>NW_006408603.1:12408785-12412931 GCF_000296735.1 Chrysochloris asiatica
ATTTGAAATAAACAAATCATTTGTCTTGCAGAAATCTATCATTCGTTCTCCAACATCATTTCTATAAGAGGAGTCAATTTGAAGAATATCAGAATCAGTTGTGAGGCTTATGGATTAGAGTATATTTGTATTTTATTGGTATGCAACAAATGATTATAAATTTAGCAGCTTAAAATAGCACACATTTGCTATCTCACAGTGTCTGTGGGTCAGGAGTTCAGGCATAGCTTAACTTGGGCCTCTGCAAGGTTGCAATCAAGGTGTTGGCTGGGCTGTATCATAACTAGAACATTTACATATCTGACATTCACATATCACACGGTAGACATATGAACACTGAGACTTTGTATTTTACATTTAATATTGGAAACTAAGGAAGTCCTGGTTACATAAAGTTAAGAGTATGACTGTTAACAAAAAGGTAGGTGGTTCTCCCAGCCATGTTGGAAGACAGCATTTGTTGCAGCGTAGAAAAACTATGGAGCAGTTCTACTATGTCACACGGAGCCAGTATAAGTGGCTAGTGACCCATTGGCATCTTAATAATAACAAAAATATAGAGAACATAGTATACAGTGTTGGAATTTGAATCATTCCCACATTCCAGAGTTTGGATCCTGAGCACTTACTTACAGGATCATAAATGTATTGCTTATGTTGGGGAGAACTATGATCAATTTTCCACTTCTCATATACTCATTACTTATTCTATCATTAATTCAGTCAACAAACACTCTGGATTTCTACTTTGTGGTTAAGTGTCATTTTAGAAAAAGTAAACAGAACAGACAAAAATACTGGTGAAGAACGTAAATTTTTGTGCTAATCTTATGTTATCTATTGTTCTTATACTTTGTTTTTAGCAAATTATCATACCACCTTTCATATATTATTTTATCTTTGAATTTGTGATGTGATTTCCTCCCACAAGTAAGCATATCTAATTTATTTTCCTTTTTAATATATATTTTAGAGTCTAGCATAAGGATTGAAGGTAAGTTCCTCCAGGATTACAGGAATTCATTGTAATTCTCAAAGCGTGTGTCTTTGGAAGGGCAAGGGAGCAATGACATGAAAATGTTATAAATATCTCTTTGATATGAATATTCATTAAATGATGTAGTCCGTAGCATTTTGCAGATACTTGGGAGCTGTCAACATACAAAAAGACACTTCTGTTAAAAAAAAAAAAAATAATTTTTAGGAAATAAAGACAAAAGGTAGTATTTTTGCATTTGAACAAATCAAAACATTAAATAGAAAAATGATTAGGTATATATTTATATTTTCATATGTGTAGTTTCTTTTAGATCCATGGTGTATTGGCCTAGCTATTAAACCTAGCTATTAAACAGATGAACAGCAACTTCATAGCTATTTGATGATATTTTTATGAGTGGGTGAGATCATTTAAAACAATTGTTTGTATTGAATTGTTTAAGTTGTAATGAAGGTTATCATGAATGTAACTCAGAATCATCTAATAGATTTGCATTTACTGAACACTCTCAAAGTTTGTTGTATTTAAGTGCTGTTGAGTCCCTTCCGATCCATAACAATCCTTTATAGAGTTTCCAAGGAGCAGCTTGGTGATCTCTAACAGCCAACCTTGCAGTTCAAACATATAGAATATAAAGTATAGAATGTGGCATTCTCACAATTTCTAGAATCAACATTGGTTATGACATTTTGACAATTTCTACTGTAAATAGGTCCAACAAAATGAAAATACCACAGAAAAATGGAGCTGTAATGACAATATATGGAAAAGCACTGTAACAATGCATCCATGGCAGTAAGTACTTGCTCACCAGCCCTAGGCATAAGAATCCTTTAAGTGCATACAATGTAAATGTTGTCATGGAACCTAAAGGTACTATTGGCATTAGTACCATCTGGAAACTTATTAGAGGTACAAAATCTTGGTAACCCTCCCAAACCTAATGAATTAGAATCTCTGGGGATGGGACCCTGAGGTCCTTATTTTGACAGCCTTTCCAGGAGAATGTGATGCACACTGAAATTTGAGAACCACAGCATTAAGCAATTTGAAGACTATCAGGACCAGTTGTGAGGCTATGTATAATTTATGGAATGGATGGTGTATTCGTGTTTATTGCTATGTAACAAATGATTATTTTTGTTACATAGCAATAAACAAATTTAACAGCTTAGAACAGCACACATTCACTATTTCATAGTGTCTTTGGGTCAGGAGTGGAACCTCTGCAAGGTTGCAATCAAGGTGTTGGCTGCCATGCATCCATTTCTGGATATCAGGGTCCTCTTCCAAACTCAGTGGTTGTTAGCAGAGTTTGATTCCTTTCCGTTGTAGGTTTGAGATTCCCCCTTTCTTCTGAAAGCTGAAGATTATTTAAGCTCATAAAGGCAGCCTGCTTAAAAGCTTAAAAGACCTGCGATATGCAGATGATACAATCTTGCTTGCTGAAAGTGAAGAGGACTTAAAATACTTACTGATAAAGATCAAAGACCATAGCCTTCAGTATGGATTGCATTTCAATGTAAAGAAAACAAAAGTCCTTACCACTGGACCAATAAACAGCATTCCTATTAACTGAGAAAAGATTGAAGTTGTCAAGGACTTCACATTCTTCTTGGATCAACTATCAACACTCATGGAAGCAGCAGTCAAGAAATCAAATGACATACTGCATTAGGCAAATCTTCTGCACAAGACCTTTTTAAAGTGTTCAAGAGCAAAGATGTCAGCTTGAAGACTAAGGTGCACCTGACCCAAGCCATGGTATTTTCAATAACCTCATTTGCATGCGAAAGTTGGAAAGTGAATAAGGAAGACCGTAGAAGAATTGACGCTTTTGAGTTATGGTGTTGGAGGAGAATATTGAAATTGCCATGGGATGCCTGCCAAAAGAACCAAGAGGTCTGTGTTGGAAGAAGTGCAGCCAGAGTGCTCCTTGGAAGCCAGGATGGCCAAACTTAATCTCTCATACTTTGGACATATTGTCAGGAGGGACCCGTCACTGGAGAAGGATATCATGTTTGGTAAGGTGGAGGGTCAGTGAAAAAGAGGAAGATCCCCAATGAGATGTATTGGCCAAGTGGCAGCATCAATGGACTCAAGTGTGGCAACAATTGTGAGGTTGGCCCAGCACTGGACAGTGTTTAGTTCTGTTGTGCATAGCCAACTTGATGGCACCTAACAACAGCAACAACAAAGGCTGCTCACATTTCTTTGCCACTTGGTCTTCTCTCAGGTTCTCTCACAAGATGTCAGTTTAATTCTTGAAGATCAGCAGGAGAAGCTCTGACCTAAGGGAGACACTGTTTCTATTGTTGTTGTTAGTTGTTAGAACGCATTTTGACTAGTGACAGTCCCATGTGTGCAGAGTAGAACTGCACAATGTGTTTTGCTATATTTTTAAATTTTGCACTTTGCTGTTTTTAAAAAAAAACTTTTATTGTGAATTGAGTGATAGTTTACATCAGAGAACACTGGTTTTGCACTCATCCTATTGTGTTTTATTTCATTATAATGATTATAACCCCCCATGCATAATCATTTAACAATATTTCAGTATTTGCTTTTATTCCTTCTGGTTTTTTTTTTTTTTTTTATGTACACAAAATACTCAGAAATATATAATCATTTAAACAACCAAAGGGCATGTTCTTGCTGCCAAAACACAGTCGTTCTCTTTCCATGAGTCTAGAGTCCTCAGATGCTCTATCTTTCCATACCATCATCTTTGCCTCTATCTCTGGCATCGCTGCTTCTCTGGTTAGGGTACCATATTCCGCTCATGCTCATCTCCTTTGATAGTCCTAGAATCCTCTATTCCTGGAATGTAAAATTAACTACTCTCCTCTTTATGTTACAAAATTTCTACCTTTACTAATTGTGACGATCACAATTAGTCATAATAACAATTACTGTTGAATCAAAAGAATCCTATTGCCATCTCTTTTCACCAGATCCATTTAGACAGGATGAAAACTATTCAGTGAGGATTCTACCTGCCTCCTCATACTCTGAAACTAAACTTCCTCTTGAAAAGCCACTTATTGCCTTTATAGTACCACCATTTTAGGTTGCTGTTGTTAGGTGCTATCGAGTCGGTACTGACTCATAGCTACCCTGTGCACAACAGAATGAAACACTACCTG
>NW_006408603.1:12413031-12415983 GCF_000296735.1 Chrysochloris asiatica
TTTCTCAGAAGCTACAATTACTGGAGTTAGAAGCATAGAATGAACAATATTAGGACCAAAGAAAATCATACAGAGGTAGCCAACCAGTGAGTTCGCAAAAACCAATGAACCTGGGACATCAGAAGGTCACTTCCTTTGGCCCTCAGGGTCCATGGCTTGCTATCCTGAGAAGGGCCCCGGGGTTGGATTTTCATTCATGTCACAGGGCCACTGATCAACCCAGGGTCTGTGTATGCTGTCCCCAGCACTAGTGGTTTCATTCCTACCTGCCAGGGTGCATGAAGCCACTGAATGGAATTTAGGGTTAGAATCTCTGGTCATGGATTAAAATTATGGATATCTAATGAGACTGTATTCTCCATATTGGTGATTCTCAGACCTGCCTGGCTATCAGAATCACCTGTGTTCCTTGTTAGACATATGTTTGCCTGCATTTCTCTCCCACAGATTTTGGTCAGTTGTATTTTTAACAAGCTCCATATTTTGTTATGAATTATTAATAGCATTGCTGTTTCAAAATTAATTTGCTAAAGAGGTAGGCATTTAAAATAATTAAGTATACTTCAGTTTTGCTTTGAATTTGTATGATTGTATCTATTTTTATGTATATAAAATTTTTATTTTCCAAGTGATTCTTGTGCATTCTAAAACATAAGAAAATGCATAAGCAAAAAGAAAGAAGCAACAACTTGAGATATAGCCACTGTTAATATTTTTAAATTCACAAATGAACTTTTAGGGTTTAACTGTAGGAAGAGATCATTTGACTTTGCAATTGGAAGCAATTCTATAGGTGGTCCATTCAGTTGATTTTATGGTACAGAATAAGATTTTATTTATCCAAATTGTCACTCTTTGCTAAAGGGAGGGTCCCACCATTCCTTTACCCCCCGCTGCAAACATTTTCAGAAGTAGCATAGCTGAGTTTAGCATAGGGATTCAGTGAAACACTTATTCCTTTAACAAATATTTACTGAGTGTCTATCAATGTACCTGAGACTAAGTATCGTAGAAATCCAGTCCCTTCCCTGGAGAAACTTCACTTTGAGTACAGGAGATAGACAATTTAAACAAAAATTATGACATGTTGTATACATGTTGTGAAAGGGGCATCCAAATCTGAATTAAGAGTTATGGTTATAAATTTCAACAGAGGGAATGAATATATAAAAAAAAAAGGATGTGAAAACAGCACATCAGAGTCAAAGGATACTCCCAAATGGTCATTGCTGACTTTGGGAAACTTTATAAAGAAGCATAGGTGTTTAGCTTTAACTTGTTGTCTAGAAAGGAGACTAGAAAGTTATTTCTTTGTTCTTTTATGTTCCCTTTTTAAAGTATTTGCTTCACTGTTTCAGAGAGACAGAATCTATTCTATTCTATTTCTGAAGATATTAATAATAATAATTTGAAATTTTCTTCTCCCTGCAGTTTCAGTCATCTGTTTCTTCGTGGGTTTTTCAAGGTGGTAGTGGTGTGCCACTCATAGTGACCCTGTATAGGGTTTCTGAGGCTGTAAATCTTTACAGGAGCAGAGAGCCTCATTTTTCTCTCCCATGGAGTGACTGGAAGATTCAAACTACTGACTTTGCAGTTAACGGCCCAGCTTGTAATCCATTACACTACCAGGGCTACTTGGCTTTCGGGTAGTGGTCAGATTCTTCTTTAAAATCTCTTCTAATTTCCTGCCTGAAGGTAGACCTTGTTACCTACCTCTGTGAGAAGAGCACTGGTGTCTTAGTGGATTAAGAGCTGACCTGCTAACTGAAAGGTCAGCAGTTCGAATCTACCAATTGTTCCTTGGGAGACAGAGGAGGCTTTCTGCTCCTGTAAAGATTTACAGCCTCAGAAACGCTGTATAGGGTCTCTATGAGTTGGAATTGACTCGGTGTCACACAATCAACAGCACCACCTACGTCTATGGAATGCATAGGGAAGGGAGGTAGGACTATCAGTATTCAGGATGTAAAATTCATGGGCAGGAAAAGTCCCCCAACTGATCTAGTGATAAAATGACAATATAAGTATTTCTTAAAAAGATTGTCAAGGAATCATTTTATTTCTGGCTTTATTTTACCTACACTTTCAAAGGAATCTGTTACTGTTGTTTTCTGAAACGCAGGGGTGGGAAGGAGTTCTGTGGTGTGGCCTTCTCCCTGCCTTGTGTTCTGCCTTCCTGGGGTTGCTAAGCCAGTTAGCTCTAGTCAGTGGTCATTTATTTTCTGGCTTCCAAAATGTTGTTGCTTTTGTCTGCTCTTCTCTATTCTCTTTTTCCTTGGGGCTTTGTGCCTTTAAAAAAAAACAAAAACAAAAACAAAAAAAAACAGTACTGATATTTTGTTATGGCTTTAGGAAGGACAGAAAGTAAATGTATATATTCTCTTTGCTTTTTTATTAGCTACTTCTTAGGGTGTCCTTTTATTTGCCTGGCACTGTGTGTACTCAGAACTTAGTTTGTAATAAATCTAGGTAGCAGGTATTATTATTGCAATACTTATGCAGATTAAATAACTGAATTTCAGAGATAAGTGATTTTTCTGTGGCTGTGGCTAATAAGTGGTTCTGAAACCTGTAGATTACATCAAATGGCTTATGAAGTCTCTTTGGGCCTAACATTGATATCAAAGACAAGCCAATTTTTCCCTATTCATCAGAGCTAATCTTGCTTCCCAGTCCCATTTTAGGGACTCTTGATAGGACTTGCTCACTGCCTTCCAGCTGATTGTGATTCATGGAATTTTCGAGGCTGTAAATCTTTTAGGAAACAGACAACCTCATCTTCCTCTCACAGAGCAGCTGATGGGTTTAAACTGCTCATTTTGGAACTAGCAGTCCATTGCTTATCTTACCTAGCCATGCTAGGACTACGAATAGGACTGTTGTTATTGTTAAGTACAGTCGAGTTGTTCTGACTCACAGCTACCATGTATAAGGTTTCTGAAGAGTGGCTGG
>NW_006408603.1:12416963-12418272 GCF_000296735.1 Chrysochloris asiatica
CCAACCACAGGATGGAGGTTCAAACCCACCAACCACTCTTCAGAAATCCTATACAGGATCGCTATGAGTTGAAACAGATAACTAGGAACTTAACAACAACAACAAAATCACCGTTATGGATGGTCTATAATATGCAGTCTAGCTTTTAGGAGCTTGACTAAGTTGTGTTTTGATGATCTATTTTAGTATTCTGCTAATTATGAAATGCAAACCACCTGCTGTCAAAGTAAGGTGCTGGAATGTGGAATAATACAGAAGTAAATATGGTGACTTTAGTGGGCAAAAGCAGATTTTTAGCAGCATGTTTTAAAAAATTAAATATTTAACAGCTATCTGACAAAATAAGTGACATGCTTCTGTATTGCTAAAGAATGTTCACAGGTAATTAATTTTACTGTAAAACTGGTGACCTCATTTGGCTATACTTATCATCACTAAATTAGTTCACTAATTTTATCTTCCAAAGTATTGACCAGATTTATAAATCTCTGCTCACTTAAAGTATTGATTTTGTATGAAATTCATGAAAGCTATTTTCTCCTATGGTTGATGAGACTGACTTTAGGACTTACGTTCATAATTAGTATGTAATTGATACATCAAAACCAAATCAGTTGCTATCGACTCAACTGTGACTCCAGTGACCCCATGCGTGCAGAGTAAATCTGAGCTCCATAGACTTTCAAGGCTGTGACCTTTCAGAAGCAGATCAACAGGCATTTCTTTTCAGGTCCTTCTGGGTAGATTCAAATGGCCAACCTTTCTATTAGTGGAACATTTAACTATTTACACCAAGTGGGCCATCATGGAATGGATATATAATACCAATCATAGAAATGACAAATCGGACAAAGAGGGGATGCAGGGATGAAAAATTTTAAGGTTAAGATTTATAAGTTAGAGTGTGGAATTTAGAGTAGAGAAAAAAAAATGTTAAGTGCACTGTCTTAGTTATAAGGACCTCTGGTGACTCCTGATGTATAAGTACTGGACTGCTAACCAGAAGGTCAGAGGCTCAAGCTCACCAACTGATCTATGGGAAAAGGATAGGTATTTCAGTAAAAAATTGTAACCTCAGGAACCCTATAATCGATGGCAGTTGGTTTGGGATTTTCCTTACCTAGTGTTGTTACAACACAAATACCACTACTGGGTGAATTTAAAGAACATAAAATTTATTTCCTCACAGTTCTAGAGTCTTATAGTCCAGATTACAGTCTTGGCTGAGTCTGTTTCTTTAGTTTGTAGACAATCCTTACAGTCATTAGTCTTCCCCTATGTCTCTGTGTCTAATAGGTTCCCTTTTTTT
>NW_006408603.1:12421422-12434230 GCF_000296735.1 Chrysochloris asiatica
CACATGATTTTATTTAGAATCCACTGGACACTATACAGATTCATTAGCATAACAACAGAACAATTCTATTTCCAAACAGGGTCATCTTTAAAGGACATGTGTGAGGATTTCAACACATATTTTGAGGGGACATAATCCAATCTGTAACATACATCCTATTTAAAATACATAAAAGCTATTGAGGTAATTGGAAAATCATATCTCTTCCAATAAGTCTTCTATAAAAATGCAAATTTGTTAGGAACAAATTTTTGCCTTTCAATATTGCACTACACCTTGCTTTAAACTTTGTAGGCTAAAAGTCCCCATTGATTCCTGTAATATCATGTTTTCTGTTCTCAGTGTAAAATGCATTTCTCAGTTCCTGAAACATTTCCTCTCTCAACTCTCAGTTCAGTATATCCCAATTTTCTAAGAGGCTGGAACATCGAGATTTTAGATGAAATTGCCTAATATTTGGAGGATTGATATACTTTGTTATATAACAAATTTCATGCTTGATCTATCCCACAAGTCTTGTAAGCTATTTGAAAAGAAAGTTTGTATTTTCTTTTTATTCTCTAATTTACAATGTCTAAAGTGATTGGTAAGAAGCCTTGGTAGTGTAGAAGATTACAAGCTGGGCTGCTTGCTAATGGCAAGGTTGGCAATTTGAATCTACCAGTTTATCTGAGGAAGAAAAGCTTTCTGCTTCCCTACAGCCATGGAAATCCTATAAAGGGTGGCTATGAGTTGGAACAAAATCCACAGCACCAACCAACCAAAGTGAGTCCTGATGTGGTGCTATATGATCAGTACTGGACTGCTAACCACAAGATTGGAAGTTTAAGCCCACCAGTTACTTGTTGGGAGAAAGATGAAACTTTCTGCTTCAGTAAAGCTTGATAGCCTTGGAAACCCTATACAGGGCCACTATGAGTCAGAGTCATCTCAGTGGCAATGACTTTAAGTTTAGAAAATGATTGAAAATCAAATCATTGGTCTTAATGATATTGATTCTAGTTACACTTCCTTTTATCATTCCTATTTATAAAGTACGCTCAATTCTATTAATTCTTACCCTTTTCAGCAACTGCACGTTTAGTTCATTTGGCAGCATTTGGTAAAGAAAGTTAAGACTCCTGTTAGAAGCCGTAATGGGAAAAATTGACTTGGCATTTTTTTAAACATATACTTTTGAACTCAAAGATGAGGGTTTTGTGGTGCAGGCTTCTTTCATAGGTGGGTTTAGAATTGTACAGACAGGAGCTGACAGACCAATAAACGTAAGGAGGGTTTCCTCATGGTTCCTATCTTTCATTTTCATCACCCACTGTCTTGAATGAATGTTATTTCAACAGCAGTGCAGTGTTACTTCTCTGTGGTCCAATTCCTCCTGGTCTCATTGGGAAGACTCCTTTTTTATGCCTCTGTGTGCTCCTATTATGTGGAAAACAAGCTTTCAATGACTATATGCCTGTTTATTCAGTCTGCAGGTGTTGTTGCTCACTGTCAGTGGTTGGCTTTGATGCTAATACAGCTTCTTGGCTTTGTTTTATTTGAGTTGTTGACATGTTTGCAGGCCTACAGTACCTAATAAATAACAATAATGAATTCTCTACCAGTTTCTATTTCTCTCTCATTACAATCTTCCTGGAATCAAAATGGAGAAATGTTATTTTTTTCCTGGTTTCATATTTGTCAGATATAAACTGTTCAATCAAGGTGTTTCAATAATGTAGTATTGCTGTGATTTGCTTATAAGTGATTTTTTTTCTAGTATTAATTTTGAGGCTTGTTATTGTTTCTGTTGTTTGCTGTCAAATCTGTTTTGACTCTTAGTGGCCCTGAATAGGGTTTCTGAGGCTATAAATCTTGACAGGAGCAGAAAGCCTCATCTTTCTTCTGTGGAGCGACAGGTGGATTTGAACTACTGAGCAGCCCAATGCATGACCCACTATGCCACCAGGGCTCCTTGATTTTTAGACTAGGTAGTGCATTTTCTTTTTAATTTTGAACTTTTTAGTGTTGATTGAGTAAAAGTTTACAGAGAAGATAATCAATTTTATATTTAACAAATCATATACTTTGCTTCTTTTTAGTGTTGATTGAGTAAAAGTTTACAGAGAAGATAATCAATTTTATATTTAACAAATCATATACTTTGCTTCATTACAATGATTACAATCCCCTCCACGTACCATCAGTTAACAGTATTTTAGGTAGTATATTTTTATAGTTCAAAAATACCGTTTGTTGTTGTTAAGTGTCATTGAGTCAGTTCTGACCCATCGTGACCCAGTGTATGGTTTTCAAACATGATTGGTGAGTTTGAACCGCCCACCTTGTGGTTCAAACTGACCTTGCGGTCCTACGCTTATCCTATAGTGCCACATAAAATGATATGTAGTGAAAAGTCTCACACTCATTGTTTCTTCTCTCTGTCCAGTCCTTACCTTCCAACTCAACAGGTAACCGCTTTTATGCTTTTTTTCTATACCCAGGTTTTGTGTATATATACATAAGCAAGTGCAAATATATATCTTTATTTCCCTGTATTAAAAACACAAATGCCACTGTTCTTCATATTGCAATTTTTACTTAATATGAAGTTCCTGTCACAACAATATAGATAACACTTCATTCTTTTGTGTAGTGTATTTATATATTTTATTCGTTGGAATAACCATGACTTTTGAACCAATGTGTTGGTGATGAACATTTGTTTCATTTCTAGTATTTAACTAGGTCATCCAGTGTTACAACAAACAACCTCTTAAACACTTCATGTCACGTCTATGAGAATAGATTCTAGTCTATATCTGTTCTACCATTGCACTTTGGAAGCAGATAACTTGTATTCTTGATTATGCAGGTACACAGATGGGGAAAAAAATTGCCACAGGATGGAACACACTAAGGGTCTCACTTAAACTGTATTTACATTTTTCAGAAGATGAGATTTTGAATTTATACTTGATGCCAGAATAGATTATAACTTCTAGAATGCTGTGATAGAATGAATGTATTTTGCATGTGGGAAAGATCAGAATTTTGTGCAACTAAATACAAGTGGTGGTGGTGAATGTTATGAATTAAATTATGTCACCTCAAAATAAAATGTGTCAGAGTTCTAACTTCTACGATGGTGATGGTGGTGGTGGTAGTGCACCATGGATTCGATTCCAATGCATAGCTACCTGGATAGTGTTTCCAAGGCTGTAAATCTTTATGGGAGTAGAAAGCCTCATCTTTTTCACGAAGAGTGGCTGGCCTTGTGCTTATAGGCTAAATGCATAATACACTATGCTACCGGGTTTGGGAGGAAACCCAACGTCTGAGTTAACCCAGATTCAAATAGTTGTTACCAAGAAAAGATTTCCCTTTTACTTCTATTTGAAATAGAAAGAAATGGAAGAGGCTTGGTGAAAAGGACAAGAGCTTCATTTTCCTTATTCAAAGGAGAAGGGGAGATGACACCTTGGGAAGTGCACAGATGCCCACTCTGCCTACCCCATCTGCAATGGGTCCTGCTCTTTGAGTGATCAGCCATGTGAGAAATAGCTGTTGGGGTGAGCCATCTTCAGAATCAAGGATATCTTGGGGGTAGCAGGTTGGCATGACAAAAGGGAACTATTGAAGAGGAAGAAACCAGTTTGACTTACTAGACTTTTAAAATAAGAATACAGCCCTCAAGGAAGTAGAAGAAGTTCATTTGGAGGGGGTGAAACAAACTTTAAATGAGAATGCTCCCTGTAGGGTCTATTAGGCTCCATTCTGGATAGATTGTAAACTCCAAAGTACTCAGCAAAGGGGAAATGGTGGAGGGGCTTTTTCTGAGCTAGGTTAATAAAACTCTTTGTCAATTGGCCATGCAGTGTGTCTGCCAGTGTCTACCATGCTGGGTGCCCGATTTTGCAAAATCGAATAAAGAAAACCTCACTCTCCCTAAAATGAGTACAGATTAGATTACTTGAGCATTTGTCAGTATAGACAACGTTTCTCACAAGGCAGATTCGTTGTGTGTTTTTTTTTTTAAACTTTTTATTGTGAATTGAGGGAAGGTAAACATACAAGATCATCAACTTTACATTCAACTAATTATATGCTTTGTTTCATCTTAATGATCACATCCCCTCCCTGCAATAAGAGTTATCTTTCTTCTTCCTTGTGGCTTCCCTTCAATAGCTTATACTTCACAAATGAAAAAAAGCAAAAATATTTGTGTATACATACCAAAAAAAAACCATATATACTCATTTTAATGTCCAAAGGGCATATTCTACAAGTCAGTTTCCTACCTGCAGGCACACACTCAGTTCAAGGGCCTAGAACCAGCAGCTGCTCTGTCTCTCCATGCCATTGCCTCTGATGTCACCTCTTTTCTAGGTAGCATCTCATGCTCCACTCATGCTCTTCCTGCTTGATGGTCTGGGATCCTCAGTTCCTGCAATGAAAGGTTAACTACTTCCCCCTTTTAGTTGCACATCTTCTACAATTACAGTTGTGGCAATCACAATTAATCCTGCTAACAATTATTCATAATTGAATCATAAAATCCTATCACCATGATCCCCCAAGTTCTTTCAATAGATCCATCTGGAAAAGAGGAACACTGTTCAGTGGGGATTCTATCTTACCTCCCTTGCTCTGAAACTAAGCACACTTATGAAAATTTCTAAGCCAGCCACTTCGTGCCTATATAGCCCTCATGTTTGATAACCAATGTCTAAATTACCCATCTCTATTTATTTATTTACTTTTTAAAGAAAAGTAAATTTGTCTTGCTCATAGCCCCTTCTTGTAAAAGTTTAGAAAGCAAAGAATTCAACAACTCAGGAAGAAACATAAAATGAGCTATTCTTTCTTTGGAAAACATAAAAACTAATATCCTAGAGAAACAAGGTATGAGGAAGGAAATGAAATTCATTGTTTGGTCTCTGGTTGACTATAACCCCATTTTGAAATAGTATATTCTTTGTTATGTTGATTAGATCATAACAGCATAGGGTGGATTATAAACCAAATCACTTCTGAGTTATAGAAGACCAGAATAAACACACAGATGCATGCACACATAGGGGAAGAAAGATACCATGTGAGGACCATCTTCAATCTAAGGAATTAAGGAACACCTATGATAACCTACAAAGAATGAATCAATGGGATTACAACCTTGACTTGGACTTTTAGCCTCTAGAAGTAAACTTTGTCCTTTAAAACTACCCATTTGTGAAATTTCTGTTACAGCAGTACTAGGAAATTATAACATGGAGAGCTGGGGATAGATGATGCAAGGATGCTTAAAAGGCTTTCCTGAGCAATTGAAAATGACCATCAACTAAAATAGGAATGTTATGAGGAGAAAATTTGGGGATGGTGGTGGATAGAAATCAGAATTTCAATGTGAATTTGTTGTGTTTTATGTTTTTAATAGGTTCAAATATTGATGTTGAACAGGCACCATGAGATTGAATATAGTGGCCAAGTGAATGAATAAAGAAAGAAGAGGACCAAGGACTCTAGCCTGAGGCACCTCCTGACTAAAAGACTTTGAGAAGAGATGGAACCAGCAAAAAAAACTAATGAGGAGTGCTCATTAAGCTTAAAAAGCCTAAAAAGGAATGGCCAGTAAGTTTGTAGAAAGAAGGAACTATGGTATCCTTTAAGCCCAGTACAGAGAGTTGTTCAGATGTGACAGATAGCATTGTTGTTGCTGTTGTTAAGTACTGTTGAGTTGGTTTGGATTCATAGCGACCCTACATATGATTTCCGAGAAGCACCTGGTGAGTTTGAACCACCAACCTTACGGTTCAAACTGACCTTGTGGTCCAGTGTTTATCCTACAGCACAATGATAACATTGTTGTTGTTGTTAAGTGCTGTTAAGTCAGTTCTGACCAATAGTGACCCTGTCTAGGGTTTCTGCGGAGCAGCTGGTGAGTTTGAACTGCTGACCTTGCAGTACAAAAGGCTTTGCAGTCTGGCGCATTAACCCACAGCACCACACCAGGACTCCCGTGATAGCATTAGCATGAAGTAATATGAGGACTAAGACATGACCACTGGAGTGTGTACAATGAGAGATTAGTTGGTGACCTTGTTTAAAACAGTTATGGTAAAGGAGTGCAGATAAAAGCCTGATTAGAGTGGGTAATAGAAACGGTAGGAGAAAAACTGATGATAGATTGACAATTTTAACTGGGAATTTTTAAAAACTATCATTATGGGGAGGTTTTGAATTTTTTTGGAGAAGAACATTAAAAATACCATGGATTGACAGAAGAACAAACAAATTTATCATGGAAATACAGCCAGAAGCTAGGATGGCAAGACGTTCTATCTCATACTTCGGACATATTATCAGGAGGCACCTGCCCCTGGAGAAGGACATCATGCTTGGTAAAGTGGAGGATCAGCAAAAAAGAGGAAGACCCTCAACAAGTTCAATTAGTACAGTGACAGAAACAATGGGCTCAAGTGTCACAGCAATTGTGAAGATGGTGCAGGACCAGGCAATATTTCATTCTGTTGTGCACAATATCACTATGCATTGGTGCCAACTAGACAGCATCTAACAAATACAACAACCATATCTGTGTCTGCTTTGCTGGACCATGTTTCTTAGCAGGTTGGCAGTTATGTGATGCTCAACTATGGTGTGATTTGATGTGATAAACAAATAGAGGGTTTAGAGTTGCATGCTGTTGTTATTAAGTGCCATTGAGTCAGTTCCGACTTATAGCGACCCTATATAGGGTTTCTGAGGAGTTGCTGGTAAGTTTGATCTGATAACCTTGCGGTTCAAACTGACCTTGAAGTCCAGTGCATGCCTATCGAGACCCTTATCTGATATAAGCTAGATTTCCAGGAATGTGGTCTATAACTGTTTTGTTTTACAAGATTTAAAAGAGAGACATGAGCAGAGAGCAGGGATCTACTACTGCCAAGAAAAATGATCTAGGCATGGAATGTGTCCTTTGGACTTGGGGTCTCTGCACTGTTAAGTTCCTAGATCTAGAGGAAGACTGATGCAAAGACACATGGAGATCTCCAAGGCATGCTGGGCCTATGGATGCTGAAAGGAGACAAGGACCTTTGTTCATAGCCAACAGGGAGAAAGGCTTCCCTTGGAGCTGGTCCTCTGAATTTGGACTTTTAGGCTCCTAAACTGTGAGAAAATAAATTTCTGTATGTTTAAGTTTGTATTTATGTTGTAGCTGTGCCACAAAACTAAAACTATGGAAAAATAATATTCAGCATTTGTTTTACAGCAAGTCATTAAAGAAATAGTCTACAGCTTATCAGCAATAGTTGTGTCACTAAGATCCTTTTCTTGGAACTACCCTCAGTATCTCAGCATCAAGCTGCCATCACTTTGAACTGTGGCTGTGAGATCGTTATTTTATCTGGATATATTTCATTCATCTGTTAGCAAGATGTGTCCTAAGGTAGGAGAAAAGCCTAAGAAAACTTCTTAGCGTTTTGATCATGGTGAATGAAATAAAGATATTGTGCATGCGTTGTGCATTCGTAATATTTACAAGAAGAGAGAAAGAATCTTGAAAGCTGCCAAAGCTATATTTTAGTGTTATTTTAGATTTTATATGTTATTTAGTATGATTTTGTAGGGTTTTTTTTGGATCTGTGAATGTTAAACATTTTTCCTTTTACTTTATGCCATCTTACTTTACAAAAGGTTTCATGTGTGTATTCGACTTTACAATTGTGAGGAAACCTGTATTACTTTTGAAAATCTGAGTTTAACCTCAAGTAACAGAAATAGAAGGAGCAAACTCATTGCAACCATATTTATATTTTTCTAAAGAAAGATGATACAGATATTTGGTTATATATCAAGAACAAACTAAGTTTTTATTTTTTACTTTTTAAGAATAAAAAGTGACGTTTTCCTCAACTATTAAGATGACTATCTGTTCTTGGAAACAAAGGAATATTACCATTGCTAATTTTCAGACTTAAGTCTGTTATTTCTTGTAGACTGTAAGCCAAATATATATTTTAAGTTTTCAAATTTTTAAAAAATTGTTAGGTGTATTTCATATTGGACTACATTGGTCCTTCTCAACCCATGATCTGCAGACTCCCCTTTGTCCCAGAAACACTGCATACATTTATACCAATTCATATGTACTTTAGGTATTAATAGACAACTACATAATGTCTTGTGTATTACTAGTTTTCAAAAGCTATTAATGACATAACTCTTCATCCTAAAACTGAACAATAATTTTGATTAACTAATATGTGCAACCTGTAGCTTTAAGAACTATCTTTATGGGATCAAATTGACAACTCCAACTGAAAAGATTAGATAGAAACGGAGGACAGTGAGTTATGTTAATATTTATGTTAAGGTATGGCAACTTCGAAAAGAGGATAAGAATGGTTGTACTACTTGATGAATGAAATTAATGCCACTGAATTGGGCATCAAGAAACTGTTGGATTGATATATTTTGCTGTGTATATTTTCAACAACAACAAAAGTGTTACATAGTTTACAGAGGCCATTTAAAATGTGATTTTCTCAAAAATAATTCTGTCTTGAAAGAACTATCATTTGCAAGGGTAGGGGGTTTCATTAAAATTTTTTGTTGTTGTTATCAAAAGAATTCTTATGCCAAAATATTCATCCTTCTACAGTATTTTCCTCTACTGGGTTTATAATTATTCTACAGATGTTGGTCAATGTTTTCTTCTGTGCAATTTGGCCTTTACCATCAAACAATGACAATGCAAGAGAGCATAACTCCCAAGTATAATATTATCACAAGTTACCATCTGCCATGAGAGATGCTAATAATTCAAAGCTGAGCAAGTCTCTCTCAAAAATAACCAGTAAATACTGAAAGAGTCAGGGCTTACAATTTCATCTAGAGCACAGGCCACTTTTACTGCCAACAAAAATTCAGATTTTCTATTCATTAGTCATAGCGATGATGATGATGATGATAACAAAATAGGTGCCAATTTTTATTTTGAGTTATTTACTGGATGTGGAATGGAAACTGTGCCAAGGATTTTAACAGTGTACAAGTATATTTAAAATAATAATAAATTGATATCCTGGTCTTACAAAAGAGAATGCTAAGGTTGAGGGAAATTGTGTAACATGCTAATGTCACACAACTGTTGTTGGTAAGTGCCATCTAGTCAGTTCTGACTCATAGCGACCCTGTATGGGGTATCCAAGGAGTGACTGGTGGGTTTGAACCATTGATCTTGAGGTTAGCAGTCTAATGATTAAGGGAGTCCTGGTGTGGTGCTGTAGGATAAAGCACTGATTCCAAGATCCGTTTAAACCACAAGGTCAGAGGTTCAAACCCACCAGCCACTCCTTGGAAACCCTACACTGTCGCAACGGAAGCAACCACACTTAACAACAACAGCAGCACAACTACTAGGTGGCAATCCCAGGATTTAACACGTAGTGGTAACGAATCGGGCTGCAAACCTTAAGGTCAGCGGTTTGAAACTACCAGCCGCTCCGCGGGAGAAAGATGAGGTTTTCTACTCCCGTAAAGATTTACACCCTTGGAAACCCTGTACAGGGTCGCTATGGGTCGGAACCGACTCGACGGCACTTAACAACAACAACAACAACAACAACAACATCTTTTACTCTAAGTAGATAGATTAAATTTTTTTTTTTATTTTCCACTTTACTGTTTATTACTATCTATGATGGCAATATGATAGAATCTCAGAAAATACTAACCTCTGTAGTCAATAAGAAAGGAGCTCTGGTAGCGTAGTGGTTACGTATCAGGCTGAGAACCTTAAGGTCAGCAGTTCGAAACTACAAGTTGTTCCGCAGGAGAAAGATGAGGTGTTTTGCTATGGTAAACCGTAAACATTTACAGCCTCGGAAATCCTGTACAGGGTCGCTATGAGTTGGAACCGACTCCACAGCACACAGTCACCACCACCATAGTTAATAGGAAGTCCTGGTGTGGTGCTGTGGGTTAATGCGTCAGACTGCAAAGCCGTTTGAACTGCAAGGTTGGTGGTTCAAGCTCACCAGCCGCTCCTCGGAAACCCTGTACAGGGTTACTATAGGTTGGAACCGACTCGACGGCACTTCACAACAACAACAACATAGTCAATAAAAGAAAAACCCAAACCAAACCCACTCCCTCTGAGTCAATTCTGACTCATAAGGGGCCCTGTTGTTGTTAAGTGCCATTGAGTCGGTTTAGACTCATAGCAATCCTGTAGAGGGTTTCCAAGGAGCTGCTGGTGTGTTTGAACTGCCAACATTGTGATTCACAGTACAGTGCTGATCTAGCACCACACTACGAATCCATAAGGGACCCTGTTGTTGTTGTTGTTAAGTGCCGGTGAGTCAGTTACGACCTATAACGATCCTATATAGGGTTTCTGAGGAGTGACTGGTGAGCTTGAACTACCTATCTTGGATTTCAAACCGACTTTGCAGTCTAGCGCACTAACCCTGTAAAAAAGACTATAAATCTTTAAGAGAGGAAACGGTCTCATCTTTCTCCCACGAAGTGGCTGTGAGTAGCCATACAACACCTATTTCATAGTGCTATGTTGCAACATGTTGTTGTTGTTGTTAAATACCGTGGAGTTGGTTCCGACTCATAGGGACCCTGCATAGGGTTTCCGAGGCTGTAAATCTTTACAGGAGCAGAAAGCCTCCTCTTTCTTCCGAGGCATGACTAGTAGTTTCGAATTGCTGACCTTGAGATTAACAGCCCTACTCATAACAACTATGCTAGCAAAGCTCCTTGTAGAATATATTTATATAGCTACTAAGAGTAGAAAACAGTTGTGTAAACGAAAATATATGAAAAAGCAAATAATAAAATAAATAAATAAATAAATAAATAAATAAATAAAACCCAAACAAATCGTTTGCTTTAACCTCATAAAATCCAACATTATGGAAATCCTAATGACAAATATATATAATTGAGGTTCTTTCACCCGGTTATTATTAAAACACATACCTTAAGAAAGATTTAAGGGAGTTTAGGAATTTACGTCATTTTGTCAGCTCCTGAAATCTGTGTTTTAAATTTCCACAAGCAGTATATGAATTTTTAAAGCTTTTTTTTTTTTTTTGCCTTTTAACAGTGAATATAATTTAGATTTTAATTTGACAAAAAAAATGTAACTAAATGACTTTGCAAGACTTCAGGTAAGAAACAATTCTTTTGCTTTTGCCTTATAAATCACAGTAGTGGTTTTTTTTTTTTTTTAGTTAACAAAAATGTGTTCCAGATATTGATCACATGATTGCTTTTTACTCACATGCTTTTCTTTTTTTCAGCATGTTGAACAGAAGGTATTTTAAATCAGTGTGGAAATCTAAGTTACTGTTATAAGAAGTCTAATAAAAGATAGTTGCCCTGTTCCTTTCTAATCATATTACCTCAATTCTTTTCCTTGAATATACAGGATATTCAGCAGCCTCAGGATCTTTTCATTAGTTGGTTTGGCCTAGAACACATTTTCCCCAGGTCACCACGTGTCTCTCTGCTATAAATCAGATCTTTCAATTTTTACTTCTTTGTGTCTTTTCTGGCTAGTTTTTTTTTTTCCCCTCACTGTAAACATGTTGTGGTGAACTGCCATGGAGCTGATTCCAACTCATAACGACTCTCTATAGAATTTCTGAGGAGCGGCTGGTGGGTTTGGACCACTGACCTTTCCGTTAGTAGTCCGGTGCGTATCCTACATTGCAATACCAGAAGTCCCATGAACATAGGATTGACACTATATTTTACATGTGTTTATTGGTTTATTGCTATAGCTTCAATTATACTTGAGAACTTGTTGCTAACTAATGTATCTCTAAGACCTAGAACAGTGACTGCATTTAAGATACCCAAAACCCAAAAAGTCAAACCAAGTGTCATTGAATCTGTTTTGACTCATATTGAGCCATAGGACAAAGTAGAAAGACCCCATTGGGTTTCTGAGACTGGGAATCTTTATGGGAGCAGATGGCCTCATCTTTCTCCCTGCAGAGAGGCTGGTAGGTTTGAATTGCTGACTTTGCAGTTAGCAGTGCAATGTGTAATCCACTATACCACCAGGTTGTTAATAAAGAGAATCAAGTTTTTAATATATGAAGGCTTATGGGGTATATTCATTTATTTACCTACTTCCTAAGTTATCTGATCAATAGAGAGAAGCTTTTAATTTCTTTTCTCTTTCTTTAAAATAAAATAAAGATACACAGTGTTGTATCTTCCTTAGATGGCCTGATTCTTCGCCAACTGCATACCTTCCATTGTCTTTTTGATGGCCATTCTTCTGTAGCAGCATATGAAATTAGAAGAATTTCCTTAAATAAATTGCCAGCATTTCCATCAGTCTGAAAGAATAGTAAAATGTTAATGAAAAAGAAATACAATTTTTAAAAATTTAATTTAATAAATTTAATAAAAATAAAATTTGTCTCTCTATAAGAACGTTTGTTGTTGTTAAAGTGCTGTGGAGTTGGTTCCGGCTCATAGTGACCCTATGTTGGGTTTCTGAGCAGCAGTTGGCAGGTTTAAATTACCGACATTTGGTTAGCAGTCCAGTGCTTATCCTGTAGCGCCACTACTTAAAAACTTTTAGAGACTCTATAGTCCATTATTTATTGAAACATGCATGATTAACTAGCGTTAATAATGCTTATGAAATCACTTTGAAGCCAAAGCAAATGGAAAAATTGAAGAGGTGCACGAGCTGAACAGCTCGAGAAGATAAAGCCAAATACTATAATAAAATATGCAAAGATTTAGAGTTAGAAAACCAAAAGGGAAGAACACGGTCAGTATTTCTCAAGCT
>NW_006408603.1:12436634-12437520 GCF_000296735.1 Chrysochloris asiatica
GCTTGTAAGCCAGTCACTTCTTGCCTTTGTAGTTCCCCCCTCCCCATTTGAGTATCCAATGTCCAAGTTGCCCATCTCCATCCACTCTGTGTGTGGAGGGGGTGGTAATGATTCTTGCTATAAGGATTTGTTCCTTCTTTTGAGTTGCTGCTCCATAGGTATAGGTCAAGTTCATCCAGTCATCCAGTCCAGGTCAAGTGGGTTTCATCTGCAAGTGTGCACGCTCCTGTGCACATGCCCTCTCTTCGCGTCAGCCGGTAGCTCCACTCTCCTCTCGAGTCCTCAGTGGCCACGCCACTGACTCTGGTCCCAAGAGCCCCCAGGTCTCCTCACACTGCTTGCCCTCCAGGACCCCAGCTGCGTCCACAGAAGTCCACTGAACATTGTAGGGTTTAGCTTGCTGCTTCATTGCTGCTTTTACCCCATTTTCCCCCATCGGTGATGTGTGTGGTCACCAATCAGAGTGTGCATTTCCATTGAGTCTTAGCCTTGGAGGGGGTTTTGCATTGAGAGGACCTGCCCACTTGCCTTGATGTTTCCTAGGGAAGCGAATTGTTTATTCTTGGAGTAACAGTCCATCTACCTCCATTTTTCCTGCAGGTCTTTCTTTCAAGAGGTATCTTTTATTCTTCTAGCCACTCTAGGCTGGTCTGCTTGTCCTTTCAAGTGGAGATTTCTCATCTCTGGAGATCTGGATGTGATTCCGATTTCTACCTATAGTTTTATGTATTGCAAAGGCTCAGCAAGAAGCCTTGTTCACTGGGTATGCTGTAACCCCATTTTAGGTATTCCAATCAATCATAGGCAGAAGATGGACTTACAAGCCTTCTAGTGTGATGTTTCTGACTATTCCTTTCTCTCCCTCTCCAGTGTCAACTCTGTATTA
>NW_006408603.1:12442456-12448486 GCF_000296735.1 Chrysochloris asiatica
TTTAGGATGTTTTGTAGCGCAGGGTTGACTTTGGTGAAGTCCCATAGCTTCTGTTTATCCTGGAATGTTTTGATTACACTCTCATATTTGATTGATAGCTTTGCTGGATAAAGGATTCTTGGTTGGCAATTTTTTTTCTTGTAGGGTTTTATATATGTCTCTCCATTGCCTTCTCTCTTGCATGGTTCCTGCTGAGAGGTCTGAGCTTAGTCTGACTTGTTTGCCCTTCTATGTGACCCCTCTGTTTTCTCTTGCTGCTTTCAGGAGGCTCTCCTTGTCTTTGAGTTTGGCGAGCTTGACTATGATATGTCTTGGTGATTTTCTTTTGGGGTCCACCCTCCTGGACTTCGTTGGGCTTCTTGTATTTCTATCTTTTTGCCCTTGAGGATGTTAGAGAAATTTTCTTCCAGTAGTTAGTTCTTAGACTATTTCCTCTGTGGACTTGTGTGACTCATTTTGTTCTGGAATACCAATAATTCTTAAGTTATTCCTCTTCATGTTGTCCAACATGAATCGTAGACCTTCCTCTGAGTTTTTTACCCTCTTTTGTGTTTGTTCTTCTATCTTAGTGGTATTGAGAGACTTGTCTTCCAGCTCACTGATCCTTCCTTCCATCTCGTCTATCCTACTCCTCTGCCCTTTCAAACAGTTTTCTATTTCTGCCATTTTGTTGTTGATTGTTTGGACCTCTTTCTGTAGGTTTTGGAATGTTACCAATGTGGTATCTATTTTATTTGATTGTTCCTGTAGCACTTCTCTGACTTCTTCCTTATTTTTCTCAACTCCATTGTAAAGTGTGTTGAAACAGTTTATAATCATTTTTCTGAATTCTTTCTCAGGTATTTCCAGGGCCTGCCCTCCTTCCAGCATGGAGAGAAGGTCTACTTCTGGTTCATTTGTCTCAGATATTTTATCTTTTTTCTGGACATGTGCTGATATGGTCATCTGCCTTTGCGTCTTGGACATGTTTCATGTTTATCTGTGGCCCTGATAATTAATTAAGCATGTACTTTGGTAATTTTTTATGTTTTCTGATTGCCTCCAGGAAGATGTGATCAGGATGTGGTCTTCCCTTTTCACTCGTCTATGTGACAGCCAAACAACACCAGTCGGGTGGAAAACAAAGCCAAAATCAAAATCAAAACCAAAAACGGGGTTTTCCGATAGCAGAAGGGAGGCTATGTGACTGCCAGGCAACACCAATCGGGTAGAAAACAAAATCAAAAGTGAAGTAAAAATCAAAGCAATAATGAGATAAAAACAAAGCAAGACAAAAAGCAACAACAGAAAAAAAGAAAGGACAAAAATATAAAAGGAGAAAGAATTCAGCATCAGAAAAAACAAAGAGATTAAATACGGCAATCTCTTGTCACACACACATAAAGAAAGGAAGAAAGAAAGAAACAAAAAAAACCTGTATAGTGTTTCTAAGGAGCAGCTGGTGGGCGAAACACCGACCTTGCAGTTCAAAAGGCTCTGCAGTCTGGTCCCTTAACCCACAGAGCCACAGCAGGATTGCCTTATTTCTGGTGGTAAAAACTACCTCAAAGTGTTTTTCGCTTGTGCTGGCTTTTACCTTGATGGGCGGGCCTGAACCTTGGAGGTTGTGCACAGGGCTAGCCTAGGCAGAGGGGGTGGAGGGCGGGATTAGTGACTGTCGGCAGATGGCTTCTTGTCTGATGACATAAAAAAATGCCTCTCTCTGTCTCCCTGTGCCGTGGGCTCCCGGCCTGCACTACATCCATGCAGACAGCATCTCCCATGGCAATGAGGCCCTCCACCCCTCACGAAGGACTGTGCCAGCCCCTGTGGCCCTGCCGGCTCTTTGGGTGTGCCCGCCCTCCGAACTAGTCTGCTCAGGCTCTTTGCTCCAAGCTCCACAGTGGGAGGGGCGCCGTCCCAGAGAGGGGGCTGAGGGCAGGTCCAAAATGCCCACAACTCCCCAGCAGCTCGACCCTTTGAAAAAGCAAGTCCACAGTGTTGGGGGCTAAAGTGTTATGTATGTCCAAGGGCCATCTGTCTACCAAGCGGGCGTCTCCCCTGTGCGACATTGTCTACCCTCTCCTGGAGCCTGCGCACCTGTGCTGCCCAGTCAGGGATGCGCTGGACTACATTTTATTTTTAACAGAACGTATTTACTTATATTGAAAACTGACTCCTAAATATTAAGTTTAAAATCATGGAAAAAATATCTTCTTGAAATTTTGGCATGAATTGTTTTTTTGTATGTCATTAGTGAAAACTCACCAGTAAATATTTGAACTTAAAATACTGGGGAAAAACTTTATAAAATCAGTAGTCTTTTTATTGATACACAGTCTGCTTCTATTGGGAATTGGTCTCCATGAAAAGTCATTTAGCCCATTTACAAGACAGCAAACCCATTAAAAATATGCAAACTCTTGGAAAACAAAATCCAGTACACTAATTAGGCCTATTAAGGCAATTACAGAACACTATAAATGATGCAAGAAGTTATGTTGGGCTCTTCATGTTACCAATGACAAAAAGCTAAGGAGTCCCTATTTTTCTAAATAGAGATAAAGACTCTGGATGATTAATTTCAGCACCATTGAGTTAATTTGCATTGAGTCAACAGAAGAACAACTTTACATGAGTATAGAATAATGGTGAAAGAGGCTTGTTCTACCATTAGGTAGTAATACAGCTATTTGTCAGAAAATACTTTAGTAATGAAGGGAAAAGTGCAACCACTAGTTGATCAGAAAGAAGAAACGAAACAGTTTTCCAGAACAGCTCATACATATAGTCTTCAGTGGCAGGCAAACCTTCAGTGTTTCCCTGAGTAATCTGCACTTTTAAGAAGATTCTTAACTACTGCCTTAATATCTTTTGATGAGAGATCAAAACATTATGATTTCTGTTTCAGTAGACAATGAGAGGCTTATGAATTATTAGTAGGAATTTCAAACCTGTTCTCTAAAAGGTGGTGATTATTGTGTAGTGGTATGGAAAACCATGTTGTTTAAGGGCTATGAAAACTAGGCTAAAATAAAGAAAACCTTCAAGAAAAAGATGTACATACAGACTTGAGAGAGACTCAATTAATTTTCATTATCACTGTGCAGCAACTGAAGCCAATATAACTAATGTACCCACGCTTCAAAAGAATGATTGAGGCAGAAATTCCCCTAAGACCTCTTAACAAGAAGGAGTAGAAGTGTTAGATCAGGATTTAGTTTTCCTAACTCCCAATCTGCTACAAGATGGTTGCAATGAGGTGGTCCATGATACCATGTTATTATTTCCCAGTCTTAGCAGCTTAATGAATGCTCAGTTGTTTGTGCCTTGTAGCAACACAACTGCAAAAGCATATTTAATATTATTTACCAAATTACAGCAGCTGTTCAAAGTCAGTTTGGGCAGAAGAAGTGTGAAGTAAGGGCAACTAACAGCATATGTGCAGATGTAACTTCTATTAGATTCATCCTCAGTGGTTTTGTCAGGGAGTGGAAGTCATCAACAGAACTGCTTGAGGCTGCAGAATCTCATATAATACTCACCTCCAGAACTAATCACAGCAGAACAACTTAGTTGTTTGCATTTGTGATCGTCATCCCCATTTAATATGTTAATAAAAATGTGTGTAGATTTTAATTGGTATATGCCCCATGACAGAATGAAGTGATGTAAAAAGATGAGCAAAAATGGAACATAATTAATGGCCTGTTTTAACCTCACAATATCTAGGATTTAGGAATCCCAGAGGCAGAGACTCTTTAATTGAGCTGCTTTAACCCAGCTTGGCAGAACACATACATTCCTTAAGAGTGAAATGTTTTAATTGGGCCTTTATTAAAACTAACAACTTTCTTTTTCTATTGACAAGGTGTAGATTAATAATAGTGTGGAATAAATTCCTCAAGGAGTCCATAGTCTGTGGATTAAGTAGTTCAATTGTTCATTTGTCTTCAGATTGTCTATACCATAGAATTTATAATTTTAAAATTCAGTGACTGTTTCCATTCCAGAGTAAGAACTCCTTGAGGGAAGTAATTTTATCATTCATCTTTGTATCATTCTTGCTTAATATTACACCACCAACACTGAATAAATGGTACAGGAACCAACAATTTTATTTCTAATCAGTTAAAATAGTGACTGAGAAAGAGCCATATGTAATCCTGAAGTGGTTCTAAGTCTAAATATTAGTGTCCTTGGAACAAGTACACAAGGAATCTGGTAAAAATTATAGAAAGTATGCTTATTTTGCTATTTTTAAAGAATCAATAAATCTCAAAAAGATCTAAAGTGCATATCTAATGTTTATGAAACCTTGGGCTTCTCATTCTCCATAAGGTATATTGTCAGTTCTGGCTCATAGCAACTCTGTATAGGATTTCTGAGGCTATAAATCCTTATAGAATAGAAAGCTTCATCTTTCCCCTATGGAGCGACTGGTGGGTTCAAAACACCGACCTTGTGGTTAGCAGTCCAGTGGCTATCCTACAGATCCAAAGCTCTCCCCATGTTGTTAAGTGCTGTTGAGTGAGCTCTGACTCACAGCCACCATATGCATTACAAAACGAAACACTGCCTGAGACTACGCTATCCTCACAATTATTGTTACGCTTGAACCTATTAATACTGTCTGTGTGCCAGTCTACCTGCATATGAGGCAACTGAAAATACCTGGGTTGGGCCTGGCTCACCATAGGCCTCAGACTGACATCTTTTCTCTTGAACACTTGAAAGAGGTGTTGTATAGCATAGTTGCCCAAAGCAATACATTATTTGATTTCTTAACTGCTGCTTTTATGTGTGTTAATTGTGGATCCAAGCAAAATGAAGCCTTTCACAACTCCAATCTTTTCTCCATTTATCATGATGCTATTTATAGGTCCAGTTGTGAGGGTCCTCGTTTCCTTTACATTGAGGTGCAGTCCATACTGAAAAGTGTAGTCTTTGATCATCAATAAGCATTTTAAATTATCTCCACTTTCAGCCAGCAAGTCTTCCTTAAATCCTTATGCCACATTTTTCTTCATATAATCCAGTTTCTAGAATTATTTGCTCAGGTATAGATTGAATAAGTATGGTGAAAGAATACATCCCTGACACACACCTTTCCTGATTTTAAACCATCCAGTATCCCTTTGTACTGTTTGAATGTCTGCCTCTTGGTCTATGTACAGGTTCCTTATGAACACGATTGGGTGTTCTGGAATACCCATTCTTCACAATATTATACATAGTTTGTCATGATTCACATAGTTGAAAGATTTTGCATAGTCAGTAAAGCACAGGCAAACATCTTTCTGGAATTTTCTATTTTAGCCAAGGCCCATCTGACATCAGCAATAGTATCCCTAGTTCCATATCTCTTCTGAACTCTGCTTGAGGGTTTAGAAGTTCCTTGTCGATGTACAGTTGCAGCCGATTTTGAAATATATTAATCAAAATTTTACTTTCACGTGATATTAATGATATTATTTGATGAGTTCTGCATTATGTTGGGACACCTCTCTTTGGAATGGGCACAAATAAGGGTCTCTTCCAATCAATTGGCCAAATAGCTGTCTTCCAAATTTATTGGCATAAATGAGTGAGTGACTCCAAAGCTGTATCAGTTTGTTGAAAGATTTCAGTTTGTATTCTGTCAATTCCTGAAGCCTTGCTTGTTACCAATACCTTCAGTTTACATTTCTTCCACCAGTACCATATGTTCTTGATCATATGCTACCTCTAGAAATGGCTGCACATTGACCATTTCTTTTTGGTGTAATGACTGTGTATTCCTTCCATCTTCTTTTGATGTTTTCTGCATCATTCAGTATTTTGCCCATGGAATCCTTCTATATTGTAAGTGAAAGCTTGTGTATACCATCAGATGAAGTCCAGTGTTGTTGTTGTTAGGTGCCACCAAGTTGTAACTGGCTTGTAGAGACCCTATACACAACAGAACAAAACACTGTCAATCCTGGGTCAACCTCAGATTTGTTGCCATGCTTTTGCCCATTGATGCTGCCACTTTGCCAATCCATCTCTATGGGGGTCTTCCTCTTTTTC
>NW_006408603.1:12449869-12450915 GCF_000296735.1 Chrysochloris asiatica
TCTCATGGACTTGTTTTCCTTTTCTTCAACTTCAGTCTGAATTTGCATATGAGCCATTGATGGTCTGTTCCACAATCTGTCCCTGGCCTTGATTTGACTGATGAAAAGGAGCTTTTCCATCATGTCTTTCCGCAGATGTAGTCAATTTGATTTCAATGTATTCCATTTGGCAATGTCTATGTATATCATTTTCTCTTATGCAGTCTAAAGAAGGTATTTAAAATGAACAAATCATTGATTTTTGCAGAATTCTATCATGCTATCTCTAACATAATTTCTATCACCAAGGCCATATTTTCCAGCTACTGATCTTTCCTCTTTGTTTCCAATCTTTGCATTCCTATCATCAGTAATGATCAATACATCTTGATTACATATTTGATCAATTTGAGGTTGAAGAAGTTGGTAGAATTCTTCTATTTTGTTCTGACTGGCTTTAGTGGTTGGTGTGTAAATTTGAATAATAGTGGTATTAACTGGTCTTCCCTGTAGGTGCATGTATATTGTCCTGTCACAGACAGCATTGTACCTCATTATTGATTTTGATATGTTCTTTTTGATGATGAATGCATCACCATTCTTCTCCAATTTGTCATTCCCAGCATAGTAAACCATGTGGTTGTCAGATTCAAAATGGCCAGTACCAGTCCATCACTGATGCCTAAGATATCATTGTTTATGGGTTCCATTTCATTTTTGACAATTTCCAGTTTTCCTAGATTCATACTTCATACTTTCCATGTTCTGATTATTAATGGATGTTTATAGCTGTTTCTCTTCATTTTGAACGTGCCCCATCAACAAATGAAGGTACTCGGGCTTTACTTCCATGGGCTTTACTCCATTTGTGTCATCATGGTCAACTCTACTTTGAGGAGACAGTTCTTCCCCAGTCACATTTTGAGTGCATTCCAACCTGAGAAGCTCATTTTCTAGCACTATATCTGACATTTTCCCTCAGCTATTCATAAATTTTCAGTGACTAAATATTTGGAAGTAGTTCGTTTCTCCTTCTTCTTAGTCTGTCTTTGTCTGGAAGCTCATCT
>NW_006408603.1:12453780-12454841 GCF_000296735.1 Chrysochloris asiatica
TTCGAAGGCACTTTACAACAACAATGAGTTTGAAGTTGATGTCAGAAATTAGGGTGGTCTTCTGTGGATTCTCCCTTCTGATTGGCTAATTTCTAGCTACTTGCAGTTGGTATCAGAGTCTTGAGTGGAATTGGCAGAATTGAGAACTGTGTTCTTAAGCTCATAGCATATTTAACTTAACGTGTACATTAAAAATGTAAAAAGAGACAGGTGAATTAATACGAATAATATATTTTATTTAACTCAATAAATTCAAAATATAATAATTTGAACACATAACTCATATAAAAATCAATCAATTATTTTACTTTTTTTCCATTCTAAGTCAACTGGCTAGTGGATACCATGTTGGAAAGAGTAGGTATACACTGTTCAGAAATAATATAGATTTAATAACATAAATATCAGCAGAGTCACCCTAGTGGACAGATTTCAGTGGAGCTTCGTAACTAAAACAAACCACAAAAAAGGAGAAGCAAACATCTCAATGTTTAGCCAGTGGAACATTGTCAGATATAGTGCCAGAGATGAGCTCCTCAGGTTGGAAGGCACTGCAAATACTAATGGGGAAGACCTGCCTCCTCAATGACCTTAATGACATGAATGGAGCAAAGCTTCTAGGACCTTTATTTACTGATGGGACAGAACTCAAGATGAGAAAAATGCAGTTGTAAACATCCATTAATAATTGGAACATGGAATCCATGAGGTATGAATCTAGGAAAATTGGAAATCGTCAGAAATAAAATGAAACACATAAGGATTGACCTGGTTTACTACAATGGGAAAGACAAATAGAACAGGCATGAAATCACATTAATTGTCAAAAAGAGCAGTGCAGCTGGAGCAGCTGGGGACTTTAGACACAGAGATGGAGAGGGGCTGTGTGCTGACGACTGGGGGCAATCTTGTAGTGTATACCCTTTGGTTGGCTGATAATGCATGGAGAGGATTGTAACTATGGCAATGAAATGATATACGATAGGATGAATGTAAAACTAATGTTCTCCCATGTAAACTATCACATAATTCACAATAAAACATTAAAAAAAAAAAGCATT
>NW_006408603.1:12456886-12459849 GCF_000296735.1 Chrysochloris asiatica
ATTCAGTGGAGGTTCTACTTTTCCTTGTACCCTCTGGAGCTACGTTCCCTATTGAAAGCTTGTAAGCCAGTCACTTCTTGCCTTTGTAGCCCCTCCCACCCCCCGCCATTTTGGGTAGCCAATGTCTAAGTTCCTCCTCCCTGTTGGCCCTGTGTACCAAGGGGGTAGGAATGATCCTCACTGTAGAGATTTGTCTGCTCCTTTGTCATACTGCATCCACAAGCACCCTGCAATATTATTATTGACTAATAAAGCACAGGTAAACATCTTTCTGGTATTCTCCACTTTCAGTCAAGATCCATATGACATCAGCAATGATATCCCTCATTCCACATCCTTTTTTGAATCTGGCTTGAACTCCTGTAAGTTCTCTGTCAATATATGCTTGTAGCCATTTCTGTGTTACTTTTAGTAAAACTTTACTTGCATGGTATATCAAAGCTATTGTCTGATGATTTCCACGTTCCATTGAGTCACCCCTTTTTGGAATGAGCACAAATATGGATCTCTTTCAATCAGTTGGCCAGATAGTTAGTTGTCTTCCAATTTTCTTGGCATAGATGAGTGAGTGCCTCCTCTGCCGCCTCACTTTCTTGAAAGATTTCAATTTGTATTCCATCAATTCCTGGTGCCTTGTTCTTTGCCAATTTCTTCAATGCACTTTGGACTTCTTCCTTCAGTATCACTGGCTCTTGTTCATATACTACCTCTTGAAATAGTTGAACATCAACCACTCATCTATCAGTTTGTCCTACTGTGGTGGCTTGTGAGTTGTTGCTGTGATTCTGGAAGCTATGCCATGGGTATTTTAAATATTAGCAGGGTCATCCATGATGGACAAGTTTGAGATCAGCTTCCAGAGGAAGACAGACTAGGAAGAAGGAGTGACGAACTACTTCTGAATATTTAGTCACTGAAAACCTTACGAATAGCAGGGAAACACTGACTATGAATATATCCTCCTAAATTTAGAGACCAACTCAAGAACAGATTTGATGAATTAGACACTAATGACCAGATACAGAAGAGTTTGGGGATGACATTAAGAACATCAAAGAAGAGAGCAAAATGTTACTAGTAAGACAGGAAAGAAAGCAAAGACCAAAATGGATTTCAGAAGAGACTCTGAAACTTGCTTTTGAGCTTAGAGAAGCTAAAGCAACTGGAAGAAACGAGAATGTAAATGAATGGAACAGCAAATTTCAAAGGGCAGCTGGAGGAGACAATGTCAAGTACTGCAATGAAGTGTGCAACAACCTGGAGATATAAAAGCTAAAGGGAAGAACATGCTTAGCATTTCTCAAGATGAAATAACTGAAGAAAAAAAATTCAAGTCTCAAATTAAATATTTAAGAATTCTATAGGTTAAATATTGAATGATTAAGAAAGCATTAAAGAACATGGAAGAAACACACAGAGTTACTGTATCAAAAAGAAATGGTTGATGTTCAACCATTTCAAGAGGTAGCATATGATCAAGGATTGATGGTACAGAAGGGATAAGTCCAACCTGCAAGAAGACATTAGCAAAGCACAAGGCTCCAGAAATTGTGATTTGAAAGCTTTCAACAAATGGATGTAGCACCGGAGGCATTTACTTATCGATGCCAAGAAATTTGGGTGATAGCTACCTGAAAAACCAATTGGAAGAGATCCATATTTGTTCCCATTTCAAAGAGAGGTGAATCAATTGAATGTGGAAATCATCAAATAATATCACTAATATCACATGCAATAAAACTGTGCTTAAGATAATTAAAAAATGGTTGCAACAATGCATCAACAAAGAACTGCCAGAAATTCAAGTTTGATTCAGAAGAGGATGTGGAGTAAAGGATAAATTGCTGATGTCAGGTGGATCTTGGGTAAAAGCAGAAATACCAGAAGGAGGTTCTGTTGTTTTAGTGATGGCAAGTCAATTCCAACTCATAGTGACCCTATATAAGGGTTCTGAGGCTGTAAATATTTTTAAAAGCAGAAGTCCTCCTATTTTTCACTGCAGAGTGACTCGTGGGCTTGAACCACCAACCTTGTGACTTTCAATCCAGTGCTTATTCTTTTGAGCCTAACTTCAAGAAAGGTATTTACATGTGTTTCCTTGACTATGCAAAGGCTTTCAACTTTGTGAATTATGACAAACTATGGACAACATTGTGAAGAGTGAGTATTCAGAACACTTAATTCTGCTCATGAGGTATCTGTATATAGACCAAGAAGCAGTTGTTAGGATAGAACAAAGTTATATTGAATGGTTCAAACTCAGGAAAGGCATGTGTCAGGATTGTATCTTTTCACCATACTTATTCAATCTATATGCTGAGCACTGGTTTATAAGAAGAACATGCCATCAGGATTGGAAAAGGTTTCATTATCAACCTGTGATATACAACTGATGCAGTCTTGCTTGCTGGAAGAAAATTACTTAAAATCCTTACTGATGAAGATCAATGCCTTCATTATAGATTGCATCTCAGTCTAAACAAAACAAAAATCCCCACAGCTGGACCAATAAATACCAGCATGATAAATGAAGAAAAATTTGCAGTTGTCAAACACTTACACAATCCATAATCAACACTCATAGAAATGGCAATCGAGAAATCAAATGTCATACTGCATTAGACAAATCTGCTGCAAAAGACCTCTTTTAAGTGATAAAGGGCATATCAGTTTGAGGACTAAGGTACACCTTATCCAAGCCATGGTATTTTCAATCTCTTCATTTGCATGTGAAAACAGTTGTATAGTGAGTAAGGAAGTCCATAGAAGAATCTTGTTTTTAAGTGCTGTGGACTAGGTTCTGACTTATAGTGACCCTGTATACAGTTTCTGAGGAGCAGCTGATGAGTTTGAACCACCAACCTTGTGGTTCAAACTGACCTTGCGGTCTAGTGCAGTATCCTACAGCACCACACCTGGACTCCTGTAGAAGAAGCTATACATTTGAATTATGGTGTTGGATA
>NW_006408603.1:12460169-12463205 GCF_000296735.1 Chrysochloris asiatica
TGCACAGTACTAACAACAGAAGCAACAACTGTACAAATTGTATTAAATAAATAGATAATCCTCAAAACAATTTATGAAACGAGGGTCAGAGAATTTAAAATGGCTTTATTTTAGTTTAATCTTATTTCATTTCATTTTCTGTCAAATATTCAAAGCTTAAATGCAAAGACCTAAATGACTAAACGCAATAAAACCAGCATTAATAGAGTCATGTCAATTATATTTAAGCAAAACAAAACAAAAACTACTTGAAGTGATTTTCATTGCATTAGCAGAAAAATTAACATAAAATCACTATGATGAGAATTCAAAATACTGTAACTGTAGGATGATTATTAATATTTCAAATTAAAATAGGAATGGTTGGAATGCCTGGTCACAGAAAATATAAATGGTGGTGTTGTGTGGTGGAGTTAGTTCCAATTATAGTGACCCTATATAACGACCCCTGAGTAGGGTTTCCTAGGCTGTAAATCTTTATGGGAGCAGAAAGACGCATCTTTCTCCCAAGGAACAGCTGGTAGTTTCAAACTGCTGAACTTGAGGTTAGCAGCTTGACTCATAACCACTACACTACCAGTGCTCCTTGAAAGTATAAATAGTGGTATTTATTTTTATTGTTGCTTTCCTGCTCATCTTTTTAGCTCATATAATTTTGATACGTTAGCCTATATCTTGAACTGTGTGGAAGTTCTGTGTGCATATTTATGGTTTAGTGTATTGAAGAACCAAATCCAACTGCCACTGAGTCAATTCCAGCTCATAGGCCAGAGTAGAAGTGCCCCATAGGGTTGCCAAGGCTGTATCTTTGTGGAAGCTGACTGCCACATCTTTGTTCTGTCTATTGGCTCGTGGGTTTAAACCACCGACTTTTGAGTAGCCGCTGAACTCTTTAACCATTACACTGCTAGGTTTCTTTGATTTAGTATAAGACCTCTATAAATATTAAAATATTCATCCATTAAATAAATAAACAGTACACTGTTCTTACAGATTCTCAGACTATTCAAAAGTAGGAAATCACATAATTAAAACCAGCTGTGATCTGTGATTCTCAGGGCTACGTTATGCTTGCTCTTTGAATTACATAAGAGTTTCCTTATCTCTAAACATCTATATGGCAGAAAGATAAGGCTTTTTCCTCCTTCAGAGATTTATAGCCTCAGAAACCCTATACAGGGTCACTCTGTGTTGGAACTGACTTGGTGGAATGTCATAACAACGACAACAAATGTCTATATTTTCATTTTTTACGGTGATGCCAGTGGCAGATGAGAATAAGAACATGAGCCTCAGTGTATGTGGAGGTGAGTAGATATATTAGTAATATATTGGTAATTAAAAATACCAGGGTACATTCATGCATAAAGCTATGAAAGATTTGAGTATCTATTTCTAATCACTACACAGCTCAGAGTAGGCCTATGTCTCTGGTAGTATACTATCTTTTCACTTTAAATCTCTATAGACTGAAAATTCATCTCATGAATGCCTGCTAGAGTACTTTTTAAATAAGCTCCATTTTGGTTTTTAAGTTCATCTCAAGACAGAGTACATCTTAGCTATTACTTGAGTCTAGCAATTGTTGTTGTTGTTGTTAAGTGCCATCGAGTCAGTTCCTACCCATAGTGACCCTGTATAGGGTTTCTGAGGAGCAGCTGGTGAGCTTGAACTGCTGACCTTGCAGTTCAAATGGCTTTGCAGTCTGGTGCATTAACCCATAGTGCCACACCAGAAGTGTAGCCATACAACAATTTAAGTATCTCAGCTAGTGTTTTGTAGGATCTTCTTTGAATGTAAAATTGTTGAGATATTAAGACAGTCTTACTTTGTCAACACATTTCAGCTAATTAAATAATTGGATGCCCAGTAGACGTATTAAACACTGCATGGGTCAGCTGTTTTCTGTTTCACTTTCATAACTTTCATCAAAACTGACTCTTGAATCAACCTCACAACAACTTTCTCACATATAAAGAGGACTGCTAGCTGCTCTGAAGTGTTAGAAAATGAGTGTTCTGATTAAATACAGAATCTGTCCCAAGGAAATTAGCACACATATAAGCAACATAAAACATTGAATTTTATAAAAAATTTATAAGCCACACAAAAACATTGAACATGACTTTCTTTTATTTTTCATTTCATGTCAATATGGGATTAATTTTTTTTCAAAATTATAGATGTACTCAATTTTTTTACTATATTTTTGTTAAGTGTATTTGAGATGGTCTTAAAATCAAATAAAATATTGAATTCCCAATAAAATTAGAGAAAAAAATTATGAAAAGCATAGTCTCCAATTGTTGTGAAACAATATTGCAAATAAATTATGATTGTTGTTGTTATGTACTGTGGAGTCTGTTCTGACTCATAGCAACCAGGGTTCTGAGGCTGTAAATCTTTACAGGAGCAGAAAACCTCATTTTTCTCCTGTGGAATAGCTGGTAGTTTTGAACTGCTGACCATGAGATTAACAACCTGATTCGTAACTACTACTCTACCAGAGCTCCTTAAATTATGAGTATAGATGTAGTCAATTTTAAGAATCAAATCATTAAATAAGATTTTATATTAAACAAAACACACAGAACATTAATCCCCTTCTCCTTTGCTCTATCCATTTTTTCCTTCCCCAGAGAAATCACTTTCACCATGTAGATCTAGATTTGCATATAAATCAATATATATTGTATGTGTGGTATTTACTGCTGTAACAACACTGTCTGACTGACCCATTCCCATGTTAGGGTGCCACATACATTATTTGCATGATCCCACTTCCATAAGGGTGTCATTCACCTTATTTACATTATCAGTAAACTACCTAGTCCCCTTGGTGGGTACAATTATCTCATATTTTTATAGTCCTGACATCAGGATTGGAGGAAGACTCATTAACAGCCTGCGATATGCAGATGATGCAACCTTGTTTACTGAAGTGAAGTGGACTTAAAGCATTTACTGATGAAGATCAAAGAGCACAACCTTTGGTATGGATTACATCTCAATGTCAAGAAAACAAAATTCCTCACC
>NW_006408603.1:12463670-12473741 GCF_000296735.1 Chrysochloris asiatica
GGTAAGGTGGAGGGTCAGAGAAAAAGAGGAAGACCCCCAGCGAGATGGATTGGCCAAGTGGCAGCATCGATGGACTCAAGCGTGGCAACAGTAGTGAAGTTGGCCCAGGATTGGGCAGTGTTTCGTTCTGCTGTGCATAAGGTTGTTATGGATCAGTACCAACTCAATGGCACCTTACAACAACAACCCAGAAGCTATGGGATAAAACACTGAACTGCAAGGTTGGTTTGAATCAGAATGTCGGTGGTTGAAGCCCAGCATTCTCTCCTTTGCAAATCCTATACAGAGTCAATGTATGTCAGAACCAACTCCAACTGCACTTAACAACAACAACAACAACAACAACCCAGTCATGGAGTCCTGGTGTGGCACTGTAGAATTAGCACTGACTGGTTTGAACCCCAAGGTCAGAGTTGCAAACTCATCTTCCGCTCCTCAGAAACCCTCTATAAGGTCACTATGAGTTGGAGCTGACTCAATGGCACTTAACAACAATGGCAACCAAGTCACTGGGGAGTGGGGTAGCTGTGAACTATAAGGTCAGCCATTCAAGCCCACCAGTCACTTCATGGGAGAAAGATGAGCCTTTCTGTTCTCATAAAGATTTGTAGCCTTGGAAACCTTATACGTGGTCAGAACAGATTCAGTGGCACTTAACAACGACAATAACAACCCAGTCATTGGGTGGTAGTTACAAAGCCTATAGTTAGAAGGGCCATATTAAGTAAGTCACTGCACTGCAACCTCCATGTCTCCATGTTTGTACTGTTACTTTTTGATTTTTCAGTTTTACGCGTTCTCTACTGACTCTGTTATGAAAGGTTAGAGTTTAGCTCTGTCTTTGTTATCATTGCACGTGCATGTATGGGTGCACGTGTTTGCGGGCACACACACACACACACACACACACACACACACACGCTTTCTATTCAATTCCCATCCTGCCAATATAGCTACGTTATAAGTTTGGTTAGAACAGGTTTCAATGTTTACATTATTAAGACTGGAGAATTATGTCCAGAATTATGTGATATAGTAAACTATGAGTTCCTTGAGTATTGTGTGGTACCTTGAATTTATTTGACATGACTTTTCTATCTAATGTCTTCTTAATTCCCACCAAGTGATTGGGTGGGACCATGCAAATAAGGTATACAGAACTCTAAGGCTGTGATTGGTTAGTTTTGCCATTCTGCTATGTTTAAAAGTTGTCATCACAGAAGCAGGAATGAAAGATCCCAGGACCACCAAGATGGAAGAGCATAAGATCCTTGTCTAAAAAACTGGTGACAGCAGAGGTGAAGGTAAAGGCGATAGCAAAGGTGACTGCAGAAGCAGCAGCTTGGAGAGATAGAGCAGCTGTGGACTCTAGGCCCGTGGACTGAGATAGAGGCCAAGGGGCCACATAGTTGAAATGCCAAAGACAAGAGTGAGGCATACCTGCAGTATGGCAGACCAGAGGCATTATTGACTGGAGAACTGCTGCATCCTGAGTTGGTTTTGATGCTGAATTGTACTCTGTTCTGTCCCCTATATAAACCCCATAATCTTTAGTATTTTTATGAGTTCTATGAAGCCATTGGAGTCCTGGTGTGGCACTATGGGCTGGACTGCAAAGTCAGTTTGAACAACAAGTTCTCCAGTTCAAGTTCACCAGCTGCTGCTTGGAAACCCTATATAGGGTCCCTATGGGTCAGAACCAACTTGACGACACTTAACAACAACAAAATGTGGCCATTGCAATGGATTATTGAACTCAGGGAGTCCTGGTGTGGTGCTGTGGGTTAAGGTGCTGGACTACCACGTTGGTTTGAACAGCAAGGTCAGTGGTTCAAGCTCACCAGCTGCTCCTCAGAAAACCTATACAGGATCGCTATGTGTTGGAACCAGCTTGACAGCACTTCACAACAACAACTACAACAAAATGAACCCAGATATGAAGGAGAGAGTGTTGTGGGAGGGATGGCTGGTGTCAGACCAGGGTAAAGAAGGTTGTAGGGTGGAAGTATGTCTGACATACACTTCATAGGAATCAACCTTGAGCTGAATTTGTGTTTGATTCTCCTTCTTCCTGTGATGCTAGAAGTCAAACATGGTCCCCACATGGTTTTTGCAATTGCTATTGAGAAGTCCAATGTGATTCCTATTATTATTATTATTTTTTTTTTTTCTTTATATTAACTCATTTTTTTTTTTTAACCAACTCTATGGAAACTTTAAGGATCTTTGTTCTTAGGTTTTAGAAACTTCATACTAGTGTTTATGGGAAATTTGCATTTATTACTTCTTGTATGCGATTAAAAAACAAACTACTCTTATATTTTTATTATTTTTAGATTGGACCATATAACTTCATCTTCTTATTTAGTTACTTTTTTTCTTTTATTTTCCATTTCTTGGTTTTTCTGCTCCTATTTCTGGGAAATGCACTCAGTGTTATCTGTTGAGTTTTGCTATCACATTTTATTTCCAAGAGCTGTCTTTTTGTTCTAAGAAATTTCTTAAATAGCATGCTATTCTTGTTTCATGGTTGGAACACCTTCTTTGATGTTTCTGAGGTTATTAATGAGTTTAAAAAAACAGTTCTCCCCACTCTATAATTCATTTCCCCACGTTGTTTTTCCTGTTTGATTGTTTTGATCTCGGTCTTTTATATTAGGTGTTTGGTACCCTTTGTTGTCTCAAAAGTGAGGGAATAAAACCCTGATTGGAAGCGTTGAAACTGTGAATAGAGCTCATCAATTTGAGCTTTGGTGTAGGATGATCTGGCAGGATTCTTTAGTTAGGAAGACTCAAAGATTCTACTATCTCTACATATAAGATTTTTACCTTAGGCTGGTCAGATTCTGCAGGGAAGGATCCTCTTGTCCCAGTGTGCACCTGAAATTCTGGCTTTAAGGATTCTGGGAATTGGAGCTTCTTGTTCCCGAACTCTTCAGAGATCTAAAGTATAATTGGAATTGGTTTGAAGCTTTGTCCTGTTCCCATTTAGGATTTGGTTCTATACTACTCTTCCATCTGGCTTCCAGGTTCCAAACTTTAATCCTTATGTCTTTTCTCCCATACTCCTATTTATTCTTGGATTGTTGTTGTTGTTGTTAAGTGCCATCGAGTCGGTTTCGACCCATAGCGACCCTGAACAGGGTTTCCGAGGCTGTAAATCTTTACGGGAGCAGATCGCCTCATCTTTCTCCCGCGGAGCAGCTGGTAGTTTCGAACTGCTGACCTTGCGGTTCGCAGCCCGATTCATAACCACTACGCTAGATAATGTCATAAAAATGTCTTCTTAGTGTCATTTTGATGGGACATTAGAAAGAGAGAAGATAGATTGGTATGTGCAATTTTGTGTCTTTATTTGGGATTTTAATCTATTAGAAATTATGTTCAAGGTTATGTTCAAGTTTTGGGGGAAAGATGCTCTTAATTTAATCTAGATAGACATTTGTCAAAATTAAAACATAGCAAAAGAGCGAGATTGGCTTTGTAATGATGATAGTTGAAACATCATAATTCTTCCTACTATAGTTATGTATTCGAAAATTTCCACAATAAAAGTTTTTTTTTAAAAAAAGGCTGTGCCACAGTCATCAGTAAAAACATGTAAATCTGAGAATCAAGTAGTTTTTTCTTAAATCTTGCACAATGTTCTGTCACATGTGTTACATACTCAAAGGGATTTAAATCATCTGCCTTTAGAAGTGCTATGGGCTCTGTCAAAATATCACACATTTTCTGAATTAAAAGCAGAAAAACACCCTAGCAATCTAGAATGGCATTTTACTTGACTTAAGTCAACACTTAATTGCTCACCAGTCTATCTTTTGTAGTTTCTTTTCTTTTCCTTCTGCTTGTAACTCTAGCTTCAGGTGGTCCCCTCCTGATATCAGACCAATATACCTCTTGTATCTCAATTTAGGTGCTCAAAATTCCTTTTTGCCTTTCATTGCTTCCCCTATATATCAGCTGGCATAAAGTTTATCTTGTATAGAATTTGATTGTATCTTAAAAAAATAAACTAAGGCCATGAAGTACCTATGGATATTACCATTTGTGTAAGAAAACTATCTCCTTTAAATGGAATACATTTTTTTATTATACAAAATGTGAATTTTAGAAATAGAGAATTTATTTTTAAATGGATTTTATTTTTATTTTAAAAAATATTCTTTTTGGAGAAATTTAGTGTTATCCTATAGAAATACTAGCAAAGGAAACTTTTTGGACAACAACGAACCTGCCAAAATTATGATAATATGTCAGGGAGATTAAGAAATCCTGGTTATTTATAGCAATTACTTTAGAACTTGGAAGCTAAAAGCAATCAGGCATAAATTCAAGATAAGTAACAGTAGAGAGAAATGTCAAATCTATGAAAACGCTCTTACCAATCAAACCACAATGCCGTAATTTATTAATAAACATTCAGTTCCACTGGCTGCACTCAGAACACTAGGTTATCATCTATTGTTTTGTCTCTTGAATTTACTTTTAAAATTACCATAACCAAAGTGTGGCTGTAGAATGGCATTTCATCAACACAAGAAGTCTGAGAACCTTAACATCTCTATTTTAGAGTTTTATTGAAATGAAATAACCAGGGAAGTTTTTTTGTTGATATCTGAGATCAAAGAATCATAAGATTAGAATCATAAAATTAGATGATATTGTAGAAAAGCATCTAGTCAACAGCTTTGTAGTCAAGATTAGAATAGCTCTCCAAGGAAGTCTGAAAATGGGTTTAAGCATTTTTTCTTTGCTATGTCACTGAATGGGAAGTAAGTAGGTGGGTGGGTGGGTGGGGGAAGGTGGACAAGCCCCCTATAATATTCAGGACTGTTTCAAAAAAGAAGGAATTATCTCTCCCAATTTCTGATCAGTCTAATACCCATCTGATACATGAACCATTTCCACATTTTGAGCTTACTGTAAGTGTGATAGTGGTGGTGGTGGTTATGTGCCGTGGAGTCGGTTCCGAGTCATAGCGATCCTGTAGAGGGTTTCTGAGGTTGTAAATCTTTACGGGAGCAGAAAGCCTCATCTTTCCCCCATGGAATCTCTAGTACTTTCAAACTGTTGACTTGTGAGATTAGCAGACAGACTCCAAACCACTATGCTACCAGAGCTTCTAAGAGTGATAGTAGGAAATCAAATTTTAGGATTGCTGTTGTTGTTGTTAAGCGCCATCAAGTATGTTCCAAACTCATACTCATACCTTGGGTTTCCAAGGCTTTAAATCTTTGTGGGAGCAGGCAGCCTCATCTTTGTTCTGTGGAGTGGCTGGTGGGCTCAAACCATAGACCTTGTTTTACGTAGTGCAGTAGTTATCATAAGGAGTGGCATCACCGTGATCCAGTTTTAGTACAATAGTATAAATCTGAGAAGTTGAAGCATAGCTCTAACAGTGGAGAGGAGCATTTTGTTGTTGTTAAGTGTCATTGACTCGGTTCTGACTCATTGCAGCCCTGGATAGGGTTTCCGAGGAGCAGTTGGTGAGTTTGAGCCACTGACCTTGCAAATCAAACCACCTTGTGATCCAGTGCTTATCCTACAGCGCCACATCAGAACTTGAAAAAGTAGCATAAACTCACAGAAACCACAAGGTTGCATAATAGAAATCTGCCTATCTATCATCCATCTGCCTACTTCCTACCTACCTACCAATCTATCTATCTATGTTTGTCTGTCCACCTCTGTGCTTACCTACTTATATAGCTGTAGTTCCCAAGGTTATATGAAGGAAGCCTTTCAAAGTCTAAATTTAAATGAATTCAAATGAATTTAAATACGTTAAAATTGTTTTTCCCTAAGTGTAATTCCCTTTCTGAGTTAAGAAATAACACCAATCTTTGTATATAATTCAGAATATAGAAAAGCACAAAAGCAAACTAAAAGAAACAGAAAAACTCACCACAATAGTTCCTAACTCCGTTACTCAGAGAGCTTCTCAACAGTGGCACTCTCGAGATTTTGGACCAAATGCTTCTTGTTATGGGAAGCAGTGCTGTGCATTGAAGAAGTTTAGCAGCATGCCTGGCCTGTATTCGCTAAACACTAGGAGTACCTAGCGGTTGTGAGAAAAAACAATGGCTCCAGAGATCGCCGAATATGTGTGTGTGTTTAATGAGGTTGACCTTTTGGATGGCATTGAGAATTCCAATGCTAATCTAAATTAGCTAAATGTAATTGTATTTTGAAACATCATGGGATTCCTGAGAGAAGCACTGGTAGCACAGTGGTTAGTTGCTAGGTTACTAGTGGAAAGGTCAGCAGTTTGAATTCCAACATAGGAAAAAGGTGTGGTAGGCTGTTACTATAAAGATGACAGTTTTGGAAACACTGTGGGGCATATCTGTGCTGTTCTATAGGGTTATGAGTCAGAACTGACTTGTAGGCAATAGGTTAGGTTTGATGTGGTTAATGGGAGTCCTGATGCAGCACTGTGGGTTAATGCGCTGGACTGCAAAGTCGGTTTGAACCGCAAGGTTGGTGGTTCAAGCTCACCAGCTGCTCCTTGGAAACCATATGTTGTTGCGAAGTGCCATCAAGTTGATTCCGACACATAGCGACCCTGTATAGGGTTTCCGAGGAGCACCTGGTGAGCTTGAACCACTGACCTTGCAGTTCAAATGGCTTTGCAGTCTGGTACATTAACTGAGCGCCACACCAGGACACCTGGAAACCGTATACAGGATTGCTGTTAAGTTGGAACCAACTTGATGGCACTTAATAACAACAAGGGAACTTCTGAGGTCAAGTGGATTACATAGGTTCTACTCCATATGAAGCAAGATAGTCTTAATGTGGTATATCCTTTATCTTTTACATGAGAATGAAAGCTACCAAAAATGATGATCTGCGTAGATAAGCCACTTGGCCTAATGCACTTGGAGTTAACAATGTAATCACTGAGTTATGTTGCAATTGTTTTTCTTTTATTATGCTCTCCATTTTGAACTGGCATCTATTTGTGCTCAGGCTGAATATCATCCATTCATGGTATTGTGCGATGTTCACATGATGTTAAGACATTTTTAATACATCAGCACACATTTCCTTCTGTACTTTATTGGCGATTTTGAATTCATTTGTGCTTAAACTGATTGCTAGTTTGGCTGATGAGAATTCATTCTCTGAAAGAAAATGATAACTGTTTTCTACTTTTTCCAAGTGAGCCAGACTGTGAATGCTGTTTTGTGATTTATTAAAATATGAAAAATATATGTTGGCAAGTAATAACATGCAGAAGATTTACAGCGGTATATTTTAAATGGATATATTAAGACTTAGTCTTTTTAACTGTCCCACACTCATAGAACTAGACTGGCATGATAAACTCTTTAGATAAATTAAAAAGTCTTCTCCTTGCCTGAGCCCCACATCTCATTTCTTTGTCCATGATAAAAAAAAATAATAATAATAAAAAAAGAAGCCAGACCTTTATCAACAAGCTATTCATCCCCTGGTCTCCAGCCTAAATCAGATTGCCCTAAAAAAGCGTAAATATTTACTAAAAATCACACCATGGAGTCACTGAGAATTTCATCTTGCTCCAAGAGCAAGAGTTACTAAGTAATAAAGTCACATGATAAAAACTCTTTAGAAAATGGGAAATAGAGTGTCTTAGTTTTATATATAATGTTGCTATAACAGAAGTACTTCAAGTTAGCAGCTTTAAAGAACAGTTATTTATTTACTCATCATTGCAGAGGATAAAAGTCCAAATCAGGGTCTTGTCTATGTCTACTACTTCTGTGAGTCATTCTCCTAGTTTCTGATGTACATCAGAGATCCTCAGCATTCTTTTACTTGTATAATATCCTCATATGTCATTGTCCTTCCCTGTGTCCGTGTGGTTATTCTGCTGCTTTTGTTTTTTTGAAACTTTTTATTGTGCATTGAGTGACGGTTTACAGAGCAGATCATCAATTTTGCACTCAACAAATCGTATATTTTGTTTCATCTCCATGATTGCAATCCATTCCATGTAACAACAGCTATCTTACTTCCACCCTGTTGTTATTTCTAATCCTTCCTGCTTTCCAACCCTTCTGAATGTTGTCCTTAGGTAAATGTTGCCCTTTTAACCTTGAATGAATGAGCATACCTTACTAATGTTGTTGTTCCCCTTATATACCTATCTACCACTTGGTTAAAAACTGGCCATGAGGGTGAGTCCAGTTCCAGGTCATAGTCTTGTGTTCCTCCAGGTGCTTTCTGACCAGTAGGCCTGGTCTGTTTTTAAAAGTAATTTTGAGTTTTGTTCCACATTATCTCTGACACTATCCAAGAACTTCTAATGTGATCCCTTTCAGAGTAGTTGGTGGTGACAACCAGGCACCATCTAGTTCTGCTCTCAGGGGTGTGGTGACTGATGGTCACATGTTCCATTAGTCCACTGGACTAATTGACTTCAAGCATCTCCAATTTAGGAACTCTGTTATGCCAATTGACCATAGTGTCCCCTGAGACTCTGGTCCTGAGCCCCCAGGTCCAGCAACTCTTTACCTCAAGGTGTTAGGTAATATCTAAGTTGTCATCATTTTGGCCCCAGGATGCTCCACCACATTCATAGATGTATTTGTAGCAAAATTAAATACTCAGGTACACATATCCTCTGTCAAACCCTTATAAGTCAATTCCGACCCATAGAGACCCTCTGTAGGGTTTCCAAGGAACAGCTGGTGAGCTTGAACCCGTGGGCTTGAACCGCCAACCTTGCAGTTCAAACGGCTTTGCAGCCTGGTGCATTAACCCACAGCGCCACACCAGGACTCCCTAGTCCACCCCTGATGTTATTGTTGTTATGTGCCGTGGAGTCGTTTCTGACTCATAGCTACCCTGTACAGGGTTTCCGAGGCTGTAAATTTTTACGGGAGCAGAAGGCCTCATCTCTTTCCCTCAGAACAGCCTGTAGTTTCGAACTGCTGACCTTGAGGTTCGCAGCCCGATTCGTAACCACTACTACCAGAGCTCCACTCCTAGTAAGCAACAAATAATGATTTTGTTATGGTTGTTATTTAGCATGAAAACCTTTTCTTGAGTTTTTACAACAGTGGTCTCATATAATATTTGTCCTTTTGTGATTAACTGGTTTCACTCAGCATAATACCCTTCAGGTTATCCATGTTAGTAGGTATTTCACAGATTCTCTGTTATTCTTCAATGGTGCTAGTATTCCTCTATGTTTGTACCAAAGTTTGTTTATCGATTGTTCCACTGATGGACACTTAACGATTTTTACCAAGTAGAGGGATAGCTGGGCCATACTCTATTTCCAATTCTTTGAGGAAGTTCCTTACCATTTTCCACAGTGGTTGCATCATTTTATAGTCCCACCAGCAGTGTAGGAGGGTGACAGTCTCTCCACACCCTCATCATCATTTGTTGCATTCCAATTTTTTGAATTTTGCTATTAATGCTGGGATGAGATGATGTCTCATTGTTATTTTTATATGTACCTCTCTAATTCTATAGTCCTGGTGTGGTGTAGTGGGTTAATGCACTGGACTGCAAAGTCATTTGAACTGCTCCTTGGAACCGATTCAACGGCACTTAACAACAACAACAATGGAGTCCTGGAGTCCTGGTGTGGCGCTGTGGATTAATATGCTGGACTTCAAGTTAGTTTGAACTGCAAGTTCAGTGGTTGAAGCTCATCAGTCACTCCTTGAAAATCCTACATCGGGTCATTATGAGTTGGAAACGACTCCATGGCACTTAACAGCAACAACAATGGAGTCTTGGTGCAACATTATAGGAAAACCACTGGACCTCAAAGTTGTTTGAATTACAATGCTGGCAGTTCAAACTCACCCGTTGATCCTTGGAAACCCTGTATCGGGTCGCTATGAGTCAGACCTGACTTGATGGCACTTATCAACAATAATGGCTAATGATTGTGAACATTTCTTCACCTGTTTGCTGACCACCTGAATGTCTTCTTTGGTGTAGTCTGTACTTTTAAAAAATGGATTATTTGTCTTTTTCTTGTAGAGGTGTTAAAGTTTTCTATGAGTTTAGAGTTTAGTCCCTTGTCTGATAGGTCATTGAAAATAGTGTTTTCCCAGTCTG
>NW_006408603.1:12475736-12476666 GCF_000296735.1 Chrysochloris asiatica
GAAGGATATCATGTTTGGTAAGGTGGAGGGTCAGATAAAAAGAGGAAGACCCCAGCGAGATGGATTAACAAAGTGGCATCATTAATGGGCAAGCAAGGCAACAATTGTGAGGTTGGCCCAGGATCAGGCAGTGTTTCGTTTTGTTGTACATAGGGTCACTATGAGTCAGTACTGACTCGATAGCACCTGACAACAACAACGAGCTTAAATTACATTATGGACTATAATTAGTGCTTATTAAAACTTAATAAACTTCTCACAGTGAGAAATCACTAAGACCTTAAAAAATGAAATTCTGAGATTTAGTAAGCATTAAAATTCATCCGAATGGGAAAAATCATCAGCTCACACAAGTGAAAACAGTGATCCTGAGAGAGATCTCTGGCAGGTCAAAAGAGGAGTTTACACAGAAAATACTGATGGCTTAAATATTAATTGAGGTCAGAAGGCGGAGGGTCAAATAAAATGGAGGGAAAGGCATCCTTGAATTCATATGCTGGGAGGACTACTAAGATTGGTTACAAGGGTTAATTACAAAGTGCATTTGGGCACAGAGATTTATAATCACAGTCATAAAATGTTTAAAATTCATACCTTCTAGGACAGGTTGTAGAATTGTCTTGTTGATATAAAACATTTCTTAGGGTTACCTGGTACCCAGGCTAGAGATAAGACCTGGTACCAAGACTCGTTTTTTAGAAATTGCTTGCTCAAGTGAAACATTTCTAGTTGCCTGGACATTTAGAGAACAGGTTGATACTCAAGACCTTTCTCCTGAGAATGTTTCTATATCCCTAATGAGTTCTGGTAAGGACCTCTGGTAGCGTAGTGGTTACGAATCGGGCTGCGAACCTTAAGGCCAGCAGTTCGAAACTACCAGCTGTTCCGCGGGAGAAAGATGAGGCGTTCTCCTCCCGTAAAGATTTACAG
>NW_006408603.1:12491536-12496079 GCF_000296735.1 Chrysochloris asiatica
CCGAAATTACACGGTGGGGCAGATGACCCTCATTTTCTCTTCCCCTTGTCTCCAGTGGCTTCCCATGCTCAAGACTCTTCATTCCGCTTTCAGCGTGAGTTGGTTCCAGCCCAGCCCCCGCAAGCTCAAAGGAGTTGGGGCTGTCGCTGCAGCGGGGGTACAAGTTTAAAAAGTCAGTAGTTCCTCAGTACGGAGATTTTAAAAAAAAAACAAAAACAAGTTTAAGATTTTGAAGTACTGAGATTTATGGTGGTTGTAAGGGTGTCGGTTCGCCACAGGAAGGTTTCTTTCGGGAGTTCCCCTCTCCCAAACCCAGAGTCTCTCTCACCCATGCCGTCTGGCTGCTGTGGCAAACCAGAAGTCCGATATACTTTTAATTTGTGAAAATTTTTGGTAACAGATAGCATCATGAGTGTGTAGCTCTTTGTTCTTTATGTTGAAAGTTGTAACAAATCTGTAAAATTTAAGAAATAAAAGGGGAAAGGAGAGTTTCAAACATTCATTTAATTTTCCATTTATTAAATTTTGTTTCATGCAGTTTGGAATTATTCAAATAATTACAATAAAGGTGCACCAGCAATTTTGCAATCACCTGTGACTCAATATCAGATGAAATCTCTACTGCTTAAAATCCTTGAAGTAATTGCTGTTTCTATTAAATTTTGTTTGGTTGATCTTAGAGTAGAAATTCTATTCATGGATATATAACCTAAGGAAACACTTGAGTCTGTGTCAAAGAGACATATACAAAAATGCTCATAATGGCATAACAACAACAAAGAAATTACATATGAACTAAAAATAGTATAATTATGCAATCTCTAAAATATTTCATAATAAATGAAGGAAAATCAAACATATTAGTACATAAGATATATCTGCACTTGATTTGTTTAATAGAATAGTGTCAGTTTTTAAGACAAAACTTTTGGAATCAGGCAATCAGTGATGAATGTCCTTTTCCTCATTTTCTAGTTACACATTATTAAGATTTTTCTACCAATTTTTTCCCTTTCTCCACACTCTGCAGGGCCTATGCTTTTAACTGAGGATGCTTATGATTGTCGTGGCTATTTCCCTGAGTTTCTGACTCTACTCCAAATGACTATTGGTTATCTATCTACTTAGTTATGTTGAGGGCATTTCAAATTCAAGAGGTAAATAAATTCATTTTTCCTCCCAACCCAACTTTTAATTCTACATACCCTTTCTTGTTTTAAAGACAATATCATTCTCTATTTCCCCAAGTTAGAAATCAGGGCATCATCACTACCCACATTCTCACTGTCACCCCAAATTCTGTCCCCCACCTCGTCACAATCTCAAAGTCCTTCCTCCTGATGAGTTCTTCCTTCTTTATATCTTTAAAAATTATCCTTATAATTTCTACTGCCACTTTCCTCATGTTTGCTATTGGAAAGAATTTTGTTACCTTGTCTGTAGTCTTACCTTATCTATCCATTCTTAGTGCCAAAGTCAAAGTGAACTTGCTAAAGCAAAAAAGATCCTTATGTCATTCTCCTACTTAAAATGTTTCTGTAACTCTCTACCCACTGCCACTGAGTGGATTCTGACTCAGAGCAACCCTATAGGACAAAGTTGAACTTTTATTTTGGGTTTCCGAGACTGTAAATCTTCATGGGATCAGATGCCTTTATCCTCCTTCTCCAGAGAGTCTAGTGGGTTTGAACCATCAATCTTGTGGCTAGCAACCCAACACTGAATCCATTGTGCCACCAGGGTACCTTTCAATGGCTCCACATTGCTCCTAAATATAACTTTCAAACTTTACACTTACCTTTCCAGTTTCCCCATGTATGCTTCCCTGTTCAAGCTCTATGAAAAGTTCATACTGTGTCTTCAAGACACTGTGCTTTTTCTCAGCTTCATGATTTCCCATGTGCTATTTGTTTTGTATGAAGTCTTCTTTTCCTCTTCATAGTCCCTTCCATTAGGTCTTAGCTAAAACATTAATATCTTCTAGTAGCATTTTCTCTAACATTCTTCTCCTTCCCCATGCTGTGTGTTTCTATATATATGTCTGTGTCTTAGACTGTGTTCTCCAGAAAAGCAAAACCAGTGAAGCTTATATATGCATATATAGAGATTTATATCAAGGAAATGACTCACTTAGTTGTAGAGGTGAGCAAGTACCATGTCTGTTGGTCACATGTCAGGCCAGAGGTTTCTGTCTCAGTTGCAGGGATGATGAACTAAGATTGGAAGATCACATTGCAGGCATGCAGGCCTAGCCGATTAAAAGATGGGCTATCAAAATCAGTAGGTAATAGAGCAGGCCACTGGCTCAAGTCTAAAGAACTGGCGTTTGGAGGATGACCAGATGCAAGATCCAGACTCAGCAAACAGTAAGCAAGCCATGCTTGAATTTCTAATATATGGGAAACAGGCAACACCCCCTAGGAATGTTCCCTCCAATTGATTGACTGTTCATAGTAGACCTCATCATAGAGTTTATTACATTATATTAGATATCACCATGGGGATAATACATCTCAACGGTCAAACCACTGAGAATCCTGTCCCAGTCAAGTCAACACAAATCCTTAACTACCAGTCTGAGTCTATATGCCTAACAGAAAAACAAAAACAAAAACAAAAACAAAAACTTTAAAAAAACATTATCCCATGTAACATATTTAACAGTTCTTTTTTTTAATTATCATTTAATAAAGTCTGTTTACAAACTTTCTCGATTGTTATAAAATAGACCTTTTGTAATTGGTTTGTTTGAATCAGGAACAAAAAAGGCCCATGCATAATACGTTATAATTGTTGTTGTTGTTATAATAGTTATACTTATTCCATCTGTAACAGTTTTCTTTGTTATTTTAAAATATCAATTAATTTTGAAGAAATTCATTGATTTGTATGGTAGAATTTACCATATACCAACACCACTGATCTAGCTTCTTGGTGATATTGAACACATTTCTCTATCCACCAGATTTTCTATTAAATAGAAGTTTTATCAGGTTGATTGAATCTGTTTAATGAGACTGTGGAAAAGCTCCATTTCATTAGTCAAAGCAAGGCCAAGGGCAGATTGTGGAACAGACCATCAATTGTTCATTTGTAAGTTCAGGCTGAAGCTGAAGAAAATGAAAATAAGTCCACAAGAGCCCAAATATGACCGTGAATATATTCCACCTGAATTTAGAGATCTTCTGCAGAACAGATTTGATGCATTAAGCACTAAAGACTGAAGAATAGAGGAGTTGTGGGATTATATCAAGAACATCATACAGGAAGAAAGCAAAAGGTCATTAAGAAGACAAGAAAGAAGAAAAAGACCAAAATGGATGTCAGAAGAGACTCTGAAACTCGCTCTCCACCATAGAGATACTAAAGCAAATGGAAGAAATGAGGGGTAAAAGAACTTAGTAGAAAATGTAAAAGGAAAGATCAAGAAGACAGAGTCAAATATTATAACAAAATGTGCAAAGACCTGGAGTTAGAAAAGCAAAAGGGAAGAACACACTCAACATTTGTCAAGCGGAGGGAATTGAAAATAAAATTCAGCCTTGATTTGCAATATTGAAGGATTGTATGGGCAAAATATTGAATGATGCAGAAAACATCAAAAGAAGATGAAAGGAATACATAGTCACTGTACCAAAAGTAAATGGTCAGTGGTCAACCATTTCAAGAGGAAACATATGATCAAAAGTCAGTGATACTGAAGGAAGAAGTCCAAGATGCATTGAAGGCACTGACAAAGAACGAAGCAATGGGAATTGGTGTAATACAAATTGAAATCTTTCAACAAACTGATGCAATACTGGAGTCACTCACTCATCTATGCCAAGAAGTTTGGAAGACAGCTATCCATGTTTGTGTCCATTCTAAAAGAGGTGAACCAATGGACTGCATTAATCATCATTAATATTGCATGCAAGTAAAATTTTTGTTTACCTGTGCTTTATTGACTATACAGAGGCTTCTGATTGTATGGATCATGATAAGCTATGGAAAAAATTTCAGAGAAAGAGTCTTCCAAAACATTTAATTGTGCTCATAGATCAAGAGGTAGTTATTAGAACAGAAAAAGGTAAGACTGAATGGTTTAAAAATAGGAAAGGTGTCCACCAGGATAGTATTATTTCACCATACTTATTCAATCTGTATGTCAAGCAAATAGTCTGAAGCTGGATTATATGAAGAAACACGTGGCATCAGGATTGGAAGAAGACTTATTAACAACCTGCCATATGCAGATGATACAACCTTGTTTGCTGAAAGCGAAAAGGACTTAAAATACTTACTGATGAAGATCAAAGACCATAGCCTTTGGTATGGGTTGTATCTCAATGTAAAGAAAACAAAAATTCTCACCACTGACCCAATAAACAGCATCCATGTAAATGAAAAAGAGATTGAAGTTGTCAAAAACTTAATTTTGCTCGGGTCAACCATCAACATTATGGATGCAGCAGTCAAGAAATTAAACAATGTATTAGGCTAGGCAAATTTGTTGCACAAGACCTCTTTATAGTGTTGAAGTGCAAAGATGTCAGCTTGAAAC
>NW_006408603.1:12496349-12499572 GCF_000296735.1 Chrysochloris asiatica
ATCTTTCAGATTATCAGGAAACTTTAGTCCCTGGGGAAGGATATCATGTTTGGTGAAGTGGAGGTTTGGAGAAACAGAGGAAGACCCAAACAAGATAGATTTGCACCATAGGAGCAGCAATGTGGTCAAACATAGCAAAGAGTTTGAAGTTGGTGCAGGGCCTGGCAGTGTTTCGTTTTGTTTTGGTAGTCACTCAATGGGACCTAACAACAACAGAATTTAAATATAAAGGCTTTGTTAAATTAAGATCATATTTTTAGTATGAGTATTTTATAGAATGTAATGTGTACTTTCTATTGTATTTCATCTGGATACATATAAGAGCTGACTGTCTTTCTTTCAGAGCTCTGAAGATTGATACAGTTAGCTCAGTTGTCCTCAGTCTACTATAAAGTTGCCCATTAACGTTTTATCTAATGGTTTTAGCAGCCATTGATGACTTGTGTAAATCCAGTATTCCATTAGATTTGCAATATGGTAATTTTTCTTATTGCTTCAATATTCTACATTTATAATTGCTTACCTTCGAAGAAAATTAAAGTACAAAATGCAGCATGAATACTTGATTATATTTTCTTTATTTACTAATTTAAAAAAATAATGTGTAGGTGACTGTTGTAATCTCATGAGGTGAAAGAACTGGGACCAGGCAATGGTGGCAGGGAAGAGGATTGGGGGCTAAAGAGGGTGGATAGAATCAACTCCCCCTACTGGGCTGACATACCACACATAAATCAAGAATGTATGATAAGATAGATGTTTCAATACTGAGGCTTACTGAGGAGACCAGTGAAGACCCCCAAGCAGGTAAAACATGGTTTAAGAGTGCAAGAAGAGTTACACAATTTTGCTTTTGTAGTGCTTACGGAGTGGAGCTGGGGTGAGAATTCCTGAAGGCATGCTGGTGCTAGTCTAGTTTAAGCTTCTTTCCTGTACCAAGGGAGCTGAGTGGTGGGCTTTTATTATACACATGCTTAGATATGGGACAATACTGGAAGAGGGAGTGGTGGACCTTGAAAACTGCCAGTAGTCAAACGTCAAAACGAAATCCTATTCGTTAACAAAACTTTATCCCTGATGTCTGACTGATGCCTAAAACTGTCGTGTTTCATTTTTATTGAAGTTGAACTTCTTTAAGTAAGCCATCACTAATGGTTGGAACATGAAAGAGAATTAGGAGTGTCTTGCTGAGGCCTTGTATTGTGGCTTTATTCTGGGCAGAGATATGTGTGACCTTGATTTTTATTTTTGGGTATCAGTGAGACAAGAAATTCCCAGAGATCTTTATGCAAAAGGGAATGACCTTGAATAAGGAATGATTGCTGTCATTGGCCAGACCATTGGCAGTACACCAAGAGGCTGTAAAAATGTGCAGATGGGGCCAATTCTTGGCTAGGACACCCATGCTAGGATGACACCTGAAGTTCAGCCAATAGCGTTGACCCTTGAGTTCCAGTGAAGGGATAAATAGCAGAAACTCTCCAGAGGTCCTTCTCATATGATGCTGGCATTGCTATTTCTAAAGTATATGAATCTTCTTTGATATTCAATCAATTGATCCTAAAGATGAATATGAAGACAGAGATTAAAGTGATGCAACTACAATCAAAGTAATATCAAGGATTGCTGGCAGCTACCAGAATCTAGGAAGAAACAAGGATTTATCAGTAGGAGCATGGTTCTACTTACACCTTGATTTTCTACTTTTACCTTTCAGAACCACAACTCTGTCAGTCATACTGAGGTGGGTTGCATGTTACTGTGATTCTAGAAGCTATGTCACAGGTATTAAAAAGACTAGCAGGGTGACTCATGGTAGAATGATTTCATCACAGCTTGCCAATTAAGACATACTGGGAATGAGGAATTGACAACCTACTTTTGAAAAAAATTGGACAGTGAAAACCTTATGAATAGCAGCGAAATATTGTTTGATATAATGCTCCTCAGGTAGAGAGTGCTCAAAATATGACTTTGGAAGAGCTGCCTCCTCAAAGTAGAGTTAACTTCACTGATGTGGTTGGAGTAAAGCTTTTGGGACCTTCATTTGTGGATGTGACATGATTCAAAAAGAGAAGAACATTGCAAACATCCATTAATAACTGGAACATTGAATGTATGAAGTATGAACCAAGAAAAATTTAAAACTGCAAAAAATGAAATGAAATGCTTGAAGGTAGATATCCTGAGCATTAGTGAGCTGAAATGGACTGGTATTGGCAATTTTGAATCAGCCAAACATATGATCTATTCTTAATAATTACATTTTGAACCAGGCAATCTTTCAATCTTTTTTTTTTTTTTTTTCTTTTTCACAAACTATTGATTTTTTTATTTGCAAGTGACAATATAATATGCATTCAAGTCCATGGGAAATCAGACTTTTTCCTGAGTCGGCTGATGTTTTCTGTCAAAGGGTTTGTTAGAGGTCAGCACTAAAATATCAACTCCAAACATTCTACTACTAACCAATCACAACTTTCTAGTTTTCATTCTAATTACACAACTACCCCAACTACAAACATTCCTTGATCTCATCAACACTTACAGGTCATTGACCTCAGCTCTTTCTATTATTATTATTTTTCATGTTTTATTGTGAATTATATGATATTTTACATGCGAGAACTTTAGTTTTACATTCATTCCATTGTATATCGTCTCATTGCCATGGTTCCAATCCCCTCCATGCATCATCAACAGACCAAAGGGTATACCCTATAAACTCACTCCCTATATTCCCCCACCCCTTCTTCAGGACCCAGTCCCTCTCCCTCTCTGGATCCAAAGTCCCCATCTGCTTCATCACTCAACGTCATCGTCTCTGCCTCCATCTCGGGCCTTGCTGCTTCTCCGGGTAGGGTCCTGCTCTCGGCTCTTCTCCGTTGATGGTCCCAGAGACCTCCGCTCCTAGGCTGGAGAGTTAATAACTCCATTCCTTGCTACCAAAAGTCTACCTTTACATTTCCAACCCTCACAATCAGTCCTGATAACAATCATTCACTATTGTATCACAAGTGACCCTTCTGCATTTCGTTTCATCAGCCTTGCCTAGACAGATTGGATAGTACTCATGGAGATTCTGCCTTCCTCCATGCCCCCTAGCTCTAGGTTCCCTCTTGAAAGCTTGTAAGCCAGTTACTTCTTGCCTTTGTGGTCCCTCTCCCCCATTTGGGTATCCAATGTCCAAGTTGCCCATCTCTGTCTACTCTGTGTGTGGAGG
>NW_006408603.1:12500072-12513242 GCF_000296735.1 Chrysochloris asiatica
TAGTAACAGTCCATCTGCCTCTATTGTTTTGTATTTTTCCTGTAGGTCTTTCTTTCAAGAAGTATCTTCTGTTCTTCTAGCTGCTCCAGGCTGGTTTGCTCGTCCTTCAAGTGGGAATTTCCCATCTCTGTAGATCTGGATGTGTGAACCAGGCAATCTTGTGATCTATTATACTAGTAGAAATTGAAGAGCAATGATATTGCATTAATTGTCAAAAAAACTATTCCAAGATCTATCCTGAAGTAGAATATTGCTAATGATAAGATAATGGCCATAGGTCTACAAGGGAGATCAGTTAATACAATTATTATAAATTCACCCACTAACCATTAATTCTAAAGATGAAAACATTTAAGATTTTTTTTACCAACTTTTGCAGTCTGAAATTGATTAAACATGGAATCAAGATATATTGATAATTATTGGTGACCAGAATGAGAAAGTTGGAAACAATGAAGATGAATCTTTATCTGGAAAATATGGCCCTTGTGATAGAAATGACACTGGAGGTTTCAAGATAGAATTTTGCAAGATCAGCAACTTCCTTATTGCAAATACCCTTTTTCAACAATATTAAAGGATGACTATAGCTCTGGTAGCGTAGTGGGTTACAAATTGGGCTGTGAACCTCAAGGTCAGCTGTTTGAAACTACTGGCTCTTCTGTGGGAGAAAGATGAGGCTTTCTGCTCCTGTAAAGATTTACAGCCTCAGAAACCCTGTACAGGGTTGCTTTGAGTCAGAACTGACTCCATGACACACCACCACCACTACCATTCATCTGAACCTCACTAGATGAAATATACATTAATCAAATAAACTACACCTATAGAAAGAGACAACGGAGATGCTAACTGTGATCTGTTAGAACAAGGCCAGAAGCAGACTGAGGAATAGTACATGATGAAACTGAAGAAAATTTAACCAAGTCCATGAGACGAAAGTACAACTTTCAGTATATTCTGCCTGAATTTAGAGACCATCTCAAGAATAGATTTGGTGTATTGAACACAGATAACCAAAGAAAAGATAAGTCATGGGATTGCATCAAGGACATTTGTTGTTTTGGTTGTTAAGTGCCATTGAGTTGGTTCGACCCATAGCGACCCTGTATAAGGCTTCCAAGGAGCAACTGGTGTGTTTGAACCGCTGACCTTGCAGTTCAAACCGACTTTGCAGTCCAGAACATTAACCCACAGCACCACATCAGGACTCCGCATCAAGGACATTAGAACCCCCAAATCAAATCCTACTGCCATCAAGTTGATTCTAACTCCAGAGACTCTATCTATATAAGGCTTCTGAGACTGTAAATCTTTACAGGAGCAGACAGCTTCATCTTTGTCCTGAGTAGTGGCTGATGGGTTTGAATAGTCTACCTTGTGGTTAGCAGTCCAATGCCTAATCCACAGCTACCAGGATTCCTTATTAAGGACATTATATATGAAGAAAGTAAGAGGTCAATAAAAACACAGGAAAGAAAGAGAACATCAAATGGTTGTCAGAAGAAACTTTAGAAACTTGCTCTAGAATACAGAGCTGTTGTTGTTCCAAATGCCATTGAGTTGGCTCCAACTCATAGAGACTCCGTATAGGGTTTCCAAGGAGCAGCTGCTGAGTTTGAACCACCGACCTTGCAGCTCAAACTGATCTTGAAATCTATCTAGCGCATTATCCGGCAATGCCATGCCAAGAGTAGCTGAAGTGAATGGAAGAAATAGTGAAGTAAAAGAGCTGAACAGAAGATTTCAAAGGGTGGCTTGAGAAAACAAAGAAAACTATTTTAATGAGTTGTACAAAGACCTAGAGTTAGAAAATCAAAAGGGAAGAACATATTAAGCATTTCTCAAGATGAAAGAAATAAAGAAAAATTAGAAAACTAAAGGGAAGTACCTTCTCAACATTCCTCAGACTGGGATAACTGAAGAAAAAATTTCAACATTAAGTTGTAATATTGAAGGTATTTATGAGCAAAATTATCCACATCTTTGTCCATTCTAAAGAGATGTGCCCCAATGGAATGTGGAAATCATGAAACAATATTATTACTATCACATGAAAGTAAAAATTATTTTTGAAAGCTCAGTTTATTTCTCCTTGTTGTTAAGTGCCCTTGAGTTGGTTCTGACTCTTAGTGACCCTGTAAAGGGTATCCAAGATGTATCTGGTGAGCTTGAACTGCTGACTTTGGGGTCTAGAGCATGAACCCACAGTGCAACACTGGGACTCCAGTTTCTCCTTGTAGCTCTCAAAAGAGTTTGACTCTGTGGATTATATAAAATTTTGGACAATATTTCAAAGAATGGGAATGCCACAGAGCTTAATTGTGCTCATGAAGAACTTAAACGTAGACCCAGAAGTATTCTGACAGAAGAAGGGAATATTTTGTGGTTTAAAAATCATGAAAAGTTTGTGTCAGAGTTGTATTCTTTCACCATGCTTATTCAATCTGTATGCTGAATAAATAGTCTGAGAGGTTGGACTATATAAGAATGTGGCATTTGAACTGGAGGAAGTCTAATTAACAATTTGCAATATGTTGGTTGTTGGTGGTGGTTATGTGTTGTGGAGTCGGTTCCGAATCATAGTAATCCTGCGTAGGGTTTCTGAGGCTATAAATCTTTACAGGTGCAGAAAGCCTCATCTTGCTCCTGTGGAACTGCTGGTAGTTTCAAACTTTTGACCTTGAGATTAGCAGCCCAACTCCTAACCACTACACTATGTGTTGTTGTTGCTAGGCATCATTGAGTTGGTACTGACTCATAGTGAACCTATGCACAACAGAATGAACACTACCCGGTCCTGGCCAACCTCACAATTGTTGCCACACCTGAGACCATTGATGCTGTCACTGGTGGTGATGGTAATGTGCCGTGGAGTCAGTTCCGACTCATAGCAGACATTTTGGTAAGCAGTAGACTACTAACTAAAAAGCCTGCACTTTGAACTCACCAGTGGCTCTGAGAGAGAAAGGACATGTTCTCTTTCCACAAAGGTGTGCCATCCAGTTAATTCTATCTTATAATGTCCCTAGGGACTCCTGTCATGGTGCTGTAGGATCAGCACTGGACTGCAAACCACAAGTCAAGAGTTCAAACCCACCAGCTGCTCCTAAACAGGGTTGCTATGCGTCAGCACCAACTCCACAACACTTATAACAGAAATAGGATAAGAGTAGAAATATCTTAGGATTTCCAAAGCTGGACTCTTTATGGCAGAGTTATGGTGTGACACTGTAGAGTAAGCTCTGAACTGCTAACTGCAGGATCAGCGATTCAAACCTACCAGCTACTCCTCAGAAACCTTATAAAAGATCACTGTGAGTTGAAACTGGCTCTATGTCACTTCAAAACAATCTTTATGGCATAAGCCCTAGTGGTGCAGTGGGTTTGGGCTGCTAACTGAAAGGCTGGTTTAAGTACATGAGCTGCTGTGCAGGAGAAAGATGTGGCAGTCAGCTTCCATAAAATTTAAAACCTTGGAATTTTTAAGGAACAGTCCTACTCTATCCTATTGAGTAGCCTTGAGCCAGAACCTATTGGACAACAGTAGGTTTGGTTTTGGCAATCTTTATGGAGCAGATTATAGCCTAGGAAGCCCTATGGGCCGTTCTACTATGTACTATGCATTTTAATGTATGAATTTCCCATAGATCTAACACCATTTGTGAAACAAAAACAACACATTTCTCCATTAAATTGTTTTTGCACTTTTCTTAAGAATATATGTGTGGGCCTATATGTGGAGTTTTCATTCTACTTCTTTTATATATTTCCTTTTATTTATATGTGCTATATGTAATGTGGAGTCCTGGTGTGGCGCTGTGGGTTAATGCACCAGACTGCAAAGTCATTTGAACTGCAAGGTCAGTGGTTCAAGTTCACCAGCTGCTCCTTGGAAACCCTATGCAGTGTCGCTATGGGTTGGAACCAACTCAATGGCACATAACAACAACAACAACAATATGTAACATCAGTTTTCCAACTTTACAGTTGGTTTTCAAACTAGTTATGAATAAGATTCATCTTTGCAGTTCCATATGGATTTTTGGATCAGCCTGTCAATTTCTTCTAAAAAACCTCCTTGGATTTATATAGGGATTGTATTGAATATAGAGATCAACTTGGAGAAAATTGAAATCTTAACCTACTCTGATTCTTTTGACCCATGAACATGGTATATATATATATACATATATATATCCATTTGCTTTTAGACCTTTAAAAAGATCTTACAGAAAATGATTTTTTTGTTTACAATGTACATGCACTTAAGTTTCTCTGATACATTCACGTCTTTTGTCAAATTTATTCCTAAGTATTTAATATTTTTTACATTAATTATAGATTATATTTTAGTTGGAATTTCTTACTTCTTGTTAGTATGTTGTTGTTGTTGTTGTTAAGTGCTATTGAACTGGTTTTGACTCATAGTGACCCTGTGCTGAGTTTTCAAGGAGCAGCAGGTGGTTCAAACCAACTTTGAAGTCCAGTGCTTTATCCTACAGTGCGACACCAGGTGTCTGCTTATTAGTATGGTACAGCACAATTTGTTCTAATATATTGCTTTTATTTCCTGCAACCTTATTAAATGAATTTATTAGTTCTTCTAGATCATTTGTAGATTCCATTAGCTTTTCTACATAGATTATCATGTCTCAATGAAAACAGCTCTACTTTTTCCTTTCCTATCTGGATGCCATTCTTTTTCTTGCCCTGGAGTTCTGTTGTGGCACTGTGGGCTAATGCGCTGGACTGCAAAGTCCGTTTGAATATCAAGGTCAGCAGTTCAATCTCATATGCTGCTCCTTGGAAATCCTATACAGGGTCGCTATGGGTCGGAACCAATTCGACAGCACCTAACAACAACAATGCACTGGAGAAGTCCTGGTGTGGTGCTGTAAGATAAGTGCTGGACCACAAAGTCAGTTTTAGTTCTTGACCACAAACCCAACATCCACTCCACAGAAACCTTACACAGTGCTTAGCAACAACAGTAACAATGCTCTGGTAGGAACCTTCTACTCGATGTTGAATAGAATGGACAATATGGACTTGCACTGTTTTATCATTAAGTATGATGCTTTCAGAATCCTGCTTTGGTGCTGCAGGATAATGCACTGGGCTTAAAAGGTCGGTTTGAACTGCAAGGCTGGTGGTTCAAACCCACCAGCTGCTCTTTGAAAATCCTACACAGACTCATGAGTCAACAACAACAATAATGTTTTCTGTAGATATTTTGGTAAATACCTTTATTCAAGCTGAAGAAATTCCTTTCTATTCCTAATTTGCTAAGGATTTCAAGGATTTTTTTGTTACATTTTGTCCAAGTTGTCAAATGATTCTCACAATATTCCTTTATTATTCTAGTGAGATTTGCAGTGATGTTATTCTTCCTTTCTGATTTGTGTCCTCTCTTTTTTTCCTGATCAGCCTGCACAAAGATTTGCCAATTTTATCACTTTTCTCAAAAGACCATTTTTTGTTGTTGTTTCATTGATTTTTCTTTATTTTTTTCCTAGTTCACTGATTTTCACTTTTCATTTAAAATTCTTTTATTTTGCTGATTTTTCATTTATTTTCTCTTTATCTTTTAGTTTCTTAAAGTGGAAGCTGAGATAATTGATCAGAGCATTTTCTTTCTTTCTAATATAGATTTTTAGTGCCATAAATTAGTTGGATGTGGTGTTTTAGCTCTATTTCACAGAAGTTTGATATGTTTCATTTAGTTCAGGATATTTTCTAAGTTCCCTTTAATTTTTTTTAAAACTCTGGGATATTTGGCAGAATTCTGGTGTGACACTGTAGAATAAGCACTGGACTACTAACTGCAAGATTGGCAGCAGCACTTAACAGCAATAACAAACAAAGGTAGTTTCTAATGTTTGACCTTTTTGCAGATATTTTATTTTGCTATGAAACATAATTTGATGTTAATATAGTTGTTGAAGCTTTGTGCCATGGGGTCGGTTCTCATTCATACCATCCTGCCTAGGATTTCCAAGGCTGTAAATCTTTACAGAAATAGAAAATCTCATCTTTCTCCCATGCAGCAGCAGGGGCGCCGGAACCACAAACCTTGTGGTTAGCAGTCCAGTGCTTACCTCATATAGAGTCACCAGCCACTCCATAATTATTATACTATTTTTAGTAAGATATATACTTTGTAAGAGTCCTGGCATAGCACTATAGGATAATCACTGGATGGTGAGATTGGTTTGAACTGCAAAATCAGCAGTTGAAACTCACAAGCTGCTCCTCTGAAACCCTATAAAGGGTTGCTATGAGTTGCAACAAACTTGGCAGAACTTAACAACAACGTAAACCTTATGGAGAATGCCGTGGTTCTGTAGATAAGCAATGGTAGGCAAACCACAAGATTGGCGGTTCAAGCTCAACAACTCACTAACGTTGTTTTTTCTTTATTATTTTTTAAAATAATGATTTTCCTTTTTTTGATAGTGCCTTTCATTTTGGATAGTTTTATCACTATGTCTTCATATTTTAATCTGCCATTTTCCTCACCCTGTGTATTTTTCTTCTCAACATGACAATTTTCATCACTAAAAGTTCCATTTAAATCTTTAAAATATCTTCCATTACTCTGTTTGACTTTTGATCATATGGAATACAGTTATCATAACTGTCTTAATGTCCTTGTCTACTAATTCTGACATCTGTGCTAGTTCTGGGTCAGGTTTGATTGAATGCCTATCCTCTTCATTATTCACGGATCCTTTCCTCTGGCTTCTCTGCAGGTCTGTTATTTTTTCTTTAAATTTAATTCTAGATATTGCAGATTTTACCTCATTTTTGAACAGTTTTCTATTTCTAGAAATATTCTTTAGGTGTGTTCTGGAATGTAATTTAATCATTTGAAACAGTTTCATCTTTTGGTGTTGCCTTTAAGATTTGTTAAATGAAAATTTATCCTGAGGCTAATTTCCCTCTACCCAATATCCTGTAAATTATGTAGAAATCCTTCTGAATACTCCACCCAAAGTCCCATAAATTATGTTTTCCAGTTTGGCTGTTGGGAACAGCAGTATTCCCAGCTTTGTGTGAATTTTGATACTAACTCTCTTCTAGTCCTATGAGCTGTAGCATTTGTCTCCCTGCATTCAAAGGTATGTGCTTTCAAGCCATAGAATCCATTGTTCTTCTTTTGGAATTCTCCCACATTCTTGCACCATGCACTGGAAATTTCTCAAGGAAACAACCTGGGACAAGTGTAAGGATTGCCTAATATGGGTCCTGGAGTCCTGGTATGGTGCTGTGGGTTAATGCACTGGACTGCAAAGTCGGTGGTTCAAGCTCACCAGCCACTCCTCAGAAACCCTATATAGGGTTGCTATGGACTAGAACCGACTCAAAGAACTTAACAACATCAAATATGGGTCATATCCTTTAAGGACTACTGTCTTTCATTGCCTGATGTCCAATGTGTTGAAAACCAATGTTTTATGTATTTTATCCATTATTTTTTGGTTGCTTCAGGAAGGAAGGTAAATCTATTACATGTCATTTAATCTGAACTGGAAGTGGAAGTCTCATAGCTTTGTTTTCATAATTAAATGAAACATCATGTTAAAATACTTGTGAGTAGAAAGTTCCATTGTTATTGTTGTTAAGTGCTGTTGAGTCAGTTCTAACTAATAGTGACCATGTACAGGGTTTCCAAGGAGCGGCTGGTGAAGTTGAACCGCTGACCTTGTGGTTCCAAGTGACCTTGCAGTACAGCGCATTAACCCACAGCGCCACACCAGGACTCCGAAGGCTCCATACATATAGTCATCATTTCCAGAATAGAAATTAATATTAGTAACAGTAATCTTGTTATTAAAAAACACCATGAAATTCTATTTTAATATAGATTTCTTATTTTTTTCTGAATACCAAACTCATATTATGTTTGTTGTAGATTATTTGGAAAACAGAGGTACACATAAGAATATTAAAATCACCTATGCTCACACCACCAAGAAGAAATCAGTAATAAGATTTTGGAATGTATACTCCAACTTTTTAGGGAGGGATTTTTTCTTCTCCGTCTTATACAATGAGCTTTCTTTGTAGGTGACAATTGCTATTTAAACATGATTTTCAATGGATGGATTAAAATCTGTTTGTGGATCCACAATACTTCATTTAGCCATTTTCCTTTTGTGAGGAAATTTTGCTTATATACAATCTTATCCAGATTATTTCTTGAAAATAGATTGCTAAATGTATATTTATGGTTCACTCCCCTTGTTGCTATGAGTTGGAACTGAGTCCATGGCACATAACCAATCAACCAACCAACCTCCTTGTTGAATGCAAAGAAAATGGATAACTTTTGTTTGTGACAGGGTACTTTTTCATTTGTAGCAGATAGAACACTTTGTCTTGTGGGGCTAGAGTAAATTTATGCTAAAGATCATTTTGCCATGCTGCATTGTAAAATCACAGGTATAAATAAACTTCTTTTAGTCAACCCACCTTTCTGAATCCATTCTAGTTAATTGAAAGCCCTATAACTATAACTAGAAGGAAGATTCTGAAAGATTAATGAAGATTGTCGAGGAATCTGGCAGACAATGGTCCAGGTGCTGAGATAATTTTTCCTCTCTCTTTTTAAATTTTACTATGTAAGAATACAAATAACAGTGGGAAAAGATAACTGCAATACAAAATAAATATGAAAAGTGTGATGTATCTACATCTGATGGAGTCATGACCTGTGATCTTACAGAAGGGTTCAAATTCAAGTCCTTCCATTTATTCCTGGTAGTGCAATGGTTAAGTCTTGGCTACTAACTGAAAGGTTGATGGTACTGAACTGTGAATCACAAGTTCAGCAGTTCAAAGCCACCAACTGCTCCTCAGAAACCCTATACATGGTCATTATGAGTCAGAACCAACTTGTTGGCACTTAACAACAACAACATGAGAAAAATATTGAGTGATGCAGAAAGGATCAAAAGAAGATGGAAGGAATACACAGAGTCACTATACCAAAGAGTAATGTTCAGTGTCCAACAATTTCAAGAAGTAACATACAATCAAGTGTCAACGATACCAATGGAAAAAGTCCAGGGTGCACGGAATCATTGGCAAAGAATAAGGCTCTGGGAATTGATGTAATACAAATTGAAATCTTTCAATAAAATGATGGTACACTGGAGGCACTCATTCATCTGTTGTTGTTTGAATCTGTTCCATCTCATAGTGACCCTATACAGGGTTCTAAGGAGTCCACTCCTTAAAGTCCACTGATTATCTATGAAAACAACAAAAAAAAAAAATTTGGAAGACCTGACCATCAGACTGGAAAAGATCCATATGTGTGCCCATTCCAAAGAGAGATGACTCAATGAAATTGGACATATTGTCAGAAAGGGACCAGTCACTGGATATCATGTTTCATCAGGAGGAGGGTTGGACAAAAAGAAGAACCCCTGAAAGATGGATGGAGACAGTGGCAACATCAATGGGCTCAAATGTAGAAACGATTGTGAAGTTGCCCCAGCACTGGGCAATGTTTTGTTCTGCTGTGTCAGTACTGACTCAATGGCACCTAACAACAACAACAACAATAGGTTTGTTTTGGAGACCTGGTGTGTTGCTGTAGAATCATCACTCTTATTGAAACTATAAGGTATGCTGTTCAAACCCACCAGCTGATCCTTGGAAACCCTATGCAAGGTTGCTATGAGTTGGAGTCGACTCGACGGCACTTAACAACAATAGCAGGTTTGTTTTACTTTTAATACTTTCAAATTTTGATTTAGTTTTGGGTTATATTGTCATTTATGTTATTAGGTTGTTGTCTGTTTTTGGTGGTTCTCCAAATGACCACCTTTAGTATATTTTGTAATATACTGGTTTGATTTTTACAAAATAAAAAAAAATTCTGTTTATCTGGAAATATTCTAATTTTGTCATCATATTTGATGGACAATTTTCCTGGGTATATGATTCTTTGTTGGTATTTTTTTTTTGCAGAGTTATATATGTCATCCCATTATCTTCTTGCCTGCATGGTTTCTACTGAGAAATCAGAGCTTAGTCTTATCAGTTCTCCTTTAAAGGTGACGTTTTGTTTTTCCTGAGCTGCTCTCAGTATTTTTTCTTTGTCTTTGTTTCTGAAAGGTTGCATTATGATATGTTTTGATTATTTTCTTTTGGAGTCTATCCTGTTTGGAGTTTGTTTAACTTCTTACATGGCTATCTTCTCATGTTTCATGATGTTAGGAAAGTTTTCTCCCATTAAATCTTGGACAGTTTCTCTATTGTTTTATTTGTCTCTTCCTATTCTGGAATTCTGATCACACATAAGTTATTCCTCTTGATGGTGTCCCAAATAAATCTAAGGCTTTCTTTGGATTTTCTAATTCTTTTTTTCTGATTGCTCCTCTCGAAGAGAAGTATTGAGAGATTTGCCTTTAAGCTTACTGATTTAGCCTTCCATTGATTCACTTCTAGTTTGACTTTTCAATGTATTATCTATTTCTGAAGTCTTAGTATTAACCTTATGGCTTTCTAATTGCTGGTTTTGTATGGTTTCCAATTTTTCATTTATTTTGTCATTCATTCTTGTATTATTTCCCTAAATTCTTCCTTGCTTTTGTAGAACTTTCTCTCAATTCACTGGAGATACCTAAATAGCATTCTTTTAAATTCCTTATCATGTAGTTTTCATTCCATTTCTGATATTATATTTTCTGACTCTCTATTTTTGTCATGTATTTGAAGCATTCTGTCTTATTTCTTGTGTAAACTGCAAGTGTCTCTTTTCTCAAAGGGGTTGTGGTATTATACTTATATTTAATTGGTTTTATGTTGGTGAGTTCTCAGCACTTACCACCTGTCTCCTGGTGGATGTGATAGAGATTGCAAGGAAGTCTGGATACAGCTTTCAATTCATTGTTTGTGTAGCATCATCTGGGGTGGGTTCACAGGTTTCCTGAAAGACTCCAGGCAGAGTCTGCATAGGAAGCTGCTGTGTTGGGGATGGTGGGATTGGACATCCCTCAATTACCAGGAGGGCAAATGAACAAGAGGACTGTACCCTATTGTCTCCCACCAGTAACCTATCTCTGTACCCACAGGCCACTGAATTGACAGTCACTTGCAAAAGCTTAAGATGGCCATGCCACTACATGCCAGCTGATGTTGTTATTGTTAAGTGCTATTGAATTGCTTCCGACTCCTAATAACCCTGCATAGGCTTTCCAAGGAGTGGATGGTGAGCTTGAACTGCTGACTTTGTGGTTCTAACCGACCTTGCAGTCCAGCACATTAACCCACAGTGACAAGCCAGGACTCCAGCTGATAGCTGATATGTTTTTCTTTTCTCTTGTTGCTCCTGTTCGGCTTCCTCTTCCAGTCAGCCTTCAATTTGCCTCTCTGTGCTATCTTCTGAAGCTCAGCATTTCAGGCCCACTATATGTCTTTATTTCACTTCTTCTCCCATGTCTTTGTTGCACAGGGTCTGCTCAGTGCATCTGTCTGCTCTGCCATCTTATCCTGATCCTTCCCTTGAACATTTTAAGAGGTCCTTAGCTACAGATTTGCCTAATGCAATACATTTTTTGATTTCTTAGCTGCTGCTTCCATGAGCATTGATTGTGGGTACAAGCAAAGGGACGTTTTTGACAACTTCAATCTTTTCTCCACAAATCATGATGATTTTTATTGGCTCAGTGGTGAGGATTTTTGTTTTTACTTGGAGGTGCAATCCATACTGAAGACTGTAGTCTTTGATCTTCATCAGAAAATATTTCAAGTTTTCTTTACTTTCAGCAAGTAAGGTTGTGTCATCTGCATATTGCAGGTTGTTAGTGAGTCTTCTTTCAATCCTGATGTCACATTCTCCTTTATATAATCCAGTTTCTCAAATTATTTGCTCAGTTTAAAGACTGAATAAGTATGGTGAAATGATGCATCCTTGGAGCACACCTTTTCTGATTTTAAGTCATTCAGTATCCTCTTGTTCTGTTTGAAAGACTGCCTCTTGTTCTATTCTAATGACTGCCATGCATCTCTTAGTTTATCATATTGTGGCGGTTTATGTGTTGCTGTGATGTTGAAAGCTAAGTCACCAGTGTTTTAAATGTCAGTAGGGTCACCCATGGTGGACAGGTTTCAGCAAAGCTTCTAGACTAACATAGACTAGGAAGTAGGGGAGGAAGGCCATTTTTTACCTCTGGGTTGGCTCATTTTAAACCTAACAGGATGCTCAAACCGACCAACCCCTCATTAGAGTTCCATGCACCTTATTTTTATGGCCCCACTTCCAAAGTTACATATGTATTTTCACATTATTAGAAAGTTGTCTAATCCATTTGGAGGGCTACAAGCATCTCATATCTGTATAATCCTGCCTAGTTATTTGGCGGAGGTTATAAAGATTATGGCTAGAAGAACCATAGGAAGCAATTCATAGCATCACAGACTCTAATACTTCTGGAGTACAACCCCATAACTAGCTGCCAGATGTCTACCCTGGATGTCTGACACACAGGCTTGAACCCTTGTTCCTTGAACCTTCAGAATTATTTTATTCAAAGTTTCTAATCCCCAGGAAGTCAAGGAAACTTAAGTAACCCCACCTCAATTGCTATGAATAAGCCACTTCCTGTAGTTGCTACTCTGTTCCTAGGTGCAACCCCCTATGTGGCCCTTCTTTCATTGGCAGTTTAAGCAGCATCAATCGGAATGTCTTCATGTTTTATCCCACCACTCAAAAACACAACACGTAAAGGGAAGTTATTGAAGCCTTTCTTGTGGGTCTCTTCTTCCCAGGTTCTACCCATAAAATTTCTGACTAGCTTGCCAGGTGCATAAACCTAAAGATCAACCTCAATCTAGCAATACTCTGGGTTCCCTTGTTAGTTACTTCCTAAGGAATTGCTCACTCTTAACTAGTAAAGCTTAGGCTTTGTAATTTACTCCCACTCCAAATTGAATATGCTCCATCTAGAAGCAAAGTTGATGGGTTTTGTGGTTATTAGTCCTATTCTAGTAAAGCAACTATTTCCATAGGGATGGTGAGGTGAGTAGAAACTGCCCCCCACAAAAGAAAACCAAAATCTTTCTTTCTCTTTCTTTCTTTCTTTCTTTCTTTCTTTCTTTCTTTCTTTCTTTCTTTCTTTCTTTCTTTCTTTCTTTCTTTCTTTCTTTCTTTCT
>NW_006408603.1:12513382-12514346 GCF_000296735.1 Chrysochloris asiatica
TTCCTTCCTTCCTTCCTTCCTTCTTTTCTCTTTCACCCAAGTCTTTCTTCCTTTCTTTCTTTCACCTCAGTCTTCATTTTGCAGTGTTTATTACTGGTTAGTTTTGACAATTTAGCCTAGTTCTGTACTTGCTTTTTGTGTGTGCATGTGTGAAAAGGAGTTGCCAACCTCTTCATGTCACACCACCTCCCCATCTCTGGCATATATTCATTAAAAAAAAAAAAAAAAGTAAAAACAAGCATTAAAAGCCTCTAGTTTTTAAAGCAGTTTAAGTTCACAGAAAAATAGAGCAGAAAGTACAGACAATTGCTAAATACTCTCTTTCCCCCCGCCCATAGATTGTACTCCTATTATTTACATCTTGCATTGGTTTAGTACATTTGTCATAATTCTTGAATTGATATTGATACATTATTATTAATTAAAGGCCATAGTTTACATTACTCCTCATTCTTTGTGTTGTACAGTTCAGCGGGTTCAAGAAAATGTATAATGCAATATATCTACTACTACAGTATTATACAGTTTCCCTGCCTTAATAATTCTCTGTTCTCCTTCTATTCATCCTTCTAAACACTTAGCAACTTCTGGTCCTTCAGTGTTTCTATGTTGTTGCTGTTGTTAGGTGCCATCGAGTCACTATTGACTAATACTGACCCTATGAACAACAGAACGAAACACTGCCCAGTCCTCGGCCAACCTCACAATTGTTACCATGCTTGAGCCGATTGATGCTGCCACTTTGCCAATCCATCTTGCTGGGGGTCTTCCTCTTTTTCTCTGACTATCCACCTTACCAAACATGATATCCTTCTCCAGTGACTGGTCCCTTCTGGCAATATTTCCAAAGTATTAGAGATGAAGTTTGGACACCCTGGCCTCCAAGGAGCACTCTGGCTACATTCCTTCTAACACAGATCTGTTTGTTCTTTTGGCAGCCCAAGGCACTTTCAATATTCTCCTC
>NW_006408603.1:12514805-12517821 GCF_000296735.1 Chrysochloris asiatica
TTCCTCCAATCCTGATGCCATGTTTTTCTTCATAAGACCCAGCTTCTTGTATTATTTGCTCAGCATACAGGTTGAATAAGTATGGTGAAAGAATACAACCTGGTCGCATTTAAAGCATTCATTGTTCCCATGTTCTGTTAGAACAACTGCTTCTTCTTGGTCTGTGTACAGATTCCTCATGAGCACAATTAAGTGTTCCGGAATACTCATCCTTTGCAATGTTGTCCATAGGTTGTCATGATCCACACAATCGAAAGCCTTTGCATAGTCAATGAAACACAGGTAAACATCTTTCTGATATTCTCTACTTTCAGCCAAGATCCCTCAGACATCAACAATGGTATCTCTGGTTCCACGGCCTCTTCTGAATCTGGCTTGCACCTCTGGTTCCACGGCCTCTTCTGAATCTGGCTTGTCAATGTATGATTGTAGCCATTTCTGTATTACCTTTAGTAAAACTTTACTCGCTTTAGATATCAAAGATTGTCCGATGATTACCACATTCTTCAAGATAACAATCAAGATTTCTCCTTATGGCTAAGTAATATTCCATGAGTACACCACATTTTATTTATTCATCTGTTGATGGATATTTGGGTTGTTTCCACCTTTTGACTATTGTGATAAGTGATGCAATGTACAGTTATTTTTATACATTGCTGAATTTGATATGCTAATCTTTTGTGAGAGTCCTGGTATGGTACTGTGGGTTAATGCGCCAGACTGCAAAGCTGTTTAAACTGCAAGGTTGGCAGTTCAAGCTCCAGCTGCTCCTCGGAAACCCTATACAGGGTTGCTATAGGTCAGAATCGACTCAACAGCACTTAACAACAACAACAACAATCTTTTGTGAGGACTTTTGCATCTATGTTCATAAGAAAAATTGGTCTGTTCTTTCCACTATTTATGTTTTTGTCTTATTTTACTACTAGGATAATGGTAGCCTACAGAAAATGTTACTTCTACTTCTATTTTTTGGAAGAGATTGCTGAGAATTGGTACTAAGTTTCCCTTAAATGTTTGATAGAATTTACCAGTAAAGTCATCAGGAACTAGTGTTTTCTGTTTTAGAAGATTGCTAGTTATTGATTTATTACTATATACTTTTAATATATATAGGCCTAGCAAGATAATCAGTGTCCCTTTGTGGTTTGATAGATTGTGTCTTTCAAAGAAATGGTCTATGTCATCTAATGTAACAAATTTGTCTACACAGTTTTTCAAATATTTTATATTATCTTTTTATTAATGTCCATTGAATGAATAGTGATGACTTCTCTTCAATTGCAGATATTATTTTTTTAATCTTTTCTCTTCTTTTGTTGATTATCCTGGGTAAAGCTTTATTAATTTTTTATTTAAGAAACTTAAAATTTGGTTGCTATTGTTAAATACTTATGGTGAAGGAATACAGTCCTGGCACACACCTTTCCTGATTTTAAACCCTTTAGTATCCCCTTGTTCTATTCTAATGACGTAAATCTTGGTCGATGTACAAGTTCCTCATGAGCAGAATCATGTGTTCTGATTTTTCGCAATGCTATCCATAGCTTGTCTTGATACATAAAGTTGAAAGCCTTTACACAGTCAGTAAAGCATAAGTAAACATCTTTCTGGTATTCTCTATATCAGACAACATCCATCTGATGTCAGCAATGATATGCCTAGTTCCATATCCTCTTCTCAATCAAGCTTGAATTTCTTGCAGTATTTTTTTTTGTATTTTTTTTTATGTATTGTTTCAGCTATTTTTGAATTGTGTTCAATAAAATTTTACTTGCATGTGATATTGATGATTGTTGTTGTTGTTGTTAAGTGCCGTCGAGTCGGTTCCGACCCATAGCAACCCTGTACAGGGTTTCCGAGGGTGAAAATCCTTACGGGAGTAGAAAGCCTCATCTTTCTCCCGCGGAGCGGCTGGTAGTTTCGAACCGCTGACCTTAAGGTTCGCAGCCCGATTCGTAACCACTACGCTACCAGAGCTCCTTACGTTTGATAATTTCTGCATTCTGTTGGGTTACCTCTCCATGAATTGGACACAAATATGAATATTTTTCAATCAGTTATCCAGGCAGCTGGCTTCCAAATTTCTTGACATAGATAAGTGAGTATCTCCAGTGCTGCATTATTTTGTTGAAAGATTTCAATTTATATTCCATCAATTCCTGTTTTTGTTAGGTGCCGCTGATTTTGTGGCTAGTGCTTATCCTACAGTGCCACCTAGAGCCTTACTTGTTGCCAATACCTTCAGTGCACCTTGGACTTCTTCCATCAGTATCATTGGTTCTTGATCATATGCCCTCTCTTGAAATGGTTGAACACCAACCATTTCTTTCAGGGTAACACTTTGTATACCTTCCATCTTCTTTAGATGCTTTATGCATCTTTCAATATTTTGTCCTTGTTGTTGTTGTTAAGTGCTATCAAGTTGGTTCTGATCCATGGCGACCTTGTATAGGGTTTCCAAGGAATGATTGGTGAACTTGAACTGCCGATCTAGTGGTTCAAACCGACTTTGCAATCCAGGCATTAACCTACAGCGCCACACCAGGACTCCATTTTGCCCTTGTTGTTGTTAAAGTATCGTGGAGTCGGTTCCGACTCATAGTGACCCTGCACACGATTTCTGAGGCTGCAAATCTTTACGGGAGCAGAAAGCCTCATCTTTCTCCTGTGGAACAGCTGGTAGTTTTGAACCGCCTACCTTGAGGTTAGCAGCTCAATTCGTTACCACTATGCTTACCATAGTGCCCTTAGTATCCTTCACTAGGTCATGTTGTTGTTGTTGTTGTTGTTAAGTGCCATCGAGTGGAGGCTTGATATTTTTTGCGTCAGTTCTTTCAGTTTGAAAAATCCTGAGCTTGTTCTTCCCTTTTGGTTTTCTAACTCCAGGTCTTTGCACATTTCAGTATAATACTTGACTTTGTCTTCTTAACTGCCATTTGAAATTTTCTGTTTAGGTCTTTTGCTTTGTCATTTTTTCCATTCACTGTAGCATCTCTATGCTCAAGAGCAA
>NW_006408603.1:12518332-12522087 GCF_000296735.1 Chrysochloris asiatica
CATTCCATGTTCCAGTTATTAATGGATGTTTGTAGCTATTTTTCCTCATTTTGAGTTGTTCCACATCAACAAATGAACATTCAGAAACTTTACTCAATTTGCATAATCATAGTCAATTACTTTGAGGAGGCAACTCTTCCTCAGTTGCATTTTGAATGCCTTCCAACCTGAGGGGCTCATCTTCCGGCACTATATGTGACAATGTTTTGCTGCTGTTCATTAGATTTTCTGTGGCTAAACATTCAGTAGTAGTTTGCCTATCTTCTTTCCTAGACTGCCTTAGTTTCTAAGCATTTCTAAAACCTGTCCACTATGGGGGATTGTTTTGATATTTAAAATATGGGTAGTATAGCTTCTGGCATCACAGCAACATACAAGCCACTGCAGTACTTACTACAAACTGACAGATGAGTGTTGGAAATATATGCTTAAATTCTATAAATATCCCTTTAAGCTTTTTTTTGCATCCCGTAATTCTTAATAATTTAAAAATTTTTATTGAGTGTAATTTTTTTAAAAAAAGTTCCCCTTAGATTTGTTTTTTGGCTTATGAATTATTTGGAAGCATGACACTTAATTACCAGATCTTTAAGGGATTTTCCAGCTTTCTTATTGGTATTTATTTGTTATTTAATACTATTTTTGTTAAGAACAAACTTAGAATGATTTCAATTTTTTAAAAATTTTGTTGACATGTGTTTTTTTCTCAGATGTGATCTACCTTGTAGCTCAATGTGAGCATGAGCAAAATGTACATTCTTTTGCTATTGGAGGTGGTAGTAGTGGTTATGTGCCATTGATTCAGTTTCAACTCATAGCAACCCTGTATAGGGTTTCCAAGCCTACAAATCTTCACTTGAGCAGAACACCTCATCTTTCTCCCATGGAGTGTCTGATGGTCTCAAATTCTGACCTAGTAGTTAGCAGCCCAACAGGTAACCCACTAAGCCATCAGGGCTGCTGATGTTGGAGGAGTAATATACAAATGTCAACTGGAACAAATTGATTAATAGTCCTGTTTAGGTAATTTGTTTCCGTACTAATTTTCTGCCTACTTGATTTATCAATTACTAACATAGTGGTGCCCAAATCTCCCACTATCGTAGATTTGCCTATTTTTCATTTCTATTTTATCTGTTTTGCCTCATATATTTAATGTTCTTTTGCTACATGTGAACATACATACTTAGGATTGTTAGGCCTTCTTGCACATTGACCCTTTTATCCCTGACCTTAATAATTTTTTACCCCTGATAATCTTAGCCTGTAGTCTACTCGGTGGTTTGTTATTAACATTGCTAATTCAACTCCCTTTGATTACTATTATCATGGTATACCTTTTTCTATTCTTTACGTTTGGCCTACTGATAATCTCTTTTAGTTAGTGCATTGAGACCATTCAAATTTAAAGTCATCATTGGGATATATGAGGTAAAACTAGATTTGTTGTTGTTGTGAAGTGCCGTCGAGTTGGTTCTGACCCATAGCGACCTGTATAGGGTTTCCAAGAAGCAGTTGGTGAGTTTGAACTGCTGACCTTGCAGTTCAAACGGCTTTGCAGTCTGGCGCATTAACCCATAGTGCCACACCAGGAGTCCATATCCAGATTAGCAGTGGATATATTTGAATTACTGGCTAGCATGTTTATAAATGATTTCAATTTGTTGCACTTCCTCTTCAGTTCTTATTCCTTTCCTTTCTGTCTGCCTTTCCTTGTTTTAATGGATTATTTCATGTGATTTTATTTATCTCCACTTTTAACATATCAATTATACATCTTTTTTTTTTCAATTTTTATCAGAGAATTTGCAATGTAAATATTCAATCTGAGCTCATCTCCAAATAATACTAAAGTGTATAATGAATACTACAGATATTTTACAACAGAGCATTTTCAATTACTCCTTCCTGTCTTCTGTGACACAGCTGCCATTCAGTAATTTACCCATACATGCTTGTATTTTTAAGCTGGTTAACTTTTAAATCATTTAATAATGAGATAAAATAAAAGATTGTATTTTATCTTCTATTTGGTCATCTAGTGCTGTTATAACAGAAACACCACAAATGGGTAGCTTTAACAAACAGAAATTTCTTTTCTCACAGCTTAAGAGGTGCTAGAAGTCTGAATTTAGAATGCTGACACTCAGAGGAAGATTTCTGTCTGCAAACTCTAGAAGAAGGTCCTTGTCTCGTTTCAGCTTCTGCTTCTGGGTATTCTTCATGTGGCTTAGCATCTGTCTTCACTTGTCTCTGCTTCACTTTCTTGTTTAATCACTTCTATATTTCAAAATAGATTGCTCAAGAGCCTACACTAATCATGCATCACAAGCACAGCAAAGACAAACCATAAAGGTGGGAATTTAAAACACATATTTTTCTGGGACACAACTCAGTCTATAATACCTTCTTATGTTTCTTCTCCTTTGCTCTTCTTTTTATATAGATCTATGTTTCACAACCATATACTTTGATTTCTTCCTGAAGGACTGAATTCATTTTAACACTTTTTTTTTTTTTTTTTTTTAAGGCATGTTGACTCAAAATTTATTGCCTCGTTGGTTTTTCTTTTCCTGAAAAAGTATTTATTTCTCCTGTACTTCTTAAAAAAAAAATTTGTGTGAATTGAGTAAAGGTTTACAGAGAGGATCATCAATTTTACATTCAACAAATCATATACTTTGCTTCATCTCAGTGATTGCAATTCCCTCCATGTAACAACTATCCCATTACCTCCCTATGGTTCTTACTTCCTTTCCATCCAGCTTCCCATTCCTTCTCAACTTTGTCCCTATGTAAATGTTTCCCTTTTGATCTTGAATGGCTGAGCATTCTACCAAGAGCATACCTTCCCTGTCTTATTGTCTCCCTTTTATTTCTGTCTAGTACTTGCTGAAAATTGGGCCACAAGGGTGAGTTCTGTTCCAGACCTGAAGGGTGGTCAAGGCCATAGTGTTGAGTTCTTCCAGTTTTTTTTTTTGTTCAATAAGCCTGGTCTTTTTTTATTTTTTATAATTTTGAGTTTTGCTCCCCATTTTCTCTCACTGTATCTGGGACCATCTAATGCAATACCTTTCAAAACAACTGGTACTGGTAGTCAGGCATCATTTAGTTCTTTGAGTCTCAGAGGCATGGTGACTGATGTTCACATGTTCTATTGGTCCATTGGACTAATTAGTTCCAAGTATCTTTAATTTTCATCACTCTTCTTTTTCCCGCATATGAAGAGGTGAATAGTGGCACTTTAGATGGTTTGGCATGAGCTTTTAAGATCTCAGTTACTAGTAACCAAAGTAGAATGTGGAACACTGTCTTTGTAGACTATACTATTCCATGGTGTTCATAAGACTATGGTCCTTAGCCCCCAAGCCAAGAAACTCATTACCTTAAGATGTTGGTAATATCTAATTTTTCATCATTCTGTCCCCTGTATACTCAACCACATTCATTGGTGAGTTTGCAGCAAACATAAATACTCAAGTATATATATCATCTGTCAAACCTTTATATATTTGTGGGTATACTCCTGTACCCATTCAGCATGTTTTTATGTATATACCTATAGAACCCTGCTGCTTCAAGGCTATCTTGTTATTGTTGTTAGGTGTCATCAAGTTGGTGTTGACTCAAAGCAACCCTATGCACAACAGAATGAAACACTGCCCAGTCCTGGGCCAACCTCACAATTGTTGCCACGCTTGACCCCCTGATGCTGCCACTTTGCCAATCCATCTTGCTGGGGGTCTTCCTCTTTT
>NW_006408603.1:12527086-12529030 GCF_000296735.1 Chrysochloris asiatica
AGTAGTTCATCTTTTGGGTGGCTATTGTAAATGATATTGCTTTCCTGATTTCCTTTTTGTGGTTATCTTTATTAGTGTAAAGGAATCAAATTGATTTTTATTTGCTGATCTTGGACCCTGTCAGTTTGCTGAATCTTTCAGTGAGTTCAAATATTTTCCTGTAGAATCTTTGTTGTTTTCTATGTATAGGATCATATTATCTGCAAATAGAAAGAGTTTAATTCTTCTTTGCTCATTTGGAAGCCTTTTGTTTCCCTTTCTTGCCTCATAGTTTTGGCTAAGACTTCCAGAAAAATATTACATAGCAGCAGTGATAAAGGGTTTTCTTGTTTGGTTCCTGTTCACAAAAGGAATACTTTCTGTTTCTCATCATTGAGAGTATTGTTGGCTGTTGGATTTGTATATATGCCCTTAATTATGTGGAAGAATTTCTCTCCTATTCTTATTTCCTGATGTCTCCAAAGAAAGAAATATGAATTCTTTCCATTTTTGCTTCTAAAGAGCAAAAAAGAGCATGCTACTTCCAAGATAGATTTGTTTGTTCTTCTGGCAGTCCACAGTGTATTCAAATGTCTTCATTAATCCCATCAGTTGAGATCTATCAATTATCCTTAGTTCTTCTCTTTTCATTGTTCAGCTTTTACATGCATTTGAAATGGATTGAAAACACTCAGGTTTACACCTTATTCATTAAAGTGATGTCTTTGCTTTCTAACACTTTAAAGAGGTCTTTTGCAATAGATTTTCCCAATGTAGTACATTATTTGAATTTTTACTGCTCCTATCATTGGAGTCCTGGTGTGGCACTGTGGGTTAATGCATCAGACTGCAAAGCAGTTTAAACTGCAAGGTCAGTGGTTAAGGCTCACCAACTGCTCCTCGGAAACTCTATACAGGGTCGCTATGGGTCGGAATTGACTCGATGGCACTTAACAACAACAACAAATAATGGACATTATTTATCCAAGGAGACTGAAATCCTTGACAACATTAATATTTTTTTTTTTCATCAAAGTAATAAATGGTAGTGGTGGTGGTAGTTGTGTGCTGTGGAGTTGGTCCCAACTCATAGTGGCTCTGTTTAGGGTTTCTGAGGCTGTAAATATTTACAGCAGCAGAAAGCCTCTTCTTTCTCAATTGGTATATTCAAACTACTGACCTTGTGATTAGCAATCCAATTCATAACACACTACACTACCAGGGCTCCAGGAAATAAATAGGAAATACTAAATATAGGGAGAGTAGGAGGATGTAAGAGGTTTTCCTTTTTTTAAAGTGCTACCACTAGAGAAATATTTGTGAAGATCCCAACCCCAAGAAACAGGTTCCCTAAAATACTGAGGATTCCTGTGCTCCAGTGCACCAAATTTTAGCTCCTTGCCATCAAACCAAAAAGTTTCTAGTCTAATTCAGAGGTTTAGCTAAAGAAGTTTCAAGACACTGATCAGTTTTATATAGGACTTAAGGAAATCCAAAGTCATAAAGGAAGATAAAAACAGGACACTAGAGAAGGCACCCAAACTATTGCATATATAAACACATTGCACTATCAGCCAGATTGCCATTAATTCTCACACTAATAACCTACTTACTTTATTTCCTATTACCTGATACAACACATCCAATGTTCAGCAAAAAATTACAAAACATGACTAAAGTAAATAAAAACAGCCTGAAGAGATAAAGCAATCATCAAAACCAAAATCAGATATGAAATAAATATTTTAAATTAATTAAAAATAACTATGATTAATATAAGTACCTGCAACAACATATGGGTAATATAATCAGAGATATAGTCTAAGCAAAAATAAGAATGGATAGTCTAGAAATAAAACAATAAACTTCCAAAAAAGTGAAGAATGCCTTTGATTGGCTTAGAAGTCATCTCAGCATGGCTGAGGATGGCATTTGGAAAATATGGCTTTAGTGATAGAAATAATT
>NW_006408603.1:12529735-12535899 GCF_000296735.1 Chrysochloris asiatica
GAGGAAGACCCCCAACGAGATGGATCAGCCAGGTGGCATCATTGATGGACTCAGGTGTGGCAGCGGTAGTGAGGTTGGCCCAGGATCGGACATTATTTCATTCTGCTGTGCATGGGGTCGCTATGAGTCGGTTCCGACTCGATGGCACCTGACAACAACCTGACAATAAACATGGATCTTAACAGATGGGATACACAGAAATCAAATTGACTAAATGTGTGTGAAGAGATGATGGAAAAGCTCCATATCACCAGCAATAACAAGGCCAGTGGCAGAATGTGGGACAGACCAATAATTGTTCATATGCAAGCTCAGGTTGAAACTGAAGAAAATTAAAACAAGTCTGTGAGAGCCAAAATATGACCTTTAACATATCCAACCTGAATCTAGAGATCATTTTAAGAACAGATTTGATGAATTAGACATGTATGACCAAAGACCAGAAGAGTTGTCGGATGACATAAAGAACAGCATACAGGAAGAAAGGAAAAGGACATTAAGAAGACAAGAAAGAAGGACTAGACCAAAATGAATGTCAGAAAGACCACTGAAACTTGTTATTTAGCATAGAGATGCTAAAGCAAATGGAAGACATGAGGTAAAATAACTGGAAAGAAAAATTTAAAGGACAGATTGAAAAAGCAAAATCAATTATTATAACGAAATGTGCAAAGACCTGCATTTAGAAAACCAAAACAGAAGAATTTAGCATTTCTCAAACTGAAAAATTTGGAGAAAGAATTCAAGCCTTGACTTGAAATATTGAAGGATTCTTTGGGCAAAAATAGAATGGTGCAGAAAGCATTAAAACAGGATGGAAGAATACACAGAGTCACTGTACCAAAAATAAATAGATAATATGCAACCATTTCTAGGGGTAGCATATGATTAGGAGTCAATGATACTGAAGGAAGAGGTCCAAGGTACACTCAGAAATTGGAAAAGAGCAAAGCTCTGGGAAATGATTGAATACAAATTGAAATATTTCAACAAACTAATGCAGCACTGTAGGCACTCATTCATCTATGCCCAGAAATTGGGAATACAGCTACCTGGCAACTGATTAGAAGAGATCCATATCTGTGCCCATTCCAAAGAGAGGTGACCCAACGGAATGTGGTAATCATTGGACTATATCATTAATATCACATGTAAGTAAAATTTTGTAAAAGATAATTAAAAAATGGTTGCAATAGTGCTGGGGACAGCATACGCAGACCCTGGTTTGATCAGTGGCAGCCCCACTAAACCACCTCTGAATATAATCAGTGTAACCCAGATGCTCTCCTTCCTCCTGAAAGTATGTAGGAATGTGATAATTAAGAACAATGTAGCATCTTAGATATCAATAAATGTAGCCCGGTGCCTGAGATCTTGTTCACAAACAAAAGTTTGCAAAGTGTACAGAGACAGCTTGGCTCCTTTCAGGAACCTTGCTTTATGTTAAGTATCCTTCAGAAACCGCACGTCACTGCTATAGATCATTTAAGCCTAAAAGTTAATATATAACAACTTGATTGAACCTTTTATCTGTAAAAATAAAAATGTTAGATTGCAAGAAAAACTATGAAAATATCTTAAAAGTTGTTCCTGTGAATCATTATGTCCTGTTTTGAATGATTAATCACATTTACTGTCTTAATCACATCCTCCCTTTGTGAAATTACATCCTCCCTTTGTGAATTACATCCTTCCTTTGTAACAATTCCCTCCCTAAAAAAGAGAATAAAAGACTGAGGTAGAGTTAGATCTGTGTGCAATGCTGTGCAATGCTGTGCAATGCTAGGCAATATGTTTGCAGATCTGTCTACCTGCCAGCTTGCATCATAGCTATGTGTCTGTCTTTTTTGTATATATTTCGTCTCTCTCTTTCTCTATCCCTTTCACAGCCAGATCTCCCTTCTTCATGACACCCATATTTCCTTGTTGAGGCTGGAACCCGACATAGGACCTCGACACAATAGTACATTGACAGGGAACTCTTAGAGGCTCAAACTGACTGGATTCAGACAACAATGTGGAATGAGGGCTATCATTGATGATATCAGATGAATCATAACTGAAGACAGAGACTATTAGAAAGATATTTACCTGTGCTTTATTGACTATGCAAAGGCTTTCGATAGTGTAGATCATGACAATACAATTGCAAAGAATGGGTATTCCAGAACACTTAATTATGCTTATGAGAAACCTTTCCAGAGACCAAGAAGCAATTGTTGGAAAAGAGCAAGGGGACACTGAATGTTTTAAAATAAGGAAAGGTGTGCACCCGGATTGTATTCTTCTATCATACATACTCAATCTGTATTCTGAGCAAATAATTTGAGAAACTGGATTATATGAAGAGAAATGTGCATCAGGATTAGAGGAAGACTCATTAACAACCTGTGATATGCATGCAGATGATACAACCTTCCTTGCTGAAATTGAAGAGGGCTTTAAGTGTTCAAGAGCAAAGAGATTAGTATGAGGAGTAAGGTGCACCTGATCTAAGCTGTGATATTTCAATAGCCTCATGATTCATATGAAAGTTGGTCAGTGTGTAAGGGAGACTAGAAGAATTGATGAATTTGTGCTATTATGTTGTAGAAGAGTTCTAAAGGTACCATGGTCCTCCAGATTTTGGAAAGCAATACAGCCAGAATTCTCCTTAGATGCCTGGATGATGAGACTGCATCTCTCATACTTTGGAAATTTTATCAGAAGGGATCAGTCCTAGGTGAAGGACATTATGTTTGGTAAAATGTAGGGTCCCCCAATGAGATGGATTGGCACAAGTGACAGCGGCAGCAGGCTGAAGTTGAATGATTGGGAGGATATCTAGGACCACTTCTGTTGTGCATAGGGTCTCTGTGAGTTGGAACTGATTTGATGGCACCAAACACCAACAACAACCATAGCCCAAAATGGATTTTTTAAATTGAATATTTATCTAGAAGGAAAGGGCACAAAACTGTTGTTCCAAGATTTTCTTGTGCTTATAGCAGCTCACTCTCCTTTCCCAGAAATTTTTCAAATAACCTTTTCAGTGTCCCTACTACTGGTGTTCACCACTCTTCTGTCAGTTTGTCATATATGATGGTTTGTGTGTTGCCATGATGCTAGTACTATGCCACCAATATTTTAAATACCATCAGGATCACCCTTGGTGAGTAACTTTCAGCTGAGCTTCCAGACAAGACTAAGAAGAAGGAAAGGTAGACTACTTCTGAATGTTTATCAACTGAAATCCTTATAAACAGCAGTCTGATGGCACCACAATATTGAATATTCAAACATGATTAATATCACCAGATATTGTCAGATACAATGCCAGAAGAAAAGCCCCTCAGGTTGGAAGACACTCAAAATACAACAGGGGAAGAGCTCTCTCCTCAGTAAAGTTAACCATGATGACACAAATGAACTAAAGCTTTCAGGACCTTCATTTGCTGATGCATCACAGCACTCAAAATGAGGAGAAACAGCTGAAAGCATGACATATATGAAATATATGAAGTATGAATTTAGGAAAATTGTAAGTTGTCTAAAATGAAATGGAACACATAAAGATCGATATCATAGGCATTAGTGAGCTAAAGTGGACATTATTGGCCATTTTTCAATTTGTGACAATCATATGGTATGCTATGCCAGGAATGACAAATTGAATGGTGTTAAATTAATCATTAAAAAGAACATTTCAAGATTTTTCTGGAAGTAAAATGCAATTTGTGACAGGATAATTTCCACATCTCTACAAGGAAGACCAGTTATTACCACTATTATTCAAATTTTAGGCACAAACTACTAAAGCCAGTGATGATAAAATTGAAGAATTTTACAACATTCTTCAGTCTGAGGCTGATCAAACATATAATCAAGATTTATTGACAATTACTGGTTATTGGAATGTAAAGGTTGGAAACCAAGAGAAAGAATGAGTGTTTGGAAAACATGGAGTTGGCGATAGAAATAATGGTGGCGATCACATGACAGAATTTTGCAAGACTAATAGGTTGTTCATTTCAAACACCTTTTGTACATCACCATAAGAGATGAGTGTACACATGGACCTCACCGGATGGAGTACACAGAAATCCCATTGACTGCTATGTCTGAACAGACAGTGGAAAAAGCTCCCTATCATCAACCAAAGTAAGGCCATGGGCAGAATGTGGAACAGACCATCAACTGCTTTTCAAGTGCAGACTGAGACTGAAGAAATTTTAAACAAGTTCATGAGAGCTAAAATATGACCTTTAATATTTCCCACCTGAATTAAAAATAATCTTAAGAACGGATTTGATGTATTAGACACTAAAGTGTGAAGACCGGAAGAGTTATGGGATAGCATCAAGAACATCATACAGGAAGAAAGCAAAAGGTCATTAAGAAGACAAGAAGGAAGGGATAGACCAAAATGGATATCAGAAGGAACACTGAAACTTGCTTTCCAGCGTAGAGATGCTGAAGCAATTGGAAGAAATGAAGAGATAAAATAGCTAAACAGAAAATTTCAAAAGGCAGCTTGAGAAGACAAAGTCAAACATTGTAATGAAAGGAGTAAAGACCTGGAGTTAAAAAAACAAAAAGGAAGAACACGCTCACCATTTTTTCAAGCTGAAAGAATTTGAAGAAAAAATTAAACCTTGACTTGCAATATTGAAGGATTCTATGGGCAAATATTGAATGATGCAAAAATCATCATAACAAGTTCCTGGCCAACTGATTGGATGAGATCCATATTTGTGCCTGTTCCAAAGAGGTGACCCAATGGAATGTGGAAACCATTAGACCATATCAATACTATCACATGCAAGTAAAATTTTGCTAAAGATAATTCCAAAAATGTTTGCAACAATACATTGATAAGGAATGGTTAGAGATTCAAGTTGGATTCAGATGGAAAAAGGATGTCATTGCTGACGTCAGATGGATGTTGGTAGAAAACAGAGAATACCAAAAAGATGTTTATCTGTGCTTTATTGACTATGCAGAGCCTTTCAACATTGTGCATCATGACAAGTTATGGATAACATTATGAGGAATAGCTATTTCATATCACTTAATTGTGCTTATGAGAGACTTATCATAGACCAAGAGGCAATCATTTAAACGGAACAAGGAGACAACTGAATTTCTTAAAATCAGGAAAGGTGTTCATCAGGGTTGTATTCTTTCACGATACTTATGCACTCTATATGCCGAGCAAATAATCCGAGAAGCTGGATTGCTTTAAGAAGAATGTGCCATCAGCACTGAAGGAAGACTCATTCACAACCTGCGATATGCAGATGGTACAACTGTACTTGTTGAAAATTAAGAGGACTTGAAATACTTAAGGATGAAGATCAAAGATCACAGCCTTCAGTATGGGTTGCAGCTCAATGTAAAGAAAACTAAAATCCTTACCACTGGAGTAATAAATAGCATCATGATAAATTGAGAAAGGATTAAAGTTGTCAAATACTTCATTTTACTTGGATCTACTAACATCATTAATGGAGGCAACAGTCAATACATCAAATGATGTATGGCATTAGGCAAATCTGGTGCACAAGGCCTTTTTAAAGCATTCAACAGCAAAGATGTCAGTTTGAGGGTGAAGGTATGCCTGATCTAAATCATGGTATTTTCAATAGTTTAATATCTATGTGAAATCTGGGCAATGAATAATGAAGACCTTAGAAGAGTCAATACATTTGAGTTATTGTGTTGGAGAAGAATATTAAAAATACTTGGACTGCTAGACAACAAACAAATCTGTGTTGGAAGAAATACAGTTGGAAAGTTCCTTAGAAACCAAAATGGTGAGACTGTCTTTCATACTTCAGACACATTATCAGAAGCAACTAGTCCCTGGGGAAGGATATGATTTTTGGTATAGTAGGATCAGGAAAAAGAGAAGTGCTCCAATGTCAGGGACTGGCACAGAGGCAGCAGTAACAATTGTGAGAATGACACAGGGCTGGCCAGTGGTTGGTTCTGTAGTTTATTGGGTCACTGTAGGTTGGAGTGGACAACAGTCTTGGTGTGGTGATATAGGGTCTGCTATCAGCAAAGTCAGTGGTTGAAATCCAACAGCTATTCCTTGGAAACCCTACATAACAATCATTATGAGTAGGAATCATAAAGATCAAGATGGATGTCAGAAGAGACTCTGAAACTTGCTCTCCAAC
>NW_006408603.1:12537765-12554248 GCF_000296735.1 Chrysochloris asiatica
TCGATGGCACCTGACAACAACAACAACAACAATGAGTAGGAACTGACTCAGTGGCACTTAATAACAATAACAACAGCATCAGTATATATAAGGGTGAGTGAAAAATTATCTGCGCTCAGGTTATATTAAAACACCCGTCCATGTTCATGGTAGATGACAACATTGAGCATTCACATGAAATGATTCTGTCTAATAGATAAGTGGCATTTGTTTATGTGGCAAATCATTTGCCAATCGGCCGTGACTCTGTCTATGAAATAATCCACAACACATTTGGGTGTCAAAAAGATTGTGTGACATGGGTACTGAAACAAACTAATGAAAGAGCAGAAACAGAAACATTTGGACATCTGAAAACAAAATTTGTACTGATACAGGGAGGAAGGTAAAAGTTTCTTAATAAAAATCATTACAGGTGACGAGACAGAGATTCATCACTACAAACTTGAGAGTAAACAGCAGAGTATGGAATGGAAACATCCTCAATTCATTGCCCAAAAAATCTACCAAGAAAAAGTTCAAAAGTCAGCCATCAGCTGGAAAATTGATGCTGACAGTTTTCTGGGATTTTCAAGGGCCAATATTGGAACACTTTCAGGAAAAAGGTTCAGCAATCAACCGTGCTCATTATACTGAGGTGCTCACTGAAGAGTTGAAGCCTAAAATGCAGAGGACTGCTATCCAAGGGCTTTATGATCTTGCACACCTCTACCCACTCTGTTGACACTCAGCAAAAACTTTGTTTTCAGATGTTAAATCATCCTCCCTATAGCGCTGATATTGCTCCACTGGACTTTCACCAGTTTGGTCTCCTGAAAGCAGCCCTTCCAGGACAAAGTTTTACCAGGTGAAGTGAAGATGGCAGTGCATTCGTGGCAAGCAGCTCAACCTAAAACATTGTAAAAATAAGGGAATATGAAAGCTTGTTGACAGATGGACAAAGTGGATTAAAGAGCAAGGACATTATGTGGAAAAACGATTTATTTGGCTTTTCTAAAAGTTGGTTAAAATAAATTCTACAGCCAGAGTGCAGATAATTTTTAACTCATCCTTGTAGTTCCAGTGCTTTCCATTCCAGGTAAGCATATCTGGCCTCTGCATCCCTGGATGGTCCTCTTCACCAGATAATCAGGTGATAGTTTGCCCTGAAATCTCAGTTTTCTGATGGTCTTAAGAAAATAACATTAATTTTATAGCTCGTCCAGCTGTTTTTGTAGTAGTTGTTGTTGTAAGGATGAGAGTTGATGATTTTAAAACTTTTTACATGTTATAGCTGAAACTAGAAGTCCTAATACATTCATTTTTATCCTAGTTTAATCTGACTTCTACACCATTTCTCTTAGTGAAGTCAGAACTGTCCTCATTTCAAAATACAATGGATAGAATTTTCTCCTTACCTTAATTTTTTGGTGACATTTAGTATTGTTGATTTATTCTACCTTCTTGCAACATTTTCCTTGTTGAACTTATAAAATGCCACAGTTACATTTTTTACTTCACACTTTCTGTTATCATCTTGTCCTTAAATATTGATGTTCCCTCAATTCCACCTTTAATTTCCTTCACTTATATTCTCCTTGAGTGACATCCTCTGACCCTCTGCTTTGAATCATCTCTTTAAAGTCAATGATTTCTGAAATCATTTTTATCTTAATCCTTTTCCCTAAATTCAGATCTCTCTGGGCATCTCATTTGAATGTTCAATATTATTAAGTTAACACATCCCCAAATGGATGAAATGTTTTTGTCTTTCATTGACCATCTCAAACCCAATATATTCGTATATTTCTGAAAGAATACTAGGAATCAATCACCCAAATCATAACCGTCAGAATTCTATGTAATTCCTTCCTTGTCATTGGTCATTAGGTCTGCCAATTGTATGATGTTTGGAAAATGTGTTTGTTTGTTTTTTTATTCTTCTACAAATCACTTACCACTTGTAATAGTTAAGGTTTTGTGTCAACTTGAGTGGGCCTGGAGTCTCAGCAGTTTGGCAGTTGAGATATAGTTATCCCCATAAATAGATCTAATACAAGGTAATTAACTCTATACTGATTGGCTATTATCAAGCAGTCAATCAATAAGAAAGGACAGTTCCTCAGGGGTGTGGCCTGCTTCCAATATACTAGATACTCAAGCAAAGCTTGTTTTCTTTTTCTGCTGGGTCTTGATCTTGCATTTAGTCATCCTCTGACCTTTGGTTCTTTGGCCTTGAACCAGTGACCTACTTTAATACCTGCTATTCCTGGAAGCCATCAACAACCTGCTTTCTTGCCTGTTGGACCTGTCTTCTTACTCCCGGATCTGCCTGTCTGCTTGTTGTCTGCCTGCCAGACCTTCCTGCCTTGGTTCATCAGACCTACACTTGGGACTCTCCCAGCTGTACAATGTGAGTCATTTCCTTGATATCTATCTGTCTATCTATCTATCTATCTATCTATCTATCTATCTATCTATCTATCTATCTACCTACCTATCTAAAATTTCACTAGTTTTGCTTCTCTAGAGAACTCAGCCCAAGTTACCATTTGTCTTCTTTCCCACCACTATTCTCTTAAGCCAGTTGTTCATAAACTTTACTGTGCATCTGTATCACCTGGAATGCTAGCTAAAATACAAACTGCTAGGAAGGAGCCCTTGATTTGCAATTTGACAGTCTGAAACAGGAACAAGAATACACAGTTTCCAACAAGTTGCTAGATAAATCTGATGTCACTTGTTCAAGACATTTTGATAATCATTAGCCTGCTAATGAAGCATTCTGCTCTGTTCAGTATTTTTTCCAACCATAACTCCACACTATCCTGATTCTGAAGTCCTAGAGCAGTGTTGTGGACTAATGTGCTTGACTGCAAAGTTGATTTGAACCATAAGGTTGGTGACTGAAGCTCACCCATAGCTCCTCAGATTCCTATATGGGATCACTATGGGTTGGAACAGACTCGCCAGTACTTAACAACAACTTGATTCTAGGTGTCCTGGTGTGGTACTGTGGGTTAATGCACTAGACTACAAGGTTGGTCATCAGAAATCCTACACAACATCGCTATGAGTCAGAACAGACTCAACAACACTTAACAACAACAACAACAACAATTTTGATTTTTAGGAACCCTGATGGCGCTGTAGGATAAGCACTAGAGTGCTTACCATGGTTACCACATCAAACCCACAGTGGCTCCAGGGGAGAAAGATGAGTCTGTCTCCTCTCATAAACATTTGTAGTCTCAAAAACCCTACATAAAGTTGCCATGAGTCAGAATCAGTTCAATGGCAGTAGGTCTTTTGGTTGGATCTTGATTCTGAAAACAAATCTGATTAAAACCTTTAATTACTCTTCATGGCCCTTTGGGGCCTAGCAAGTGATTGACCTTAAGTAAGTGTTCAGTGTTTGCATACATGAAACAGACGTTAGAATTCACACAGGAAGGAATAAGAAAGTTTATGCTGACATGAGGATAGGAAGAGGTATAAGACGAATACAGCATTATTTTTAAAACATTGTAAGGAAGCAAAGCCTTCCATGGAAATCAATTACTAAATAAGTAAAATTTTCATCTACACATCATTGAGGAAAACAGCTGAATTAGATCAAAAAGATCACATTAGACTATTATCTTCTCAAGGACATAAAAGAGCTCTGTATCTTAAACATTTCAATTTGCTTCACAATGTTAAAGAAACCTGGACTTATTTTACACTTTCACCCATCTTGCACAGTTTGAGTATTTGTTTGAAAATCCCACAAATACTTTTTAAAGATTAAGAAATATGTATTTATAGAGTGTGTCTACTTATCCAGTGTATATGTAGGAACTTTTTTTCCCATTAAAATTAGCTCAAGGACTTTATTTAGCTTGCCAGCACATTCAAGAATATATCTGTTATATCACTAGAGTCTTAATATTATGATTTCCTTATGAAAAGAACTGTCATTCGCTTGAAGCTTCTCCTTCAAAGATCTTTTTATGTGAAGCATAAAAACTTGCTTCCTGAAACATTATTCTTTTTGTTTATGAAACTCCATTGCAAACTATTATCCTCCTGTCCACAGAGGTGAATAAATACACAAACAATACAAAAGTAAAGATATAGGTCTTCCAAGGATACTAATCAACCATTTTTTTCCTAAGAGAAATGAAACATATTTAGGATCTATTTCAGAATCGTATCAAAAGATACATATAATGGGGCTTTATAAAGTTCATGGAAAAAATGAAATGGAAAGATAATGGAATTTTCCATGAACTCTTTATTTTCAATCTGTATTTTCACTCCCCCTCTTCCACTTTCTTTTTCTGAGAGATTATACTACAGGGGAGGGCAATATGTATTTTGAAACTGCTCCCAAGGTGATTCTGATCCTGCCCTCTTCTGTAAAATAACCGACTTAGGTTGTTGGATATCAGAGTTTTGTATTTCACAGGCCATGGGCTTTTCATTTTTTATTGTGAATTCTATAATAGGGTCCTGTTGTGGCCCTATGGGTTATCATACTGGAATGCAAAGTTGGTTTGAACCACAAAGTCGGCAGTTTAAGCTCACCATCTGCTCCTTGGAAACTCTATACAGGGTCGCTGTGAGTTGGAACTGACTCGACATCACTTAACAGCAACAACATAGTGTTACTGGCTTTTAATATTGATCAGTAAGAAAAATAAAATAAAATAAAGAACATAAAAAAGAACCCAAACAAACCCTGCTATATATTTTCACCACTTCTGCCAACAAGAAAGTAAATGCTAATAAAAAAGTGTAAATAGACCATACTTCCAGAATAAGGAATACTTATTTAAATAAAATAAATTGCACTTAATAAAAGAAACGTATCACTTCGTTCTCACTTTGCAGGGACCATTGAAAAGATCATATTGAACTTTGTCTGTCTTTGAATCTGGAAGTCATTGTTATCAGCTAGATATGTTATCGGCTTCCTTGCAAAGAAAGTTATAATTTGCTGTGTTTACACTTTATTTTAATTTGTTATTTTAAAGCTTTGATTTCCATTTATGTCATAGCAGCCTATGTTGGTTCAATTAAGAATGTCCTTCTCTATTTTTCTCTGTTCTGCTCCAGGGGAATCATCCTTAACTGCAAAGAATTCATGACATTACATCTGATGGTCCTTTCTTTCTGTCCTTCTTCCAGTGGCAGGTTTTAAACCCTTTGATGATTCAGCTTTATAATATTAAAAGTTCCATTTAAAATCCTTCAAACTTAGAGTTTTAGGAAATAGCTAGATGTGTGGGGAGGAAAGAGAAGAATCTATTAAAATCTGCAATCCTCTTAGTGACCCATTCATTGAGTCTCTTAACAAATCTATTCAAGTTTTTCCCTCTGCAGAAAACAAAGGCAAAAGCAAATGCAAAATTAAAACCCTATCATGGAGACCGTGTGTTTCCAAAACGGCGGCAGCGATGGATGTGGATATCCCGAGCGGCACCAACAGCAGCGCGGGCAAGAAGCGCTTTGAAGTGAAAAAGTGGAATGCAGTAGCCCTCTGGCCTGGAATATTGTTGTTGATAACTGTGCCATCTGCAGGAACCACATTATGGATCTTTGCATAAAATGTCAAGCTAACCAAGCATCTGCTACTTCAGAAGAGTGTACCGTTGCGTGGGGCGTGTGTAGCCATGCTTTTCATTTCCACTGCATCTCCCGCTGGCTCAAAACACGGCAGGTGTGTTCATTGGACAACAGAGAGTGGGAATTCCAAAAGTATGGGCACTAGAAAAAGTAAATTCTTCTATCAAGCTTAAGTATTTTGTTATTTGTTTAATGACTTGCCCTCCTGTTACTTAATTATAAATTAGAACCATGTCTTTTCTGCTTTGTCTTTTCATTTTGTTGTGTTCATGCAGCCATATTGTATCCTGTCAAATAAAGTCCAGGTGGAATTTAAAAAAAATCAACAAACCCTATCATGACAAATATAAGAAGCATCCCACCCAGAAATAAGCCTTCCTAAGAGGAATATTATAAAGGCTACTTACTGTGTGCACTCTGAGCACTAGAATCTCAAATCTAACAGCTAAGTGAGCTCCAGTAGTTCAGGTAACTCTCTTTTATAGTACCATTGGGGACTCTTTATTTAGAATGTAATGAATATGGAACTAGGACCAAAGCTTCATTCTGTATTGATAACTGTATCCTATATTTTATTTTAAAAATATGCATGTGTTATATGTATGATTTTTTGTTCAAATCGGGCAACTCCTTCAAGAGTAAATTGCCCATGCATGTTATATGCATGTGTGGTTACTTACACGGGTACATTATGTGTGAAAAATATGATACTGTTTACCATACAGAAAACAAACATTCAAGGTTATGCGAGAGTTCTAAAGTCAGCTTTTTTCCCCCCTCTCTTCAATAATTGATTACTAAAATCTTTGAACAAGTGTAGCTGAAGGGATATCTCTGTCCCTGTCTGCAGTTCCTCTGTTCATGACTACACATCCACCCAGGGTGGTCAGACTTATTCTACTAAATCTTAGATTTTTGTTTATGTACTATCTCAAAGAGTAGTCTTGAGGCACCAACTCCTTAACAATTTGTTTCCCTGGAAGGCTTTGTCTCCTATAAACATTCTTGGTTATTGTGAGTTGGTATGTATTATATACAGCTGTGTGTGTCTTTTTTAAATGAGCATTTTTAAGGGTCTCTTCCTTCTGCACACTGACTCAATGGTTTGTGAAGCAGCAGGATTAAGTCCCTTTTGATAGAAGGAATGACTTCCTATTTCAATGGGAACTGAAAACAGATTCACTCATTTGTGTAGGACCATTATTACATCTATGCAATAATATTAAATGTTGCTCCTCCCACCCACCCAACTGCTCAGATAGTAGTTTTAGTGGTAATAATGATTTTATTAACCATGTTACTATAAAAAAAAAGCTTTTCATCACCAGCCACTAACAGCCAACACTCAAAGACAAGTCTCAGAGCAAAGAGCAAAGCATTTATTTTGTATGGATATACAGGAAGACAGGAGATTAAGAACCTCCCAGATCTGCCTCCTACATGGAAAATGAGAAAGGGAGACATACACAGATCTTGGGCCTGGGGTAGGAGCCTGAGAGATTTTAGGAACTTCTTTGTTGCTCATTTTAACTCAGGTTGTGCTGACTGTACCAGACATGTTGTTTGCAACAGTTACTATTAATTTTTTCCTAGCAGTGTTTATCAGTGTCTTTCACAAGAGATGTACAACTGTTTTTCTTTATTTCTGTAATAGTTGTCAGAGATAGGTTTGACTATCAATTGAAAGAAGAAATGATGCATCGTTAAAAAGAAGGTTTAAGTAAGGAGTTGTTGTTGTTGTTAAGTGCCGTCGAGTCAGTTCTGACCCATAGCGACCCTGTACAGGGTTTTCGAGGGTGTAAATCTTTACGGGAGTAGAAAGCCTCATCTTTCTCCCGTGGAGTGGCTGGTAGTTTCGAACCGCTGACCTTAAGGTTTGCAGCCCGATTCGTAACCAAGTAAGGAGTAGTAATTGATTATTGCCATTGGTTAGGGAGGGCTGAGGCATGGTTAGGAGTGATTGATTATGAAGAACATGTAGGGAGGGAGTTACATTATAACTATAGCTGTTATGCTGGGATATCTGTTTGAGCCTCATTTTACTTTGGCCAAGTTAAAAACCTTTTCAATACCCTCAGTTCCTCAATGCTTCATTTCAACTACAAGTATTTCTATAGCACTTATTATGAGTCAGCTTTCTAAGGCTTTATGTTTATGAACTAATTTAATATTCAAATAATCCTCTAATTAGATGCCATTGCACTGATATCCTGCCTGGACAGCAGCTGGGGACACCCCACAGGTGTAATTAAAAATCATAGGGGTAAAACAGCCCCGAGACAGTCTGGGAAATACTTGGTTCAAATTCTAAGTAAAGATGTAGTAAAAGCCAGGTGGGTTGGCTTTTCTTTTTGTTTTTTAAATTTTTATTGTGAATTGAATGAAGGTTTGCAGAGAAGATCATTAGTTTTATATTCAATAAATCATATACTTTGCTTCATCTCAGTGATTGCAATTCCCTCCACGTAACAACCGCCCTATGGTTCTTATATCCATTCCACCCTCCTGTCCATCTCTTTTTGACCTTTTCTTTTTCTTTTTGACATTGCATGTTGCTGTCCCCACTATATAATTATCTACTGCTTGACTGGAAATGAGGGCATGCAGATGAGTTAGGTTCCAGATTTGAACGATGGTTCTATTGTTGTTGTTGTTGCTGTTAGACACCACCAAGTTGGTTCTGACTCATAGTGATCTTCTATAGGGTTTCTGAGGAGTGGATGGTGAGTTTGAACCACTAACCTTGCAGTTCAAATTGACCTTGAAGTAGAGTGCTTATCTTATGGTGCCATACCAGGACTCCATGGGTCATAGTAAACCTGGTCTTTTCTTTAATTATAATGAGTTTTGTTCCACATTTCCCCCCATTCTATCTGGGACCTTCTAATGTGATCCCTTTCAGAACAGTGGAGAGTGGTATCTGGGCACTATCTTGTGCTTCTGGTCTAAGCCTCAGGGAGATTGGTGTTCCATTAGTTCACTGGATTAATTAATTCCAAACATGTTCACTTTTCATCATTTTTCTTTCTTTCACACATGGAGAGACCAATAGTTGCACTTTAGATGCCACTCATGAGCTTTTAAGGTCCTAGTTGCTACTCACCAAAGTAGGACGTAGAACATTGCCTTTCTGAACTATGTTATGCCAATTGACCATGGTGTTCCCTGAGACTATGGTCCTGAATACCCAGACTCAGCAACTGGTTGCCTCAAGATGTTTGGTAATGTCTAAGAAATTGTCATCATTTTATCCCTGTATGCTCCACCATGGAGACCTGATATGGTGCTGTAGAATAAGTACTGGACTGTAAACTACAGGGTCAGTGGTTCAAACTCACAAGATGCTCCTTGGAAACCCTAAACAGGGTTGCTATGAGTTGAAATTGACTCAATGGCACTTAACAAACAACAACAATAGCATGCTCTACCACATTCATAGGTATGTTTGCAGTAAAGGTAAATACTCATGTATAAATAACCTTCTGTCAAATCATTATATATTTGTCAGTATACTCACACCTTCCCTCCCATACTTGTTCAACCTGTGTATCTGTCCATGTATCTACCCATGTTGTTGTTGTTAAGTGCTATTGAGTCACTTCCGACCCACAGTGACCCTGTATGGGGTTTCCGAGGAGCAGCTGGTGAGCTTGAACTGCCAACCTTGCAGTTCAAATGGCTTTGCAGACTGGCACATTAACACACAGTGCTACACCAGGGCTCTGTATCTACCCATAGAACACTGTTATTGCAGGGTTGTGTATATAACAGTATTTACCTCTATCCCCTTTAACCCTTGAATTCCTCCCTTTGTCTTCATCATTTTTCTACCAACCTCCTTCTTGATGTACGAGGGAGAGTTAAAATTTATCCACAGTCCTCTTATATTAAAACGGCTGTCCATATTCACAGCTGATGGCAACATGAAATGATTATATTGAATGCAACATGAAATGATTATATTGAATAGATGAGTGGCAGTGATTATGTGAAATATCGTTTCAGCCATGGATCTGCCTATGAAATAATCTAAACAGACTTGGGTTTTGAAAAGCTTGTGTGAGATGAGTACTGATACAGAAGAGCATAAACAAAAACATTTGGACAGCTGCAAACAAAATTTGGACTAATATTCAAAGGAAGGTAAAAGTTTCTTTAAAAAATTACTGCTGGGGGCAAGACATGGATTAATCACTGCAAGCCTCGAGCAAACAGCAGAGCATGTAATGGAAATATCCTCAATCACTGACCAAGGAAAAGTTCAAAAGTCAACCATCAGCTGGAAAATTGATGCTTACAGTTTGCTGGGATTCTCAAGGGCCAGTATTGGAATACTTTCAGGAAAAAGGATCAACAACCAGTGCACGTCACAGTGAGATGCTTACTGAAGAGCTGAAGTCTAATCATTGGATTCAATGCAGAGGACGGCTCTCCAAGGGCATTGTGATCTTGCATGACAATGCACGTCCACACACCTCTGCCCACACTGTGGGCAAAACTCTTCATTTTTATACTTTGCAAAAACTTCATTTTGAGGTGCTAAAGATCCTACTTAGAGTCCTGATCTTGCTGCATCAGATGTTCACCTGTTTTGTTCCCTGAAAGCAGTCCTTCATGGTCAAAGATTCATTTGTGTTTTGCATCTCAGCCTAAAACATTTTTAATAAAGGAATATGAAAGCTTGTTGACAGATGGACAGTGCATTGAAAAGCAAGGAGATTATGTTGAACAATGATGTATTTATATTTTCTGAAAGTTGATTAAATAAATTCTACAGCAAGAGTGGAGATAATTTTGACTCACCCTTGCATATTGTGATTGGCTTTTCATAAAGGGAAATTTACCTACAGAAGGGCAGCACAGATTCCCACAAACTAAATAGCAAAGTGGTTGATATTAGTGCAACAGGGATTTTTGTTGTAACATTTACATACTCAAATAGTTAGTGATTACAAAAGGGGGAAGGAATATGATATTGGCAGAAGGAAGGGAGAGAAAGTAAAGCCTGAAAACCTGGAGTGGAGGTGGGGATGGGATTGTTGGTTGAGGCATTTGCTTTCATAATTAATATAAGTTGTACTTGCAGCTTCAGGGGAAGGGAGGGAGAAAGAGAGAGGTGTCTGATTAATATCCTTGTCTATGGACTAAGGACTAGGTTACTGTGTCAGTCACTCCTGCTCAATCCCAGAGTCCTTTGCAGACATGATCCATATTGGATATGTTTAACAAGACACTTAACAAAAGCAGAAAGTGAGGCACAGAGAATCTCAAGGTTATCCACACAATGGTAAAGTTGATACCAACTATGAACACAGGCAGTCTGGCTCTATATTCAGGTTCCTTTAATTATTATGCTTTATAAGAAAGTAAACCAAGGCATTGCTTTTTAATTACTTTATGTCTGAAAATCATTCTTTTACATATTTTTTTAGACAATGAGCTTGGAATTAACACATACTATCCGTTTTGGAAGAAGTGCAACCAGAGTGTTCCTTAGAGGCCAGGCTTTGTCTCTCATACTTTGGACATGTTGTCAGGAGGGACCAGTCGCTGGAGAAGGATATCATGTTTGGTAAGGTGGAGGGTCAGAGAAAAAGAGGGAATCCTCCAACGAGATGGATTGGCCAAGTGGCAGCATCGATTGACTCAAGAGTGACAACAGTAGTGAGGTTGGCCTAGGATCAGGCAGTATTTCATTCTGCTGTGCATAAGGTCGCTATGAGTCAGTACCGACTTGATGACACCTAACAACAACAATGAAGGTGTTTCCAAAAGTTTGTGTAAAAATATTATCTTTGAATTCAATTTTTCACTAAGTTTTTGAACTCCTCTTGTGTAATAGGTATCCTGAGAAAGTATAATCTAGAGAGCACAGATTTAAAATCAGACATTCATGTTCTTATATGACATTGTGTTGGTTCTGACTCATAGCAACCCTGATTAGGGTTTCAGAGGAGCTGCTAGTAAGTTTGAACCACTAACCTTATGGTTTGCAGTGCGTATACTACTGTGCCATACCTGTTGTTGTTGTTAAGTGCCTTTGAGTCAGTTCTTACTCATAACACACTCCATAAGGTTCCCAAGGAGCAGTTGGTGAGTTTGAACCACCAACCTTGTGGTTAGCAGCTCAGTGCTGATCCTGCAGTGCCACACCATGACTCCAAAAATCCCTAACAAGGATAAAGTATGCTCTGAAAAGCAAATCTTGCCTCCTTGAAAATCTTATTCTGGAGGCCCTCCCACAAGGCTTCACAACCTTTGCAAATGCCCTTTAAAAGCTGTTTTTCAACCCAGCTCCCTAGTGAACAGCAATCCATAGAAACCCAGGATGCAGATACACTGCTATAATACTTGCAATGTAAAACTGATGATCCATTTATACAATTCCTTGAATAGTGCCTGGAAGTGAGAAAGGAACATATTCACTCAGTATTGTCTCCTTGCTGGACACTAGGTTCAATGCCTTACAAACATCCTCTCAGCTAGTCACAAGGTACCCTGACAAATGGGTACTGTTTAATTATAAGTATGAGAAAACAGACTAGGGAGGTTATGAAATTTACCCACAATCCTACCTAACAAGTGACAGACATCCTGTAGTTAAACCACTGTAACGGTAATGGGTGTTACTCTAAATACTTCATGTATAGTAACTGATTGAAGACACATATAACAACTTTGTGAGGAATCACCATTATTATCCAGCTTATTTTCTAGAAACAGTCCTGGTGTGGTGCTGTAGAATAAGCACTAGACTGAAAGGTCTCTTTGAACTGCAAAGTTGGTGGTTCAAACTCACTAGCCGCTCCTCAGGAATCCTATACACGATCTCTATGAGTCGGAACTGACTTGATGGCACTTAACAAAAGCATCATTTGATATAAGAAGAGGAAGTCCAGGTTTAAAAGCTTGTCCAGTGGTACAAAGAGCAGGGTTGTTGTTGTTGTTAAATGTTGTCAAGTCATCTCTGACTCATGGTTGGTGCTGTGGAGTAGGTTCCGACTCATAGTGACCCTGTATATTTCTGAGACTATAAATTGTTACAGGAGCAGAAAGCGTCATCTTTCTCCCATTAAACAGCTGATAGTTGATTCAACTGCTGACTGATTCATAACCACTACACTACACAGTGATCCTATATAGGGTTTCCAAAGAGCAGCTTGTGGGTTTGAACTGTCAGCCTTGTGGTTAGCAGTCCAGTGCTTCTCCTACAGTGTCACATCAGGTGTGTGAGGCTTGCAGAGCTGAGATTCAAGACCAAGCACAGTGGTATGATCTGTGATTTTAACCATTATGTCATTTTGTTTAATGCTAATTGAACCATGGAATGTTTGGCATTTTGGTATTCATGCCTTTGCATAAAGAAGGAGGTGGGCCTGTAGCCACAGTGACTTAAGAGACATTTGTGGGCATACATTGAGTAGTAAGAGCTAAAACAAGCCATGGTCCCTTATCCATCCACAACTTTTCTTTTCATAGTCACAGTGATCACAACTTTTGTACCTAAAGATAGCACACAGCATTGCATTGATCAAGCAGGAATTTGGGACTTTGCTAGAAAATTCAGGATAAAGGCTCACCATACTTAAGCCACATTGCAAATGATATGTTCATTCCATTATCCTATCACTGCACAATGATGGGTAAGTATTACACTCTTAGATAGAAAAGAGACAGCGCCTAAGACTAAAATAGAATTTTCTGCTTGGTTTGTTAATGAAATATCTAATAGCATTTTAAGCAACAGCAACCAAATGCTCCTGTTCTGGTAACATAGACAAATTCCAGTTGAGTGACTACATTCTGCCTAATTAAAAATTCTTTCTCTAAATTCAGATTCTCTGTGTTACGATGTTTTTTACCTTCTGTCCTAAACATATATTTTTAACTAGGTTTTCCTGTTGCTAATTTTTTTAATTGCATTTCTTCCTGGAGGTAGTTGTATACTGATCATAGTTGAAATAATTCTCTAAGTAAAGCATACATGGAATATGTAAATATTTACACTTTAATTCTGGAATAAATTTAAATTAAAACATACAAATACATTGTTATCAGACATCCTTCCGTTTTGCTACCCAGTCAAAATGCATTTTGTATATGACTTTAAAATTGAACACACAGTTGTAATTATTTATTAATCATACATTTAATATTCCCCAAACTGCAATAAAGGGTCTGAGGGGCATGATGCTAAGAATAAACTTGCTCAGCATTGCAATACAATGCAGACATTTTTCCACAGGGAAAGGAAAAAAGAAACATCTTTTGACCGATTGCTCAGCAAATCGCTAACAATTTTACCCATTTGAGCTGAGAAGTAATTAGTGCTATGGGATAGAGGCCAAGCATATCAAGAACTTGAAAAATGTGTTCCTACTCATATACTGATATGCCCATTTTAGATTTAGTTGTAATTTCTGTACATTTGATGAGTTTACTTTCATCTGTCACAGCCTAAATACTTGTTTTTCTGAATATAGTAATTTAAAAATAATGCTCATATTTTATTAGCCACAAATTGTAATTGTATGAATAAAACAAAGGAACAAAAACTTCTAAACCAATTAGACAAATGGTAATTAAATTTTTTTTTCCTAATGACAAATTTATCTGAGTTGTATTTCTTCCACAGTTACTAAGCACCAAGTAGTACTGCCTCAGAGAATCTTAAAGCTAACTGTCAGTGGGAATGGCTTAATGGGTTAATCCTTGGCACCAGAAACTTAGAATCATTGCAAGGCTTAAAGGGGCTTCAAAGTCATCTGATTTTCTTTCCTCATGCAATACATTAGCATTCAAGCTCTCAAACCTCTAGGATAGATTAATGTGCAACTTCCTCAGGTACATTATTCTGGTGCTTAAGTAATCTGGAAGTAGAATAAATATATAATCAAAATATATTCTCGTCCTTTGTTTCATGGAGGGTGGCAATTCAGCTGATTTTACTTCTGTGCCTTTGTGTAATGTGTTGACCGATGTGAGGCATCGTGAAATCATAGAATCTGAGAGTTGAGGATGTTAGAGATCACCTATTCTGGCTGCTTGAAATGTAGTCATTCAGCCTGAAGAAGTGGGACAGGAACATGATAGAAAGAAGTGGCCATGATTGCATCAGTCAGCCTTGCTTGTAGTTGGCATTTAATAAGTGTATAAAGCTCTTGTTTTTTTCTGCTAATGGTGAGTCATGCTTTCAAATAAAATACATGTTTTCATAAAATATATTACACAAAACTGGTAATTTATATGGTGCTGGGGATGAATGGGCCGGACTGCAAAACTGAATGACAAGGTTGGTGGTTCAAGTTCACCAGCTGCTCCTCAGAAACCCTATACAGTGTCGCATGTGTTAGAACTGACTCAAAGAAATATGAGAGGGCTTCAAAAAGTTTGTGGAAATTCCATAATCTTTTCATTCCATTTTTCCACCAGCCTTTTGAAGTTCCCTCATATAAATGGTGTTTCAAGAAATAAAAGTAAAATATCATTAAATATGTAGTTTCAGAGAGTACATTTATGTTTCATGTGAGACATGATTTTCTTTTTAGAACATATGATTGTTCTAAATCAAATTTGCTGTTGATTATTCTCAGATTTCTTATGTGAATATGAAGAATGAATTTGTAGCTTGAATCATGTTATTTTATATGGATTTATGTTATTTATATGGACTTCTGGTTATTTATATGGCTTCAGCACTGGAGTGCGAACCACAAGGTCAGCAGTTCAAACTCACCAGCTGCTCCTTGGAAACTGTATACAGAGTTGCTATGAGTTGGAACCAACTCTAGAGCATTTAGCAACAACAACAACAATCATGTTATTTTAGAGTTGCCATGAATAGAAACGGACTCAATGGCACTTAACAACAACATGTTATTTAGTAGTGGAAGACCTTCAAATACAATGCTATCAAATTTCAAATAGAAAATCAATTACATTCTTATATATATATTTTTTCCTTTTTTAAAAATTAATATTTTGTTTTTATGGTGAAAGTTTACACAGCAAATTAAGTTTCTCTGTAATAATGTCTACATATATTATTTGGTGATATTGGTTACATGTTTCACAATGTACATTATTCTCATTCACTCCATTCTGGCTGTACTACTTCCAGTACTCTAGATTCCTTGCCTCCTTTCCTCTTCATCTTTGCTTTAGAGTAATTTTTGACCATTTGGCCTCCTATAGATTATTTTTCTAATGGAAGCTGACTGTTACGCACACGTGATAGTCTTTATTTTATGAGCCAATCTGTAATTTAGCTAAAAGATGACCTAAAGAAAGAATTTTGGTTTAAGGTTTAAAGGTATCTCAGGCAATAGTCTTGGGGAGTCCTCTAATTTCAACCATTCTACTAAGTCTGGTATCTTATAGAATTTGAATTCTGTATACTACTTGTCTCTTATTTTATAGGATCCATCTAGTGTGGCCCTAATAATAATAGTCAATACTACTAGCTGGGCATCATGTAGTTCTTAGGATCTCAAGGTAGATAAGGCTGTGCTTAGTGTCAACTGTCAGATCTGTAGACTACTTTCTTCCCTGAGCCTTATTCTAGAAGAGCAGAGACTAGTATTTTATATCTTAGATGGACACTTACAGGCTTTTAAGCACCAGATACTACTCATTACATTGGGATGTAGAACCTATACTGGCAACCATGAAAAGCATTGTTGCAAATATATATATATGGAGCTCTGGTAGTGTAGTGGTTATGAACTGGGCTGTGAACCTCACGGTCAGCAGTTCAAAACTACCAGATGTTCTGTGGGAGAAAGATGAGGCTTCCTGCTCCCATAAAGATTTACAACCTTGGAGACCCTGTACAGGGTCGTTATAAGTTGGAACCGACTCCACGGCACATAACAACAATAGCAATATATATATA
>NW_006408603.1:12554358-12592255 GCF_000296735.1 Chrysochloris asiatica
ATATATTCTTGTCTTTTAATTAAAGTGTAAGTATACAATACTTTTGTGGCACTGTGGGTTAATATGTCAGACTACAAATTCATTTGAACTGCAAGATTGGTGGTTCAAGCTCACCATCTGCTCCTTGGAAACCCTTTACAGGGTCGCTATGGGTTAGGATTGACTTGATGGCACTTAACAACAACAACATACAATATTTGTCCTTTTGTGATCAACTTATTTCACTTAACATACTTTCCTCCAGATTCATCCATACTATAAAATGTTTCAAGGATCCATGATTGAGTAGCATCCCACTGTGTGTCTGTACCACATTTTATTTATCCATTCATCTACTGATGGACACTTATGTTTGCATCTTTTTGTTGTGAATAACACTGCAACAAACAGGTGTTCATATGTGTGATAGTAAAGGTTTGTGTCAACTTGAGTGGGTCAAGATTCTTAGTAGTCTTACAATCGAGATGTAGCTGTCCCCCAAATGAGATATAATACAATGTAATTAACTCTATGATGAGTTCTTCTATGAGTGACCAATCAATCAAAAGGATGTTTCACAGGGGTGGGTCCTGTTTCCAATATATTAGACATTCAGGCAAAGCTTGTTCGCTTTATGCTGTGTTTGGGTTTTGCATCTGGCTTGTCTTCCATCTGCTGGCTATTTCGATTTAAGCCAGAAGTCTGATCTATTACCTGTAGATCTATTACCTGTAGGAGCCATCAGCAGCTGGCCTTCTTATCTGCTGGACCTGCCTGTCTGCCTGCTGTACTTGCATTCCTGTGGGACCTGCCTTCCATCTGACCTGCCAATCTTGGTTCATTTGACTTGGACTTGGGACTTTGATATAAATTTCTTCCATATATACATGTGGAGTCCCGGTGTGACACTGTAGGATAAGCACCAGACCACAGGTCAGTTTGAACTACAAGGTTGTTGGTTCAAACTAACCAGTTGCTCCTCAAAAACCCTATACAGGGTAGCTATAAATTGGAACCAACTCAATAGTAAATTCTAACTCTTTCTTTCTCTCTCTCTATAGCTGCTGTTGTTGTTTATTGTAAAGGGTTTGAATTGCTTACCTTGTAGTTTGTAGCCTGAAACTGATCTTACATCACCACAAGGGGTGCAGTTCAAATTCACCAGCTGTTCCTTGAAAACCCTATACAGGGTTGCTTTGGGTCAGAACCAACTCAATGGCACTTAACAACAACACTTACACAACACACACACACATATATATGTTTCTCTTTCACTATATGTTATTGTTGTTAGGTGCCATCAAGTCGGTACTGACCCATAGCGACCTTATGTACAGCAGAACGAAATACTGCCCGATCCTGGGCCAACCAACTTCACTATTGTTGCCATGCTTGAGTCCATCAATGCTGATAGATATAGATATAGATATAGATATAGATATAGATATAGATATAGATATAGATAGATAGCTAGATAGAGAGAGAGAGAGTCCTGATGTTTAATGCACTGGACTATAAAGTTGGTTTGAACTGCAATGTTGGCTGTTCAAGCTCAACAGTCACTCCTCATATTCCCTATACAGGGTTGCTATGCGTTGGAACAGACTTGAAGGCTCTTAACAACAACTATATATATATTTCACTGGTTTAGCTTTTCTAGATATCGCAGTCTAAGACAATATGTTACTCATGTCATTGCTGTTAGTTTTCTAGGGCATATACCTAGAATTGCTGCGACATAAGGTATTTCTATTTCTGTTTTTTTTGAGGAAATATCATACCATTTTCCATAGAATTGTACCATTTTTATAATCTTTCAATTAAAGATTTCCAAAAAAAAGTGTTACAATCTTTCCAAAACCTCACCATCATTTGTTGTTTTCTGTTTTTTCTTCTATTTATTTATTTATTTATTTATTTAAATCAGTGCTATTTTTGTAGGGGTGGGGTGGTTTGATTTATTTTTAATACAATTCATGGAATTTGAGTAAAACTTTTGGGAATTAATTCTGCTGAAAGTAAAACATTTAACATAATTTTGGAGGCCATTGTTAATGGATTTATAAAAGTGAATATTGAGGATGTATTTATTTTCCTGGTGATAATATGACACAATTTTTGTGTATTGAAATGTACTAGGCAAAAGTGGATAAGTTGTTCAGACAGAGACAATAACATGAAAATCTGGGAAGGAGGCAAGAACTTGGTGTTTTTTAGGAACTGAAATTGGTTCAATGAGGTTCTACTACAGAGACATGAGACAGGATTGAAGAGCTGGACGAAGATGCTGTCATACACAGTATTAGGAGCTGTGTTAAAGAGTTTGGATTTTATCCTAAATGAAACAGGAAGCCACTGAAAAGGATAATGTTGTTATTATTGTTAAGTGCCGTCAGGATCCCAACCCATAGCAACCCTGTACAGAGTTTTCAAGGAGGGGCTGATGAGCTTGAACCACTGACCTTGTAGTTCAAAGAACTTTGCAGTCCAGCATATTAGCCCACAGCACCACACCAGGACTCTGAGAAGGATAATGGAAGGAAGAATAAGAGTATTGTATTTAGCAAAGTTGGTTTGTGATGACACAAAGTTGTAAATGACTGAGCCAAGTAGTCAGATGGATATGAGACTATGGCTCAGAGGGTCAGGAATATGGGATTCATTAGCACAATAGTATTTATGAGAATGGATGAGAATGTCATGGAAAGAGTCTAAGGAGGAGAGAAGGATCATGTCTGGATCCCAATGAATACCAATATTGAAAAGTTGAAAAAAAGGAAAATTACCAAAAATGCCTAAGGGTATATGGTGTCAAAAGTCAATGAAGTCAGTGTTGTGAGAAATAGAGAGTAGTTAATTGAATCAAATGCTGCTGAAAGATCTATTATGGAAGTCACTGCTAACTTTAGCAAGAGTTGGTTAGGTGAAGTGTTGATGGCGGAGGCCAGATTCAAATTAATTGAAAGATAAACAATATGCAGAAGTGAACTTAGGGTAAGAAGACAACCCTTAAAAAGTTTTGTAGTTTTAGAAGAAAGAGAAATAGATAGCAGTAACTATTAGAAGGTAAGGGGAACCTTTGTTTTATAAAATCAGGAATATTAGAATATGAATATGTTTATATGCTACTGTTGTATGCCATCAAGTTGGAATTGACTCACAGGGTTTCTGATAGTGATTGGTGGATTTGAAAAGCCAACTTTGTGGTTATCAGTCTAGTGCTTATCCTACAATGCCGTATCAGGCAGGATTCAGTAGAACAATTCAATTAAAAGGAGAGGTTGAAGATGAAAGAGAAAAATGATAATCAAAACAGTGAATTCTTTGGGAAGGCAAGAAAGTCTGGAACTTCAAATACAGACAAGAGACTAGTCTTTGTTAGGAGAAGAGGTTGTTGATGATGAATATATAATGATATATATTCATCCATGAAACATATCCATTTGATGAAGACAATTAAAAAATGGTTGCAGCAGTACATTGACAGGGAGCTGCCAGAAATTCAAGCTGGATTAAGAAGAAACATGAAACAAAGAATATCATTGCTGACATCAGATAGATATTGGCTGAAAGTAGAGAATACCAGAAAGATATTTATTTGTGCTTTATGACTATGTAAAGGCATTCAGCTGTGTGGACCATAACAAACTATGGATAACATTGTGAAGAATGGGCATTCCAGAGCACTTAACTGTGCTCATGATGATAGATAGCATGGATCTACTGATCTAAACAAAATGGAGTCAGTTGAGTCATTAGGTCTCAAATGAGGACCCTGTAAATGAGGAAGTTTAAAAATGAACTAAGATGACTTTCTGGTCCTAGAAAGAGAACAGGACAAGGTGAATAGGATGTGCTTAAACCCACCCAGATAGTTCTCTCAGGAATTAAGCAGCTGAGACCCTAAAGATAGAACGTTTGAGGAAGTTTGTTGATTTATTGTTTCTTCTTCCCTAAAGGTAGAATGTTTGAGGAAGTTTATTGCCTTATTGTTTCTTTTTTCCAAAGACTGTTATCTTGATGTTAAAATAGATGAAGTGTACATCCAAATGTAATTTATCGTATATAATATACCTGTTCTTTGTGAAAGAGGACAGTCTTGAGAAATTATTCTCCCATCCTCCAGACTGCTGGCTTTCTGCTAATAAAGCTTGGATTGGATCGCTCCCCGTCTCTGTGATTGACTACAGTGACAGGCAGCAAACCCTCATTTCAGTTTGGCAACAATGAGGAATGTGTATATAAACAAAAGGCAGTCATTTGAGCAGAACAAGGGGATACTACATAATGAAAGGTGTGCACCAGGGTTTTATCATTTCACCATACTTATTAAATCTGCATGCTGAGCAAATAATCATAGAAGGTGGGTTATATGAAGAAGAACAGGATTTTAGGATTGGAAGAAGACTCATTAACAACCTTAAATATGCAAATGATACAACCTTGCTTGCTATAAATGAAAAGGGCTTGAAATACCTACTGATGAAGATCAAAGACTACCATCTTCATTATGGATGGTACCTTAATGTAAAGAAAACAAAAATCCTCACAACTGTACCAATAAATAACATCATGATAAATGGGAAAAAGTTTGAAGTTGCCAGACTTCATTTTACTTGGATCTACAAACAATGATCACAGAAGTAGCAGACAAGAAGTCAAATGATGTATTTCACTGAGAAAATCTGCTACACAAGAAGTCTTTAAAATATTCAAGGGAAAGATGTTAGTTTGAGGACTTAAGTGTGCTGGACACAAACCATTGTATTTTCAATTACCTCATATGCATGTGAAAGATGGAAAATGAACAAGGAAAACTGTAGAAGAATTGATGTATTTGAATTGTGGTGTTAGTGAAGAATATTCAAAGTACCATGGACGGCCAGGCCAGAAGAACAAAGATATCTGTAAGATATCTGTCTTGGAAGAAGTACAGCCAGAATGCTCCTTATAAGTGAGGAAGGTGAGACTCTGTCTCTTGTACTTTGGACATGTTGTCAGGAGGGAATAGTCCCTGGAGAAGGACATCACACTTGGTAAAGTGGAAGGTCAGTGAAAAAGAGGAAGAACCCCAGGGAGATTGATTGTATAATGGCAACAACAATGTGCTCAAACATAGCAATTCTGAGGATGGTGCAGGGCAGGCTAATGTTTCATAAGGTTGCCATGTCAGAATTAACTTGACCACACCTAACAACAACAACAGCATACATCTACCTAGTTGTATCAATCTCTTAACTGATAACTTACCTTTAGGAAAACAGGCCTATAGGCAGGTTACTGGTTTTTCCAGGGTCATAGTTTTGTCAGGTAGTACAACAGGAACAGGAGGTCAACATGACAATTTATGAGGGAACATAAAGGTATTTGAGCTGGAGATTTTTGATCATAGGTTAGTAGAGGTTTTTCATTTGTAGCAGTAAGCTGTATGTGGTCTGACAACCTTTAAGATGTGCCCTGCAATGCATAGTCAATATAAAAGATAGTACCCATTTCTTTATTGCTATTTCTGAAATATGTCTAGCTATGAAAATTTTAATAGCTAAAGCGTAGTGCCGATTTTTCTCATTGACATTCTTCTCTTCAGTAAAGTAAATAATCTAAGTTGTAAGAATAAACGTTTTTATAGATCTCTGTAACAGTTATTTTAATTTTTATTCTAAAAATGTGTCTTGTAAATATCCTGTTAAAATTATTTTCTGAATTGGCTCTCATCCAAAGATGTTAGCTCAGTACTGAGGTAGTGGGTATAGTAGCTGTTAAGAACAAACTTAAGCTTAGAGAATAAGTGGGCAATGGTTTTGTGTAGCTGCCTCCACTTGTAACACATTTCTAAGGGTAAAGACCAAGAAAGTTTTATTGCTTCTAGAATCTTCCACATCACTTAATATCACAGAAGTTTGATGTATATGATGGTGAGAGAGCTTCCAAATTTTATTTCACAAGTTAAAAAAATATATGTGACACTGAAGAATAAGCACTGGTTAGCACGGTTGGCAGTTCAAACCCACCAATGCCTCTTTGGAAACCCTATACAGGGTCACCATGAGTTGCAATAGACTCAAAGGCACTTAACAACAACATGATTATAAAAGTTAGTGAGTGTATGCATTTAAAGGTACTATTTTTCAAATTTTTTATAGAGAAGATCATTTTGCTTTAGGCAATTTATTCTACCTGAAGATGTGCATTCAATAGTGATTTTTAGATGAACTAATTACTGTCCTACACACTCAGACATACAAATAGCTTCAGCAACACTCTCACCTTTCAATCTTTAAAATCTGCCCAGCCAATATTATGTTTCAGCCCTGATAAGAGCTTCAGCTTCACCACCATTTCTGTCTTCTCCATCTTCTTCGCTCTCTCTTTTTTTAATGCCTCTAAACGTAAAAAAAAAAAAAAAAAAATATATATATATATTTTTGGGAAAAGTTTACACAGCACAAATGTTTCCCATTCAGCCATATCTACATATCTCTGTGGCATTGTTTACATTTTCCACTTGTTGTCAACATTCTAATTATTTTCCTTATCCCTTCCCCCGTCCCCTTTCTCATCTTTGCTTTAGGGTAAATGATGATTTGATCTCAAATAGATGATTGTTTTCTTTTTTATATATAAAAGGAGCACAGTGCTTATGGGTGGCTTTGCTTATTTTATGAGCCAATGTGCTATTTAGCTGAAAGGTGACCTCTGGGAGTACTTTTAGTTCCAAGTTTAAAGTTCCAAGTTTATATTGCAGGGTGAAAGTCTTAGGCATTTCCTAGGTCTCTGAAAGTCCAGTAACTCTGCCTTCCCTTTTTTTTGCCCCCAAGATTTTGGGTTTTCTACCATTCTGTCTGGGGTTATCTATCGTGGTCCTGCTCAGAATTGTCAGTGTTTTAATGTGGAACCATTTGATTCTTCTGATTTCTGTATAGGTGAGGTCCTGGCTCACATTAAGTAATTGGTTCTATAGATTGATTCCTTCTTTAAGTCCTTGGTTTCTTTCTTTCTCTTAGGCTCTAAATATATATATATATAAAACTTGTAGATGGTTGCTTGAAAGCTTTTAAGACCCCAGATGCTACTGACCAAACTAGGAAGTAGAACATCAACTTCATAGATTATATTTTGCCAATTGACTTAGATGTTGTATGAAACTATAGTCCAAACTTTCAATCCTAGTAAACCAATACTACCAGGTGTTTGATTATGTTTGGTAAATATCCATGTCTAGTCCCCCTATGAAGTTTGTATAGTTACATATTTGTGAGGGCTACAGATATATTCATACATCATTATCTTCTTAGCCTATGAGGTGACAGGACTCAGTGGTGGTAGTGATGAAGTGCTAACAATAGTGTAGGCCTTCTGATGCAAATCTTGCTGTTGTGTGCTATTGAGCCAGTTCTGAGTCATAGCAACCCTGTACAGGGGCTCCGAGAGCAGCTGGAGGGTTTGAGCTGATGACCTTGTGATGACCAGTCCAGTGCTTATCCTACAGTGCCACACCAGGGTCCCCATGTAACTAGGATTTCTAAATATCTATCTATTATCTATTATTTCCACTACTTGTGTGTTGACTTGCGTGTTGCTGTGATGTGGAAAGCTATGCCACTGGTAGTTTAAATTCCAGTGGAGTCATCCATGGTGAACAGGTATCAGTGGATCTTCCAGATTAAGACAGACTAGAAAGGAGAGGCAGACTACATCTGAATGGTTAGCCACTGAAAACCTTATGAACATCAGTGGAACATTGTCAGACATTTGGAAGATGCAGATGATACTACATTGCTTGCTGGAAACAAAGAGGATTTAAAATATATACTGATGAAAGTCAAAGACTTGGCGTTCAGTATGAGTTGCACTTCAATGTAAAGAAAACAAAAATCCTCACAACGAGACCAATTAAAAACATCATGATAAATGGAGAAAAGATTGAAGTTGTCAAAGATTTCATTTTGTATGGATTCACTATCAGCACTCGTGGAAGCAGAAATCAAACAAAGTATTACATTAGGTAAATCTCTTGCACAAGACCTCTTTAAAGTGTCTGAGAACTAACATGTCAGTTTGAGGACTAAGGTGTGCCTGACCCAAACCACGGTATTTTCAATAGTCTTATATGCACATAAAAATTGGACTATGAATAAGGAAGACCACAGAAAAATTCATGCATTTATATTATGGTATTAGAAAACTATATTAAAAATACCATGGACTACCAGAAGAACAAACAGATCTGTGTTGGACAGAGTTCAGCCAGAATTCTCCTTAGAAGCAACAATGGTGAGACTTAATCTTAGACTTGCTATAAGGAGGAACCAGGACCTGGAGAAGGACATCATCCTTCATAAAGTCCAGGGTTGGCAAAAAAAGGAAGACCCCCAACAAGACGGATTGGCACAGTGGCAGCAGCAATGGGCTCAAAGGTGAAAATTATGATGTTTGCGAATCCCCAGGCAATGCATTGTTCCATTATTGTTGGTGAGTCAGTGCCTACTCTGCAGCATCTAACAACAAAAAGTAATCAATTATTTAATGGAGTTCTGGTGTGGCACTATAGGATAAACAGTACTGCTAACCACAGGGAATCCTGATGTGGTGTTGTGGGATAATGCGCTGGACCGCAACGTTGGTTTGAACCAAAAGTTCAGCGGTTCAAGCTCACCAGATGCTCCTCAGAAACCCTATACAGGGTCGCTATGAATCAGAACCGACCTGATGGCACTTAACAACAACAAGCTAGCCACAAGGTTAGCAGTTCAAACCCACCATCCCATCTTAGGAAACTAGGTCACAATGAGTCAGAACCAACTCGATAGCACTTAACAAAGACAACATTATTTAATGAGCTGATTTTGTATTTATCTTCCTGCCCAGCAAAATGAAACATTTAGAAAGAATATCAATTTTCTGTAGTTGCTCTAAGTAAGTGAGGTAACAATTTATCACAAATAAACATTCATTAAAATCAAGGCTGTTATGTATTGAAATATACAAGCAATTTAATATACTCAAATACTTATGCAAAACAATATTTATATTTCAACATTCTCCATTTACCTCTTTTTCCCATTACCCTTTGCTGGTGACTTAATGCATTTTTGAAAAAAACATATGACTGCTATTCACAAATCTGTTGTTGTTGTTGTTAAGTGCCTTCTAGGACAGCTTTAAGTAGTGAGAAAATGACCCTGTGTTTTAATTCAACACTCTCTATGTTCCCCATATATTATCCTGTTAAACTCTCACTATAATCCATGAGATAGGTGTGTATTAACATTAGACTTGTGCACATACTAGAGGTGATTGGTGGTAAGTGCCATTTAGTCGGTTCCCACCCATAGCAATCCTGTATAGGGTTCAGGGGAGCGCCTGATGAGCTTAAACTGCCAACCTTTGCAGTTCAAACTGACTTTGCAGTCCAGCGCATTAATCCACAGTGCCACACCAGGACTCCACTATAAAGAATTAAGGACCTTAAATAATTTAATAAATTTTAAAGAAACACAGCTGGTACCAGCCAAGGCAAGGTTTAGTACAGGACCATTTATTCAAATTTTGGTATTCTTTCAATTATCCATACTCCCATTCTGAGGGCTGTGGCATAGTGATTCCATATGGTAAGTGCTAAACTGTGAACCATAAGGTTCATGGTTTGAGCCTGCCAACCCCTCTGTAAGAAAAGGATGAGGCTTTCTGCTTCCTCAAAGATTTAAAGCCTATACAGAGTTGCTATGAGTGGAAATTAACTCTGTGACATTTAAAAACAACAACAATGTAGGATCTATGGTAAAGCATCTGACTAGATTAGGCTGAAATGGGGGCTAGTGGAAGAGAGCTGGGAGGACCAGGGCATGTACTTTGGAAATACTTTCTGAGAAACATAAGGAATACAAGCCCCTTATTCAAACCATTTTTCAACATGACTCTTGGCACAGGTCCTATTTTCTCTGTTGCTTATTTTGTAGGATGTTATGATATCTTCATAACACAATATCTTCAATAACATATCATGAAAAAGTATGGTAGAATGAAAGAAATGGGAATTAGAATGCAGTTAGTTTAGATCTAAATTAATAACCTCCAATTGTAAATGTTATAACATTTATAATATTGTTTTCTTTTTCCACCAGAGGAAATGTATTTGTGCTTGTCATATAAACATGTGTGGTATACATAGTTAGTAAAACTGATAGTATTAATAAAAATCTTAATAGACTTCATGATTAGAATAAAATGATATTTTGATCCAAATCCCTAATTAGAACAGTACATTTACCAACTGTTCCCATGGGAAATGGAGCCAGGATACATCATTTAAAGTAATACCTAATTAATCCTTTTTTGTAACAGATGTCAGCCTTATTTTCAAATCTTTTGTAGACAATGACTACTGTGTGAATCTTTTAATTATCTATCTGGGGTTATTTATTTTTAACACTATAATATACAGTTAAATGAAGGCGATATAGTTTAACTTTATTTTGAGTCTGTTTAACTATTTTAGTTTAGACTTGAGATGTTGAACATAACAAACACGTTCATGAATCCATCAAAACCAATTTAAAGTAAAATTCAATAGTAATGTGTGTTCATGACACAGTGGAGAAAACAGTTGGGAATTAGGAAATCTGAGTTCTATTCATGACTTTGCCATATGTTATTGCAAAATTTCAAGCAGTTCATCCTACCTCCTCAGACTTCAGCCACCACATTTGCATAAAGAGGCAGCTGGACTAATTGAGGTTTTGGGTCTCATCTAGGGCAAAGAGTCATCATGTTTTAAAAAATATTTTATAGTTATTTTTAAGTAATTAGTTTTTTAAATTATTATTTTCTAATTTTTTTTTTCATTTTAATTTACTCTATTGTTGATGTTAAGCACTTTCAAGTTGGTTTGGACTCATAGCTACTCTGTATGGAGTTTCCAAGGCTGTGAATCTTTATAGAGCAAAAAACCTCATCTTTCTCCCTTGAAACAGCTGGTGAGCTCCAACTACTGACCTTGTGGTTTGCAGTCCAGTAGATATCTTACAGGAATATCATTGCTGATGTCCAATGGATCTTAGTCGAAAACAGAGAATAACAGAAAGATATTCAAAAGCAAAGGCTTTCGATTGTGTGGATCATGACAAGCTATAGACAACATTGCAAAGTATGAGTATTCTGGAATACTTAATTGTGCTCATGAGGAAACTGTACATGGACCAAGAGGCAGTTGTTCAAACAGAACATGGGAACACTGAATGGTTTAAAATTAAGAAAGGTTTGCGACAGGGTTGTACTCTTTACTATACTTATTCAACCTGTATGCTGAGCAAATAATCCGAGAAGCTGGGTTCTATGAAGAAAAACACATCAGGATTGGAGGAAGACTCATTAACAACCTGCGATATGCACATGATACAATCTTGCTTGCTGACAGTGAAGATGACTTTAAATACATACTGATGAAGATCAAAGAGCACAGCCTTTGGTATGGATGGCATCTCAATGTAAAGAAAACAAAAATCCTCACCACAGGACCAATAAACAACATTCTTATCAATGGAGAAAAGATTAAAGTTGTCAAGGACTTCATTCTTCTTGGGTCAACTGTCAACATTCATGGAAGCAGCAGTCAAGAAATCAAAGGACGTATTGCAAATTGCTGCACAAGACCTTTTTAAAATGTTGAAGAGCAAAGATGTCAGCTTGAGGTGTGTCTGACCCAAGCCATGGTATTTTCAATAACCTCATATGCATGCGAAAGCTGGACAGTGAATAAGGAAGACCATAGAAGAATTGATGTTTTTGAGTTATGGTGTCGGAGGAGAGTTGAAAGTGTCATGGATTGCCAAAAGAACCAACAGATCCATGTTGGAAGAAGTGCAGCCAGAGTGCTCCTTGGAGACCAGATGGCCAAACTTTGTCTCTCATACTTGGGACATATTGTCAGGAGGAACCAGTCGCTGGAGAAGGATATTATGTTTGGTATGATGGAGGGTCAGAGAAAAAGAGGAAGACCCCTAGTGAGATGGATTGGTAAAATGGCAACTTCAATTGGCTCAAGCGAGGCAACAGTTGTGAGGTTGGCTCAGGATTGGGCAGTGCTTCATTCTGTTGTGCATAGGGTTACTATAAGTCAGTATCGACTCGATGGCACCACCACCACCACCAACACTTTTCCTACAAAGCCCCTTTGTTCCCCAATTTATTCTGTATAATATGCATATATAGTTATTTGTATGAGAATGTTGTTGTTGTTAAGTGCCATCAAGTGGGTTCCGACTCATAGTGACCCTATAGAAGGTTTCTAAGAAGTGGCTGGGGTGTTTGAAGCACAGATCTTGTGGTTAGCAGTCCAGCACTTATTCTAGCGAGCCTCACCAAGGCTCCATGTATGAGAGTACTCATGCACATTCACAAGCATACACACACATACACACACACTATCTCACTTTCTCTATTATCCTTAATTTTAGACTCAATTCATGCCTTTTGAAGGAGATGAACAAGCTATTGACAGCTTGTAAAGTTTTTTACAGATTGAATGTTATGTACTCTTAGACTAAATTATCTATAATAGGTAAAAAGAGAGCCACTTATTCAGAGGTAGGTTCTGCATATACTTCTGGGAAGTGTAATATTAAATTTTGAGTACTTTTTCATTGATTAGCTACGAAAAATATTCTGACAGAATTTAGGATATGTAGTTTTATTTTCTATCAATACTTTCTTACTAAGGTGATGCATATTGGTATTCCAGTAACTACTTACAATTGATGTCAAAAGTATAATATGAAGAACTGGAAAAATATGATATAGAATGTGCCAAAAATGTGTCAATATTTTCTAAAAGAGTTAAAGGCAACAGTCAGATAATAGGAAATTATTTATCACTATTGTTGAAAATTTGAACTAGGTGGTATATATTTTTATGAAGATTGTAAAGATTCCCCATTGACTTTGTATATTCTATATTATTTAACAAAAGCCTATGAATTTGGTGTCCTTTCTAATGCCAAAATAGTGTCCTTTCTAGGGCTAATCATGGCTAACAACTATTAACATTCATCAACAGTTTATGCTAAAGGGCATGTTTTATACATCATAACTGCTTTACTTATTTAATCTTCATAAAAACACTATGGTTTCTTGAAGTATAGTGAATTACTTCATATGACTGCTCTACACAGAGTCTTTTTGACTCACACTAAACAACATTTTTGTCTTGATGGATCTGAGTAAGAGAAAGTGGGAGAAGATACTAATTGTTGTTGTTGTTAAGTATTGTCAAGTTGGTTCCAACCCATAGTGACCCTGTATGGGGTTTCTGAAGAGCAGCCGATGAGCTTGAACCACCAACCCTGTGGTTCAAACCAACTTTGAAGTCCAGTGCATTAACCCACAAGCCACACCAGGATCCTGTGAAGATGCTGATAGAAACGTATTATTTAGTAGTGAGTGGTTAACAGTGATTGTAAAAACTTGAAACTCTAATGTTCAAAACTGATCATCTTGTAAGTGTGAATGGGGAATTTCACTACTAACAAGGAAGAGCCAGTAGTGGAGTATATCCTTTGAACCTCAAAATCCCTACACATTGAAACTCTTTGACCCAGGGACAGAATGCTGTGGCATCAGAGAAATAGCAGAGGAGCATCAGAGGAATATTAGCAGTGAACCAAGAGTCAGAGCATAAGACATATTGGTGGGCAGCCCATGGAACAAGTAATGCTGAGTGACTTTAGGTAGGAGACTTGCTTGCTTAGTTGCGTGCTTCTAGGCACTTAATTGTTGGAGCTAGTTTGCTGACCCATGGAGCTATCTATAGTATAGTGCTTTTAGTCTGATGTTTATGGTGGAGGAGTATGTCCTGTTTCATTTATCAGCAACCCTAAAAGACCTTTGTAACATTGCCAATGCAGGACAGAGGTTAGGCCAACTGGTTATGGCCAAAGAGAAGCCTGCCTGTGGACAGGGTGAAGGAGAGGCTGTTCTGACCAAAGAACTGTGTTCTCAACATTTCTGACCCTAAATTGTAACTTGTTAATTTCCCTGTTCTTGTAGATGAGTGCTGTTGAGTCAGTTCCATAGCCACCCTGTATAGGGTTTCTGAAGAGAGGCTGGTGAGTTTGAACCACTGATCTTATGCTCAAACTGACCTTGAATTCCAGTGCATTATCTTGCAGCACCACACTCTAATAAACCGCATAACTGAAAGTATGGTGTCTGAGTTCTGTGTGGCCATCCAATGGATTATTGAGTCTAGCTTAGAAGTAGAGTGTGCTGTGGGAGGGATGGTTGGAGTCATTTTTTAAGAGTTCTTTTATTAACGTTTGTAGATGAGAAAACTAAGTCTTGGGAATATTATGCAACTGGGCCAAACTAAAGCAACAAAAGTGTTGGGGAGCCAGGGTTCCTATTCAGGCAGATTGAATACAGAGCCTTATTCAATATACAGTGACAGTGGAACCCATCAACTAGCAAATAATAGACAGCACTCCTAAATATACAGCTTTAGCCTGCTGTATATGTTATCAGGAGGGACCAGTCCCTGAAGAAGGACATTATGCTTGGTAAAGTAGAATGTTGGCAAAAAAGAGGAAGACCCACAAAAGATGGATTGGCACAATGGCAGTAGTGATGGGCTCAAGCATAGCAATGACTGTGAAGTTGTTGTAGGACCGGACAGTGTTTCATTCTGTTGTGTTGCTATGAGTCCATACAGACTCAATGGCACCTAACAACAACAAACCTTCCCTGAAGAATGCTGAGCTCTTCAATTTTTACTACATCAAAATGGTATTTTTGGCAGCCTCAAGGGACCAAATTGTGATCCTTTTCAATGTTATTTTAGTTTTGGGAATTAAACAAAGCCTACAAGGGGCAATATAAGGTTTATAATGTGGATGGGATACAATTTTAAATGAAGTTCTTATAGAATTTCCCTTACTACCCTCGAAGAATGAGCAGATATGATGTCATGTTAAAAACAAAGTCTGCTGTCTGACTTTTCAGCCTTGAATTTAATGGGCTCAGATGATTCCCTGGAAGTCACTATTTTGATTGGACTTTTTGAAGTCGCCAAAGATTTCATTTTATTTGGATTTACAATCAACACCCATGGAAGCAGCAGCCAGGAAATCAAACGACTTGTTGCATTGGGCAAATCTGCTGCAAAAGATCTCTTTAACTTCTTAAACTTCAAAGATGTCACCTTGAAGACAAAGTCGTATGTGACCCAAGCCATGGTATTTTCAGTTGCTTCTTTTTTTTACCTTTAAGTTTTTATTGTGGATTGAGTGAAAGTTTACAGGCAGATCATCAGTTTTACATTCAACAAATCATGCAACTTGTCTCATCACAACAATGACCATCAGTTAACAGTATTTTTCTCTGTTCACTTTAGCTCTTTTAAAAAAAAAAAAATCAAAACACTCAGGCATATGTAATAATTTATACCACCAAAGGGCACATTTTGCAAGACTGCTTCAGGACCACCATCTCGTAGTTCCTCTCTTTCCATGAATCTAGAGTCCTCAGCTGCTCCCCCTCTCCATATCCCCATCTCTGCCTCCATCTCTGGTGTCGCTGCTTCTCTGTATAAGGTCCCGCATTCCACTTGTGCTCTTCTCTCTTGATGGTCCTAAGATCCTTTGTTTCTAGACTGTAAGATTAACTGCTCCCCCATTTTGGTTACAAAACTACTGCCTTTACAATTGTGACAGTGGCAATTTGTCATGTTAACAATTACTCACTATTGAATCATGAGAATCTTATCCCCATCTCTTTTAATCAGACCCATCTAGACAAGATAAAAACTATTCAGTGGGTACTCCTTCCCCGACATGCTCTTAAATTAAATTCCCTCTTGAAACCTTGTAAGTCAGTCACTTAGTACCTTTATCACCCCCTTATTTTAGGTAGCCAATGTCTAAATTGCCTGTCCTTCTATACCATGTGTACAGAGGAGACAGCATTGATACTTGATGTGAAGATTCCTTCCCTCTCTGTTGATACTTAGAGTTACTATCTCCATGAGTATAGGTCAATTTCATCAAACTGTAGCAATTTGCCCTTGTTTCCTTTATCAAAAATTGGTTTTTTTAAATTTTTTATCTTCCTCTAGTCGAGTTCTGATTATCGAGCCATTGAGACTAGGTCAAATGGGTACTATCTGCAAATTTGGGTGTTCTTGTGCCTCTCCCCTCACTTCATATCAGCTGGTTGCTTCACTCTTAGCTCTAGCCTTCTGTGGCTATGTCCTTGTCCATGGGCTCATGTGTCCCCAGGTCTCACCACACATTGGACCAGCAGCCCTTCCTCTTCTTTCTCTCATCTCCAGGTCAACGGGAGTCAGTGGATCATGGTTGAACTCAGCCCATTTCATCATTGCTGCCTTTCCCCCTCTTGCACTCATCAGTAGACCAATGCGCTCACCAGCAAGCTTGCATGCCTGCTCATGTGTTCCCTTTGAGTTTCAGTCTTAGAGGGGGGTTTGTCCTGAAGGAACTTGATTGTTTGCCTTGATGGCTTCCTGGTGAACAGCTTGCTTATTCTTGCATTAGCCCAGTCATACTGCCATTTTTGTTTTGGGTTTTTCCTGAAGTTCTTTCTTTGCAGATTGATCTTCTGTTGCTCTAGCTATTCCAGGCTGGTCTGCTTGTCCTTTCTAGTGGGAATGTCCCACCTCATAAGGTTCTGGATGGGACTCAGGATTCTATCTAAGGTCCTATAGTCTGCAAAGGTACTGCAAGAGGTCTGTTTCACTGGGCAAGTAGTAGAACCCCTTTTAGGTATTCCAATCAGTTATAGGCTGAAGATGGGCTTACACGTTTTCTAAAATTATGTTTCCCGACATCCCTTTCTATTCAACTCAAGTGTCTATTTTAAAACAGTAGGCAAGGAAAACCAATATTCCTAAGACAGTCAGAGATCTTAGTATTATTTCCCCTCTTCAAACTATGCCTCGATCCCTGTATCACAGAGACCTGTTGTTCCAAGGTTAAGCATGCATCACTTTTTACCTCTGTCCCACTTAGCCCTTACAAGCCTGTCTCAGTGTTCCCTATCTACCTTGTTCTTCCACCTCCTCGCCCTTCTTGTATTGCCCTCCCCAACACCGGAACTATGATGTGTCTGCCTTTACTCTGTGTCCTACCATTGCCTCCTTCCTTCTCTGAAGCACCCCACCCCAACCTCACCATTGTGCTTACCTTAGGTTCATTTAACTTTTCCCTCCATTTAAGACAGTCTATTTTATCTTGTAACTTACCTGACCTTTCCACCACCTAGATCTCTGTTCCTCTGTGTTTACCTTCTTTCACATTGTAATTGTTTTGATCAAAGACTGACCTCCCAGATCCTCTGAATTTGTTCTTATAGCTTTATTCTGTTCTCGACTCTTCCATATGCCGATTGACTTTCGAGTGATGCTGCCACGTATGTCAATCTCTGGTTGTTGTCTGTTCTTGTTGGTTCTCTGTCCACAGAACTCTCTTTAGGATGTTTCCCATCACAGGGTTGGCTTTGGCAAAATACCTTAGCTCCTGTTTATCCTGGAATGTTTTGATTACACCTTTGTATTTGATTGACAGTTTTGCTGGGCAGAGAATTCTTGGTTGGCAGTTTTTTTCTTTCAGGGTTTTATATCTGTCTCCCCATTGCCTTTTTGCCTGCATGGTTTCTGTTGAGAAATCTTAGCTTAGTCTGATTTGCTTGCCTTTGTATGTTACTCTTGTCTTTTCCCTAGCTGCATTCAGGATTCTTTCCTTATCTCAGATTTTGAGAACTTGATTATTATATGTCTTCACGTTTTTCTTTTAGGGTCTGTCCTTCCTGGGGTTTGTTGAGCTTTTTGGATGCTTATCTTTTTGTTTTTCAGGATGTTAGGGAAGTTTTCTTCCAGCAGCTCTTCAACTATCTCTTCTGTGGACTTGTGTGATTCTTCCTGTTCTGGAATGCCAATAATTCTTAAGTTATTCCTCTTCATGTTGTCCAACATGAATCTTATACCTTCTTCAGATTTTTTTTTTATCCTTTTTACTGTTTGCTCTTCTACCTTAGTGGTATTGAGAGATTTATCTTCCAGCTCACTAGTTCTGGATTCCATCTCTTCAATTCTACTCCTTTGCCCTTTCAATGTATTGTTCATTTCTGATATTCTATTATTAATCATTTGGATCTCTTTATGTAGGTTTTGAATTATTTCCAGTGCTGTATATATCTTATTTGGTTGTTCCTGTAGTGCTTTCCTGACTTCTTTCTTATTTTTCTCAACTGCATTGTAAAGTGATTTGAAACATTTTATAATCACTTTTCTGAATTGCTTCTCAGGCATTTGCAAAGCCTGCCCTCCTTCCAGTATGGAGTGTAGGTCTACCTCCAGCTCGTTTGTCTCAGTCACTTTATCTTGTTTCTGGGCATGTGCTGATATAATCATCTGTTTCTGTTTTTTGGGCATATTCAGTGGTTAGCTGTGACCTTAAAACTTAGATGAGTGTGTGTTTTGATACTTTTTTTTATGTTTTCTGATTGCCTCCAGGTAGATGTGATCAGGAGATGGGCTTCCCTTTCACTCTTCTTCCTTTATCTCGGAGGTTCTATCAGGCATCCATGGCTACGCTGATCCTTTCCTGGTTTGGTCTTGCCTAAGATGGCCACTCAGCGAGCAGCTGAGCACCTTGGATTAGAAAGCACTGGATTTCTTGCTTCTGTTACAAATTTCACTGGTTATAAGACTTCCAAATTTCTAAAAATTCCTTTATAAGTGGTTTAGAGTTCCGGGACCATCCCCTGGGCCTGCTTGGTTTGGTATTCTGTGTTGTTGCTGATGGAGCTCATCACTGCACTTCCACCCAATCAGCCATCTTGTTTGTTCTTGGACTTTTTTTTTTGGTGGTTCTGTGGATTAATGTGCTGGACCACAAAGTCAATTTGAGTGCAAGGTTGGAGGTTTAAGCTCACCAGTCACTCCTCAAAAAGTCCTATATAAGGTTCCTATGGGTCAGAACTGACTCAATAGCACTTAACAACAACAATAACATGATGAGATTAAGACAAGTGTATTACAGAGAGAACTAGTCTGCAGTTATCTACTGATCACAGACACATATTTAAACATACTTTGTTTGGAATAAAACATGTATGTATGAACCGGAATACTGTGGCAGTACTTTTTGACCTCATATTTTTGGGAAATCATACTTCTAAATAAACAAGATTATATCAGCTATTTAATAAGGGTAGCACAAATATTTAATTGACTATAATTCAAACAAAGGGAAAGTATAGTTCTTTAAAAATTTGCTATAGGAGATTCTTCCTTTTTATGAAGTTGTAGGGAAAGAAAGTTTCTCTGAGGAATTGGCAAGTAAGTTGAGGTCTGAATGGTAAGAGTTAGTGAGGTGGGGTTTTTACCTAGCTAGGTGAGAAAATATCTCAGGATAGTTTGGTAGTATGGACTAGACTTGTCCACTAGAAAGTGACAGAAGTCAAGGTATGATGCTAGTTTAGACTGGGAGACAGAGCAGGTTTCCCTGAGGAAGTAAAATTGGAATTGAGACTGGAATGGCAAGAAGGAGCCAGACATGTGAACATCAACAGAGTACAATTCACAAAGACAAAATAGTACAAAAGTCCTAATGCAGGGATGAGCCTGATGTAGTCTAGGAAAAGTGAAAGGACCAGTATGACTGGGGAGTTCTGGTGTGGTGCTGTAAGATAAGCACTGGACTGCTAACTGTAAGGAAAATGGTTCAAATCTACCAGCTGCTCCTTGGAAACCCCATACAAGGTGAATATAAGTTGGAACCAACTTGATGGCACTTAACAATAGTTTGACTGGAGCAGAGTGATCAAGGGGAATAAAAAAATAGATCTGAACAGTAAATAGAAGTCAGATCAAAGAGGGCCTTTTTAACCAATACAAGGAAATTTGACTTAATTCTAGATGTACTGAAAAGCCTCTGGAGGATTGAAGCAAGAGAGTAGCATGGTATGTTTACATTTTAAAATTGCTCTGGCTATGTTATTATATAGACAAAGGATGTTACTAGGCAGTAGAGCAAATAGTGAGACCAGTTAAAAGCTTATAAATAACATAAATGATCACTTCTGTAGTATGAACTGAAGTCAGAAAGGAATGTTTTGCATTGTATCATGGAGATTAGTTTCTTGGGATCAAAGAACACATAATGTGGTAGAAATACTAAGGAGTTAAGTAGACTTAATTTTAAACCCTAGCTTAGCTAAGGGATTTTAGACAAGTAACTTATATTGTTATTGGTGCCTTCTAGTCAGTTCTGACTCATAGCAACCTTATGCACAACAGAACAAAACACTGTCTGGTCCTGGCCATCCTCACGGTCATTGTTAAGCTTGAACCCACTTTGTCCATGGGCTGATCTATCTTGTTGGAGGTCTTCCATTTTTTCACTGATGTCCTTCTTCAGGCACTGGTCCCTCCTGATAATGTCTGAGGAATAAGAGATGAAGACTTGCTATCCTGGTTTCTAAGTTACATTCTGGTTGTACTTCTTCCAACACAGATTTTTTTGTTGTTCTAGTAATTCATGGTGCTTTCAGTATTCTTCTCCAACACCACAACTCAAATGCATCAATTGTTCTACAGTTTCCCTTATTCATTGTCCACCTTCCACATGAACAATAGGCTATTAAAATACCATGGTGTGGGTCAGGCATACCTTAATCCTCAAATTGACATCTTTGCTCGTGAACACATTAAAGAGGACATGTGCAACAGATTAACCTAATGCAATATGTCATTTGATTTCTTGACTGTTGCTTCCATGAGTGTTGATAGTTGATCCAAGCAAAATGAAGTCTTTGACAACTTCAGTCTTTTCTCCAAGGTTGTATCATCTGTATATTTAATGTTGTAAATGAGTCTTCCTCCAATGCTGATGCAACTTTCTTTTTCATATAATCCATGTTCTTGGATTATTTGCTCAGCGTACAGATTGAATAAATATGGTGAAAGAATACAACCCTGGCGCACACCTTTCTTGATTGAAAACCATTCAGTGTCCCCTTGTCCTGTTCGAAAGCCTGCCTCTTGTTCTATGTACAGTTTCCTCATGAGCACAATGAAGTGTTCTGGAGTATCCATTCCTCTCAATGTTGTTCATAGCTTGTCATGATCAACACAGTCAAAAGCCTTTGCATAGCCAATAAAGCAAGGTAAATGCCTTCTGCTAGTCTCAGCTTTCAGCGAAGCTACATCTGACATCAGCAATGATAACCTTTGTTTCACGTCCTGGTGTGACGCTGCAGGATAAGTGCTCAACTGCAAGGTAGGTTTGAACCACAAGGTTAGTAGTTCAAACCAACCAACCACTCCTTGGAAATTCTATGATGGGTCGGTATGAGTTGGAACCGATTTGACAGCACTTAACAATGACAACAACAACACCTTACAGGATTCCACTCCTATTCCTAAGGTTGTCAGTGACTAAACACTTAGAAGCAGTCTGCTTCTCCTTTCTTGTTTGTCTTAGTCTGGAAGCTCAGCTGAAATCTGTCCACCATGGGTGACCCTGTTGTTATTTAAAGTACCACTGATGTAGTTTCCAGCATCACAACCACATGCAAGCCATGACAGTATGGCAAACTGACAGACAAGCTATGAGATAGCTATGAAATAAGCTATGAGATGAAGATACTAGTGCATACCCTATAGGGTTCTTGGAAGTAAAGCAATGTTTTGATCCTATCATAGTACTAACATACGATAGAAACTAAAAAAATTTAGTTTCCATTTTTATTCCTTTATAAGACATATTCCATGTGAAGAATAGGCATTAAATCACCATCCATTATTGACTTAGCAGCAGGGATGTAGATTTCATGAAGACCTCCTGTGGGTCAGGCACTGTGCTAGGTGCTGCTGACATACTAGAAAATAAGATGGATCAAGTTCTCTCCTGCAGGTGGTAGAAAATACAGACATTAAATGAATAATTCCACAGTTATAGGCTAGCACGTATTATGGAGTAAGGAGCTCTGGTAGCATAGTTACGAGTTGGGCAGCTAACCTCAAGGTCAGCAGTTTGATACTATCAGCTGTTTCTCGGGAGAAAGATTAGGCTTTCTGCTCCAGTAAAGATTTACAACCTCCAAAACCCTGTAAGGGGTTGCTATGAGTTAGAACCGATTCTGCTTTTCCACGGCGCATAACCACCACCACCACCACTGATGTGGTGCTGTAGGATAACCACTGGACTGCTAACTGCAAGGTCCATTGTTCAAACACACCCGCCGCCTTCTTGTAAACCATATACTGGGTCGCTATGAGTCTGAAGAGACTTAACAACACTTAACAACAACAAGTAACTATTGAGTCCTGCAAAAGACAAACAATATTCTTTAAAGTGCTTGATTGTTGTTGTTGTTGTTAAGTGTTGTCAAGTTGGTTCCTACTCATAGGTACCCTGTATAGGTTTTCCGGAATCCTGGTGTGTTGCTGTGGGGTAATGCACTGGACTACAAAGTGGTTTGAACTGTAAGGTCAGTGGGTCAAACTCATCAGCTGTTCTTTGGAAATCCTGTATGGGGTCTATATGAGTTGGACCAGATTCGACGGCACTTAGCAACAACAACAACATAAGGTTTCTGAAGAGCGGCTGGTGGATTTGAACCACCACGTTGCGGTTCAAATTGACCTTGCAGTCCAGCACTTATCCCGCAGCGCCATACCAGGACTCCAAAATGCATGGCTGGGGCTCTAAAGTGCGTAAAGTGCCTGGCAGTGGTGGTGGTGGTTATGTGGCATAGACTCGGTTCCAACTGGTAGCAACCCTGTACAGGGTATCCGAGGCTGTAAATCTTTATTGGAGCAAAAAGCCTCATGGTTCTCCCACGGAACCGCTAGTAGTTTCGAACTGCTGACATTGATGTTAGCAGCCCAACTCGTAACCAGTACAATATCAGAGCTCCTTAATAGGAGAATGTTATTTAATCTGAAGTTTTCGGGAAGGCTTCCCTAACAGTTAACTAGGTGGTAATTTAGTTGATTCAGTCTCTTACAATGTGATAACATTGCAGAAAATAAGTTTTGATAAGGGTTTCAAAGAGAGATCAAGAGATGGAACCTGAACTATGTGAGTAGTTCTAGGCAAGGGACCCAGAGCAGGCAGGAGTAGAAGTACATGATCCATATTGGAAAAAGGAAGCATGCAAGTTCAGTGCTCAGCTTAGACAATAAACAATGTATATATCATGGTGGGGAATCCTGGTGTGGTGTTGTAGGGTAACATTGGACTGTTAAACACAAGGTGGGCAGTTCAATTCCACCAGCTGCTCCTTGGAAACTCTATAAAGGGTTGTTATGAGTCAGAACCAACTCTATGGCACTTAACAACATATAGTGGTCAGAGAAATGTATTATGCTTAAAATGTTCATATATCCTTTACAACTTTCAAAACGTTGTAATTATAAATGCACAAGAGGAATTGTAGTTATGATAATTGGGTAACTAAAATGTTTCAGGTACAAGCAATTGCTATTGTTGTTGTTATGTGCCATGGAGTTGATTCCGACTCATAGCAACCCTGTACAGGGTTCCCGGGGCCATAAATCTTTACGGGAGCAGAAAGCCTCATCTTTCTCCTGCGGAACAGCTGGTAGTGTCAAACTGCTGACCTTAAGGTTCGCAGCCCGATTCGTAACCACTATGCTATCAGAGATCTACAAGCAATTAGATGTAGATTTTTCCTTGCTGGTATGCAGAGAAGAAAGGATCTATTAAGAACTCATCTATAACTGCCCTAATTATGTTTTTAACATCAAAATATAACTCCGTATCTAAATTGATTCATGAATTAAAAACCCTAGAAAGGTACAAAATATCTTTACTACACATGCATAATTACTTCACAAACAATTTACATGAAAAAACTAGTATCTTTGAGGATGACAAGAAAATTCGCTATGTTGAGGAGACATCTGTACCTCCATTCTGTTTTTTCCAAACTTCCACATTGAAATGAATGTGAAAAGTGTTCCCAAAACAACCTTAACTGTCTTTTTGCTTTAGAAAAATAATTTTAAAAGGAAAGCATGACATCTATTATATTATTTGGCAAATTCAATGTGAGAAGATTTAAAAATAAAACAATAGTAAAAAAACTAAAACAAAAACATAAGCCCAAATGCATTCTTGAAGCAAAATATTTTTGCTATTCAAAGACTCTTCACTGGGAAGGAGTTTTGACTAGTTTTTCCACTGATACCCATTGCATTAAGAGATGGCAATGTTGACAGTGTTCTTTGCTTTGGGTGCTGATGTAGCTGAAAATCCCAATGGCCAATCAGCAGTTTTTGCACACTCTATTTTTCAGTTCAGGCTGTCCTTTGAGCAAGGATTGTAAATGCTGCTTGCCAAGTCTGCTCTGTCGGTGGTCTTGGCCTCAAAGTCAGAGCGATGTCAAATTGAATTGTTTTCCCTCTGATCATGGAACTCCTACCTGTCCTATAGGCAGCTGTGCCTTCTATGAGTCCTACAAGGTTATAGTCTTTTAATTTGGGTCAATCTAAACATTTCTCTTGGCTGCTGCACACAAGCCAAGTCTCCTTCAGTTTCCTCTAGTTATTCTTCAGATCATTTGGAATATTCCACTCTTTCCTAGGAAAGCAAGGGAAATATTTTTAAAGTGTGAGTCAGGATGAAACTCTGACTTTTGGACATGCTCAGCTTTAACAGAGACAGCCAGAATGTAAGAGTACTTTGCTGAAGTGTGAATTGCCTTTGTCTTTGTCAGATGCCATTGAGCTAGTTTGGACTTACAGCGACCCTTTGTACAATAGAATGAAACTTTGTACTATCCTTACAATTACTATGCTTGAGTCTATTATTGCTGTCACTGTGTCAATCTATTGGGGGCCTTCCTCTTAATTTTTTACCCTCAATTTTACCAAAGATGATACCTTCACTGGACCTCATTGATGACACGTCCAAAGTACAAGAGACTAAGTGTTGACATCATGGTTTCTAAGGAGGAATTCAGCCGTACTTCTTCCAAAATAGGTTTATGGATTCTTCTGGTAGTCCATTGCACTTTTAATATTCTTCACCAATATCATAGTTAAAACGCATTGTTGCTTCTTCTCTGGTCTTTCTTATTCATTATCCAGCTTTCACATGAAATATGAGGCAATTGAAAATACCATGGCTTGGTCAGGTGCACTTTTGTCCTCAATGTGACTTCTTTGCTCTTGGACACTTTAAAGAAGACTTTTGTAGCAGAGTTGCCTAATGCAACACATCTTTTGATTTCTTAACTGTCACTTCCATGAGTGTTGAATGTGGATCCAAGAAAAATGAATTTTTTTACAACTTCAATCTTTTCTCCAGTTATCATGACGTTATTTGCTGGTCCAGTGGTAAGGATTTTTATTTTATTTCTATTGCAGTGCAATCCATACCGAAGGCTGTGGATCTTTGATCTTTATTAGTAAGTGTTTTAAGCCCTCTTCATTTTCAGCAAGCAAGACTGTATTATCTGCATATCTCAAGGTGATGATGAGTCTAGCCCCAATCCCCATGACACATTCCACTTCATATAATCCATTTTCTTGGATTTTTGGCTCATCATACAGATTGAATAAGGATGGTGAAAAGATACAAACCTAATGCACACCTTTTCTGATTAAAATCCATTCAGTATCGCCTTGTTCTATTTGTACAACTGCCTCTTGGTCTGTGTCTAGGTTTCTAGTGAGCACAATTAACTGTCTGGAATTCCCATTTTTAGAAATGCTATCCATGTTTTTTTTTTTTTTTTATGACCCACACTGTTGAATATCTTTGCATAGTCAATAAAGCACAAGTAAACATCTTTCTGAAATTCTTTGCTTTCAGCCAAACTTTAGCTCATGTCAGCAATTATATCCCTTTCCTTTTCTGAATCTGGCTTGAACTTCTGGCAGTTCCCTATTGAAGTATTGCTGCAACCAATTTAAAATTATCTTCAGCAAAATTTTACTTGCATGTGATATTATGCTATTTTTTAGTGAATTCTGAATTCATAAAATTTTCAGTGGCTAACTTTTCAAAAATGTTCCACCTCTCCTTTTCCTTAGTCTATTTTAGTCTGGAAGCTCCACTGAGACCTATCCATACTTGGTCACCCTGCTGGTATCTAAAACACTGATGGCATAAACTCCAGCATCAAAGAAGTACAAAAGTGACCACAGTAGGACAAAGTGACAGATGAGTGGCAGTCACACTTTCTGGGAGTGTTTAAATGCTACCAAACTATGGTCAATGAACTTGCTATAGGAACCCTGTCCTACATACATGCTGTCTGTCTTTGAAGATAGCCTATGGCCTCCTGCCTGTGGACATTGTGCAAACATTGTGTATACTTGCAAGAATGTAAGGTAAGGACAGTAATTTTTAAAGAATGTTGAATTTTACATTCATCTATTGTTTTCTTTTATCCTCTTCTTTCTCACACCCCTGCCCAGATCAACCCCTTTTAACTCCTTTGAGTAGTCTCTGGGTGATGCAAAGTGTTAACGTACTAAGTTACTAAGCTAAGCAAAAGGTTAGAGATTCAAATTCACCCAGAGGTGCCTTGGAAGAAAGTCCTGGTGATCTACTTCTGAAAAACTAGTCATTGAAAACACTATGGAACACAGTTCTATTCTGACATACAGTAATCAGAATCAATGTGATACTTACAGTTTAACTTCTTTGAAAAGGCACTAGTTTCAAGTGGGATATTTTTGCTTTCATAAAGTGCAAAATGGAGTCCTAGTGTGGTGCTATGGGATAAACACTGGACTGACAACAGCAAGGCTAGTGGTTCAAACTTACCAGCCACCCCTCAGAAACCCTATATAGGGTTGCTATGAGTCAGAACTGCCTCTACAGAAAGAACTTTACAACAACAACAAAGCGCAAAATGTAAATGTAAAATGCCTAGCAAGCTGCCTGACATAATGCTGCAGCCGTGTGCCATCGAGTTGGGTTCAACTCATAGCAACTGTGTATAGGAAATGGACAGGTACTGGTCATTCGGAATCTAACAATCATATGGTTTCCTACACCGGAAACAGCAAGTTTAAGACGAATGGCATTGCATTCATCGTCAAAAAGAACATTTCAAGATCTATCTTTAAGTGCACTATTTTCTGTGATAGGATAATATCCATTCACTTGCAAGGAAGACCAATTAATACCACTATTATTCAAATTTATACACTTTCACTAGAGCCAGTGATGATGAAATTGAAGAATTCTACTAACTTCTTCAGTCTGAAATTTATTAAACATCCAGTCAAGCATGTATTGATAACTACTGTTGATCAGAATGTCAAGGTTGCAAACAAAGAGGAAGGATGAGTATGTGGAGAATATGGCCTTGGTGATAGAAATGATGATGGAGACTTCAAGATCGAGTTCTGCAAGACCAATGACTTAGTCATTGTAAATACCTTTTTTAAACAACATAAAAGGCAACTATATACATGGACCTCATCAGATGGCATACACAGGAATCAAATTGACTACATATGTGGGAAGAGACTATGGAAAAGCTCCGTATTATCAACCAAAATAAGACAAGGTGCAGCATGTGGAACATACTATGAATTGCTCATGTGCAAGTCCAGGCCGAACCAGAAGAAAATTAAAACAAGTCCATGAGAGCCAAAATATGACCCTGAACATATTCCACCTGAATTTAGAGACCATCCCAAGGACAGATTTGATGCTTTATACACTAATGGCTGAAGACTGAAGACAAGATGACATCAAGAATACCCTACAGGAAGAAAGCAAAATGTCATTAAAAGACAAGAAAGAAAGAAAAGACCAAAACGGATGTTAAATGAGACTCTGAAATTTGTTTCCATCATAGAATTGCTAAAGCAAATGGAGAAATGAGGAATGAAAGAGCTGAACTGAAAATTTCAAAAGGCAGCTTGAGAAGGCAAAGTCAAATATTATGATGGAATGTGCAAAGATCTGGAATTAGAAAATCAAAAGGGAAGAACACACTCAGAATTTTTCAAGCTGAAAGAACTTAATAAAAAATGCTAGTGTCAACTTGCAAAATTGAATGGCTCTATGCAAATCCTGGTATGGTGCTGTAGGATAAACCTGGACAACTAACCACAAGGTTGACAGTTCAAACCCACAGATCAATCTTTGGAAACTCTACAGAGGGTCACTGTGAGTTAGAACTGATTTGATAGCACTTAATGAAAAAAACCAACAACAACATGGGTAAAATATTGAATGATATGGAAAACATCAAAAAGAAGATGGAAAGCATATACAGAGTCACTATATCAAAAAGAAATGGTCAGTATTCAACCATTTCAAGAGGTAGCATATGATCAGGAACTGATGACATTGAAGGAAGACATCCAAACAGTAGTGAAGACATTGGTGAAAAACAAGACTCCAGCAATTGACCGAATACAAATTAATATCCTTCAACAAACTGATGCAGCACTAGAGCTGCTCACTCATCTGTGCCAAGAAACTTGGAAGACGGCTATCTGGTCAACTGGTTGGAAGAGATCCATATTTGTGCCCATTCAAAAGAAAGGTGTTCCAACAAAATGCAGAAATCATGGAACAAAATCATAATATCATATGCAAGGAAAATTTTGCTAAAGATAATTCAAAACTGATGCAACCATACATCGACAGAGAACTGCCAGAAATTCAAGCCAGATTCAGAAGAGAATGTGAAATGAGAGGTATCATTGCTGACATCAGATGGATCTTGACTGAAAACAGAATACCAGAAAGATGTTAGCTTCTGTTTTACTGACAATGTAAAGACTTTCAACTTGGTGGATCATAACAAGCCATGGATAACATTGTGAAGAATAATTATTCCAGAACATTTTATTGTTTATCTCATGAGAAACCTACACACAGACTAAGAGGCAGATATTCAAACAGAACAAGAGGCCACTGAATGCTTTAAAATCAGGAAAACTGTGTGCCATAGTTGTATTCTTTCACCATACTTACTTGATATGTATGCTGAGCAAATATTCCAAGAAGCTGCACTATATGAAGAAGAACATGGCATCAGGATTGGAGGAAGACTCATTAACAACGTGTAATTTGCAGATGATACAAGTTTGCTTGCTGGAAGCAAACAGGACTTAAAATACTTACTGATGAATATTAAAGACCACAGCCTGTAGTATGGATTGCACCTCAGTGCAAAGAAAACAAAAATCTTCACAATGGGTCCAGTAAAGAACATCATGACAAATGGAGAAAAGACTTCATTTTGTTTGGCTCCACAGTCAACATTCAAGGAAGCAGCAGTCAAGAAACTAAATGATGTATTGCATTAGGCAAATCTCAAGACCCCTCTAAAGTGTTCAGAAGCAAAGAGATCAGTTTGAGGATTAAGGCATGCCTGAGTCAAGCCATGGTAGCCTCATACTTCATGTGAAAGTTGGATAATGAATAAAGAAGACTGTAGAAGAATTGATGCATTTGAGTTATGGTGTTAGAGAAGAGTACTGTAAGTACCAAGGACTGCCAGAAGAACAAACAATTCTGTCTTGGATGAATTACAGTCAGAATGCTCCTTAGAAGTCAGAATGGCAAGACTTCAACTCTCATACTCTGGACATATTATCAGGAAGGACCAGTCCCTGGAGAAGGATATCATGTTTGGTAACGTGGAGGATCAGCAAAAAATAAAGAAAGAAAGACCCATAATGAGATGGATTGGCACAGCGGCAGCAGCTGTGGGTTCATGTGTAACAATTGTGAAGATGGCGTAGAACTGGGCAGTATTTTGTTCTGTTGTTCATAGGGCTGTTATGAGTAGGAACCAACTCGATGGCACTTACCAACAACAATAGGGTTGCTGAGGCTGTAAATCTTTACGGGGGCAGAAAGCCTCACTTTTTGACATATAATATTGCTGGTGAGAGCTGTCAAGTCAATTTCAACTTGTATCAACTCTGTATAGGGTTTCTGAGGAGGGGCTGGTGGGCAAAATACAATGGATGCTGATTAATTGTTAACTTTATTTCATTTTATCTAATTCACTCATCATTTAAAATGTAAAAACAAGAATTTTCCTTTTTTCTAATTTTGTTAATTGTTGTTGAGTTTTTTTAGACTCACAACGAACCTATATAAGGTTTCTGAGGCTGTAAATCTTTGTGGGAGCAGAAAGTCTCATCTTACTCCTGGCAAGTGGCTGCTGGGCTCAAAATGTCTGACTTTGTGATTTGCAGTCTAACACTTATCCTAAACAGCCGCCGCACTTACTTTTTCTCTCTTTGTGGTTTTAATAACATATCCCTTTGCCTTCCAAATTATTTTAAATCACTGGAATTAAAATAACATGCTTCACCTGGGAAAGCTTTAAGTTCATCAATGAACAAATTTAGAACTGGGTTTGTTAATAATTTTACAAGGATAGAGAAATAAACATGCTTAAAGAAAGGAACTGTCCTTTTAGTTATTAGTGATACTAGTTATTTGTCTTTCCATGACAGAAATTTTTGAATTCAAAAATAGTTTTTCACTCTTAAGCTCTTCTTGAAATCACAGCTCATATGAAGTAAATGCCACTGAATAGTGTGTGACTTTAAGAGGGCTTTGTCTAAAAGAGATTGCAGAAGGGGTAGGTTTGTAACGCCTGTATTTGAAAACATCATCCTTCCTTCTAATTTCATTGCTTCAGGATGTATTCTTTACTCAATCAATAAGTAAGAACACATACACTGTCAAATAAAAGCAAAGAGGTAAGATTTCATGAATAATTTCACCTGATCCAATGGTTTGGAGGCCTGAGTTGAATAGGATAAAGATCATGGTCGCGAAAAAGGAAGAAGGAACACTAGAGAAGAAGCTATTGCAACAGTCCAAGGCCACGTGGCTTTTGAGGATGTGTTCATGTACTTCTCCCAGGAGGAGAAGAGGCTCCTTGAGTAGGCTCAGTGTCTGCTGCATCAGGATGTAATTCTGGAGAAATTTGCACCCATGTCCTTACTGGGCTGTTGGCATGGAGTTCAGGCACAGAGGCACCTTCTGAGCAGAGTTTCTGTACCAGCAGTGCTACAGGCTAGTGTTCCCAAGGCAGGTTTGTCCACACAGATGACTCACCTTATGACATATGTGACCCCCCTCTTGAAAGATGTTTTACACCTAGCTGAATACCAGGGACCACACTACAAATTGATATTTTCTACCTGTGAAGCATGTGGAAGACAGTTCTGGTTTGATGCAGACCTGCACCACCACTTGAAGCAATACAATGTAGAGAACCTCTTCAGAGCTAATCAAAGCAGAACCTTGTTTATGAAGAATGTGGTTTATTAAAAATTATCACCTGTCAGAGAAACTCTCTACTTGTAAGGAGGAGTGGAGGAGCTTCCAGGCTAGTTTGAGCAATCTCCAGCAAAAGGTCATCTACAATAAGAAGAAGACATGCAGGAACACTGAGGGTGGGAAAATCTTACACACTGGACAAATGCATTACAAGTGCAATGAATGTGAGAAAGCATTCAGCTGTAATGACACATTTATTCAGCACCAGAGAATTCACACTGAAGAAAGACCTTATGAGTACAGTGAATGTGGGAAAACATTCAGCTGCAAAGATAACCTTGTTCAACACAAGAGAATTCACACTGGAGAAATGCCTTATAGAAGTGCAGTGAATATGGGCAATTCTTTAATCATCACTCCAACCTTGTCATACCCCAGGGAGTTCACACTGGTTCAAGGCCTTATGAGTGCAGTGAATATGGAAAAGACACAAATCCTCACTCGTTCAGCATGGAGAAAGTTCCAATGGTTGCAGTGGGAAATCCTTTAGTCACGTGTCAGAAAATTTACACTGAGATAAGACCTTATGAGTGCATTGAGTGGGGGAAATTATTTAGTCAAAGCTCTGAACTTCTGGCACACCAAAGGGCTCACACTGTTGAATGGCCTTTTGTGTGCAGTGAGTGTGGGCAAGACATGAACAGATGTTTTCACCTTGTTCATCATAAAAGAGATCATCTTAGAGAAAGGCCATATGACTGCAATGAAACTTAGCCTCTCACCTCATTCAGCACCAGAAAATCCACACTTTAGGAGTGGTGGGAATGTGTACTTAATCTTGTTCAAGCCAACAGGGAGCTAAGAAGTCAGATGTTAAATGTCATATATCTGAACATAAACACTGGTAAGATACCTAATGAGTAAGGCACAGGAGAAGTTTTCAGGAACTGTGTTGCACTGTCTAACCTGTTCAAGGTCCTTACCGAAGTCACTGCCAATGTCTGTGGCTGAAACCATCTTAACTCTACTATCTGTTGGTACCTTATTCTGACTCCACTGAACTCAAGGAAGGCAGATTATCTTTACTTCCTCTCCATACTCTGTGTGGAACATGAGAAACCTGAATTCAATGGAGTCATTACTTCCTCTGCTCTCACATGACCCATCATTAGCCAAGGGGACTTGAGCAGTGTTCTGCTGGTGACTTTCAGAGAAGCCTTACTTTCTCTATGAACATTGGCCTTGTGTGATGACTGTGATAAACTTTTCCAACCTCCAAGTCTCCTAGCCCAGGGACTACTTGCCTCACAATGCTCTGGTGTGTGCAATAATAAAGACCTTATTATGTATGGCCCCGCCCTCCTGCCAATAAATAAATAAACAAGCAACATTGTGAACCAGGAACATTCTGATCTCACAAAGTGAAATCAAACACTTCAAAATGGTGGTGTAACAGAGGCATATTTGTGTTGTCGTTGTTAAGTGCCGTAGAGTCGGTTCCGACCCATAGCGACCCTGTACAGGGTTTTTGAGGGTGTAAATCCTTACGGGAGTAGAAAGCCTTATCTTTCTCCCGCGGAGCGGCTGGTAGTTTCGAACCGCTGACCTTAAGGTTCGCAGCCCCATTCGTAACCACTATGCTACCAGAGAGCATATTTATGTGATATAATAATAAAATAAAGGTGCAAAATCCTGAGTGGAAGTTACAAGATAAGGGAAGCCAGAGGTCGATGCAGGAGTTTGGCAGTGATTGGTTGGAAGCGCAAATGTGAGCAATTTGGATTGGTTAGTTTAAATGTATGATTAAAGAGTATTTGATAGGATTGGCCTAAGGTAATTATCTTAAAAGGTTTTCTTAGGTTTCTGAGGGAATTTCTGAAGTGGTCCTTTGTCAAAACCCTCCCTTTAGAATATTCTTTCCATGTCATTTAGTTTAACCATAGAGAAAAAGCATATCCTTTGGTATGTACTTAGAATTGTTTAAGAGTTTGACAATTGCCAGGGAAGTCCTTTGTTGTGTACTTAAGTCTAATGGTTTGACATTTGCTAAGCTTGTGTTGCACTGTATGATAAGTGCTAAACTGCTAACCACAAGGTCAGTGTTTCAAACTAACCAACAACTCTTCAGAAACCCTATATGGGTCGCTATGAGTCAAAACCAACTCAAGGGTACTTAGCAGCAGCAACAACTGTGTCTCAGGATAAGATGGTTGCAGCGAAATAAGTAAAAACTTAAATGGAAGCAGTAGTCACAAAATTAAATGATGCATTGCATTAGGCAAATCTGTTTCACAAAACCTTCTTAAAGTGTTGAAGAGCAAAGATATCAGCTTGAGAACTAAGGTGCGCCTGACCCAAGCCATGGGATTTTCAATAACCTCATATGCATGTAAAAGTTGGACAGTAAATAAGGAAGAGTGTAGAAGAATTGATACATTTGAGTTATGGAGTTGGAAGAGAACATAGAAAGTACCATGGGCTGCCAAAAGAACAAACAGATCTGTGTTGGAAGAAGTGCAGCCAGAATGTTCCTTGGAGGCCAAGATGGCCAAACTTCATCTCTCATACTTTGGACATATTGTCAGGAGGGACCAGTCACTGGAAAAGGATATCATGTTTGGTAAGGCGGAGGGTCAGAGAAAAAGACGAAGACCCCAGTGAGATGGATTGGCAAAGTGGCAGCATCAATGGGCTCAAGATTGACAACAATTGTGAGGTTGGCCCAGGACCAGGCAGTATTTTGTTCTGTTGTAAGTAAGGTTGCTATGAGTTGGTGCTGACTTGATGGCACCTAACAAAAACAAAAGTTGGTGTTGGTGCTCAGACCTGGGGTCATCAATCTGTTGAAAGTCAAGGACCTCAGTTTTGGAACTCTCACAGGACTCACAAAGGAAGGAGATGGTTTTGCCATCCATATCAACTAAGCTAAGATTTGCAAAGGCAAATTACTCTCCTACCGTATACTCTACTAGAAACAGATTTATTCTCCCACCACAAATTCTTCTAGCGACTGTTTTATTAAAACAGCAGATTTCTCTTTTATTTCCAACTAGATAATTACTGTCATTTCTTTGGAAATGTTAACAGATTTTAAAGAAAGAATTTGTGAGTGAACCACAGTAGAAATTAATCTTCATCTATCAATAACGTGCAGTATGAAGTAAGAGGAGAAAAGGAGAAACATCATCAAGGAAACTACGTGCATGGAGAAAAAGGATGAGATCTGATGCCCTCTTGTGCTTTTTTCCCCACTCAAATTCTTTAAAATGCCAATACCTGCTTGCTTCAAAAACTTCTATTCAGGGATAGAAGGTGCATAAAAATAAATATTTTAGAGCATTAAATATCCTACGTTATTGAAATTCAAGAAACTCATAGAAAATTTGTCTACAAAAGCAGATTTATTTTCATTATGTGAGCATAAAAACTTAAAAAAAAATTCTATGCACTTAAAAGAGCTGAAATGACTTTCTTCTACAAAAATTGTGTTCTCAAGTTTCATTGCCTTTTGCCAGTTTTCAGCCTAGAGTGAATTTTTATGGTTGAGTCATAAACCTCTGAAAATCATACACTAGTTTATCGTGAAAAGGCTGACACCACTTTAATTACAGTGTGGCAAGGGCCAGGGTGAGAAGCATGGTGTTAACTCCTTACCTTACTCTGTACTTTGATGCAGGCAGGCTTTGTGATTCAACCCTGAAAGTGTGTATTTCACTGAGTTTGTATATGAGGTCTATTTTATTTCCGTTTCTTTGCCCCACTCATAAAATACTATTTTTAGAGTTATGATGATGAGTAGCTTCAAATCTCACACTTGGGTCAAAGCTCTCTGCCATCTCTCGATAAACTCACCTTCCGAGGCTCTCAGAACAAACACAATTTAGCCTTGGATTTACAAGCTGCATCCAATGACCACTGTCACTGGGGTCCCTCTTTGGCTAACAAATTAAAATCAAGGGTTTGGTTTTCTAACTTGCAACTGAGAAATGACTTCTCAACTAAGACCCTAGAAAAGGAAAATCCAGGGCTTTAGCTACAATTGCTTCTTTAACGAAGTTGATGAACACAGGAAGGATCAAGTAATATTTAAGAAGATTAGTGAACCACAGTGACCTAAAAGAAATGACTCATTAAAGCAGCAAATGTTTCACAGGCATCTTAGGGATCTCAAATATGCAGGCTGCTTTTGTATTCACTGATAGGACATATTTAGTACATAAACTGCTGAGAAATCGCAACATGAATTATATAGTACTTAGTATATTGTGAGCCCTTAAAAAAAAACATAAATCAATTTTAATGACATGTTGGAAAAATAAAAAAAAAAAGGATGGTAAACCTTTTCTTTGTAGTAAGATACCTAGGAAATTTCATCCTAAAATGGCTGAGGAAACAGCCCTAATGAAATCAACTAAGCTGGGACAGATCCATCACGTCAATAACTACATTAGCAATTACATCCTTTTAGTGAAAAAGCAATCCTGGGCCCTGTCTCCACAGCTTTTGAGGGGCTGTCTTCTCAACTGCGCTAGGAATGTCCAATACCTTTGGCTGCCTCAGCTCTCCAGGGCTTTCAGTTAAAGTAGTTGATGGATTAAGTTGGCAGCTAACAAGGGCCAGCCACTAGACTGTATGGGGACTGAGTCTGGAAGCTCATGGAAAATTCTGAGAGATTCTATACCCAATCAAAGTACAGAGTAAGTGCCTTCATTAGAAATGGATTTGTTGGCTCCTGAGATGCTTCCTTTTTAAAAAAAGAAAATAAAACAAACCTCTAATTAAACGAAAACTCACAATGTAAACAATTACATACATGCTAGTCAGAATGGAGATGCTGGAAAATCATGTTTTCAAGGTTTTCTTTACAGAATCATAATCTATTAATGTTATATAGGAACTTCAGGAGAGATATATTGTCTAGTAACTTATACAAGACACTAGAATCAGCCAGTGGAAAGACTAGACCCTAAGACTTGTGAATACCAATTAATATTATGCTAGTGTAGTGGTTATGAATTGGGCTGCTAACCTCAGAGTTAGCAGTTCAAAACTACCAGCTGTTCGGCAGGAGAAAGATGAGGCTTTCTGCTTCCATAAAGATTTACAACCTCAGAAACCCTGTACAGGATCGCTATGAGTCGGAACCAACTCCACGGCACATAACAACAACATTCATTTTATCTTATGGCTTAGTTCTGTTTTGACAGTGGCCACCAACGGAATAATTTCTGTTCATGCCATGTTGGTTATTCACTGTGAAAGGTGTGGGGTTTTTTTGAACTCATTCTCCTTCTTTCTTTAATACCTATGATTGTGCAGTTTTCAGGAAACATATACATATTTATTTTTACAGCAGGTAGAATACTATGAAAGGTATGCTATGCACAGTATCTATGTGTGAACAATGTTCTTGTAGAAATGTTTTTTAGGCTACCTTATATTTATTGGATTTTAGAATTAAATTGCCTAGGTATTCTGCTACAATGAAAAGCCCTGTGTTCCTTTTCTCTTGCCCCCACCCCCACTATGCCAAGATAATTGATGTATGTTTATTAAGGTCTCACAATGCTGTCGAGTTGATTTTAATTTATGGCAACCCCATGTATTGCAGGATAAGACTACACTCCATAGGGTTTTGATTGGTAGTCTTAATGTGCTGCTGTAGGTTAAGTACTGGACTGCTAACTGCAAGGTTGACTATTCAAACACCAGTCACACCTTAGAAACCCTATGAGTAGGAACTGACTCCAAGGTACTTAAAAAACAAAAACAATCTATGGATGGAAGTATATATATCTTATGGAAGCAAGTTTCTTCTGTGAGAACAGCTGACTCTGTACCACTCTGGGACCTCACAGTGTACTGCCAAACCAAACACACTGCCGTCAAGTCAATTCCTATACATAGTGACTCTAGGGAACAGACTAGAACTGCTCCATAGGGGTATCAGAGGTGTAAATCTTTATGGAAGCAGACTACCTCATCTTTCTCCCACAGACTAGTTGGTGGGTTCGAACTGCCCACTTTTTGGATAGCAGCTGAGTGCTTTAACCACTGTGCCACCTTATGTACACAGGACATGTTGTTGTTGTTATGTGCCATGGAGTCGGTTCCGACTCATAGCAACCCTGTACAGGGTTTCCGAGGCTGTAAATCTTTACGGGAGCAGAACATCTTTCTCCCGCGGAACAGCTGGTAGTTTCGAACTGCTGACCTTGTGGGTCGCAGCCGGATTCATAACCACTACCCTACCAAAGCACTATTATAATATAGGGGCGTGTTGAAACATAAAACTAATGAAAACCTAGTTGTCTCTGACTCCATTCTGATTCGTGACAACCCATATGTGTCAGAGTATAACTGTGATCCACAGTGGCTGATTTCTCAGCTATGGGTCACCTAGCCTTTTTTCTAAGATCGCTGGGTGTATTTGAGCCTTTGACATTTTAGTAAGGAGCAGAATATGTTAACTGTTTGCAACACTCAGGGAAGAAGGGTATTGTTGTTGCTTTTATTGTTGTTGTTGTTAAGTGCTGTCGAGTCAATTCTGACCCATAGCAACCCTGTATAGAGTTTCCAAGGAGCAGCTGGTGAGCTTGAACCTGACCCATAGCAACCCTGTATAGAGTTTCCAAGGAGCAGCTGGTGAGCTT
>NW_006408603.1:12593895-12595175 GCF_000296735.1 Chrysochloris asiatica
GAAACTACCAGCTGTTCCACGGGAGAAAGATTAGGCTTTCTGCTCCCGTAAAGATTTACAGCCTCGGAAACCCTGTCCAGGGTCGCTATGAGTCGGAACCTACTCCACAGCACTTAACAACAACAACAACAACAATGAGCCCTGGTAACGTAGTGGTTAAGAGTCAGGCTGCTAACTTCAATGTCAGCAGTTTGAAACTACCAGCAGATCCATAGGCGAAAGATGAGGCTTTCTGATCCTGTAGAGATTTACAGCCTCGGAAACCCTATACAGGGTTGCTGTGAGTCGGAACCGACTCCACGGCACACCACCAATGGACCCTAGTGTTGTACTGTAGGATAAGCACTGGACTGGTAACCACAGGTTGGCATTTCAAACCTCCAGTCACTCTCATAAACTCTATACTGGGTTGCCTGAGTCAGAACTGACTCCTAGTCACACATGGCTAATGATTATGAGCATTTCTTCATATGCTTGTCTGTTCATGTCCTCTGCCCACTTTTGAAATTGGATTATCTGTCTTCTTGTTGAGGTGTTGACGTGTTCTATAGATTTTAGAGTGTAGTCCCTCATCTAATATGTCATTGCCCCAAATTTTTTCCCAGTCTGTGAGTTCTCTTTCCATTCTTTTGATGAAATATTTTGATGCACATAGGTGTCTAATTTTTAGGAGGTTCCTGTCATCTATTTTGTCTTCTGCTGCTTGTGGGTTTTCAGTAATTTTTAATAATGTATTTATGACATGTATCAGAGACCCTATTTTTTTCATTGATGATCTTTATAGTTCTAGGTTTTACATTTAGGTCTTTAATCCATGCTGAGTTTGTTTTTGTATATGGTATAAGATATGGGTCTTGTTTCATTCTTCTGTAAATGGATTTCCAGTTTTCCCAGCACCATTTGTTGAAGAGAGTATCTTTTCCTCTTTTAATGTGTTTTCATCCTTTGTCAAAGATTAATTGATTGTAGGCAGATGGATTTACTTTTGGGTTCTCAATTCTGTTCTGTTGATCTATGTGTCTCATTGTACTAGTACCAGGTTGTTTTGATTACTTCCACTGTGTAGCAAGTTTTGAAATTGGGAAGTGAGAGGTCTCCTACTATGTTCATTTTTAGTAATGCTCTGCTTATTTGGGGTCTCTTTTCTTTCCATATAACATTGGTGATTAATTTTTCCATCTCCTTAAAGAATGATGTTAGAATCTTGATTGAGATTGAATTTGTATATAGATTACTTTGGGTGATGTTGACATTTTCACAATGTTAAGTATTCCTATCCA
>NW_006408603.1:12595448-12597902 GCF_000296735.1 Chrysochloris asiatica
ATTCTCTGGTTAGATTTATTCCCAAGTATTTCATCATTTGGGTGATTTTTGAAAATGGTATTTTCCTGACTTATTCTTCAGAGACCTCTTTATTAGTATAAAGGAATCCAACTGATTTTTGTATGTTGATCTTATACCCTACCATTTTGCTGAATCTTTCAATGAATTTCAATAATTTTCTTACTGAGTCTCCTTTTTGTTTTCTTAGGCTTTGTTCTTTCCTACCACCCAGGACTACTGGGAATTGGACAAAATAGCAAATGTAAAGTCTTTAAAATCATGTCTAAATACAAATGTTTTTGCTACTAATTTTCTAAATGTAAGCTAGTGATTCTCAGAGTTTGTTTTCTGGATCATCAATATCAGAATCACTTGGGAATTTGGGCACTTAATGCTAGATCTACTGAAACAGAAACTCTAGAGGTTGGATCCAGTAATCTGTATTTTAATACTCTTTTAAAGTGATTCTGGCAAGCATTCATGTTTCAGAACAACTGCTTTAAGCCAATAGGCACAGGAACTATGAAGCTTCTTTCATAATTTTCCTTAGTGTGCACTTCTTTTCTAAACCACATTCTTGTTTTTTAAATGTTGGCAATCCAATACCCAACTAGTTGTGTAATAGATAAAAAGGTCTAGCTATCTGCTTTTGTAAGGAGCACTGGTGGCTCTGTGATTTAGGCATTGGGCTGCCTAATTGTAAGGTCCACAGTTCAAACCCATGAGACTTTCTGCTCCCATAAATATTTAAAGTTCAGAAACCTTATATAGGATGGCTGTGAGTTAGAAGGACTCCGGATGTAGGGCTGTAGGATCTGCACTAGACTGAGAACCACAGGGCCGATAGTTAAACACATCAGCTGCTCCTTGGAAATCCTATGTTGTTGTTATGTGTGGTGGAGTCGATTACGACTCATAGCGACCCTGTACAGCGTTTCCGAGGCTGTGAATCTTCACGGGAGCAGAAAGCTTCATCTGTCTCCCGCAGAATAGCTGGTAGTTTCAAACTGCTGACCCTGAGGTTCGCAGCCTGATTTGTAACCGCTGCAAATTGGAAACCCTATAAGGGTGGTTATGAGATGGACCCACTCGACGACACTTAACTAGAACAACAATGAGTTGGAAAGGCGTGGTGGCTCCTTATAATAAGCACTGGACTGTGAACCACAGGTCCATGCTTTGAGCCTACCAGCCACTCCACAAAAGAAAGACGAGTCGTTCTGCTCTAGTGACGAATTAAACCCTGGGAAACCATATACAGGGTCACTATGAGTCAAAACCCGTTTAACAGTACATAACAACAACAATGTAAGTTGGAATTTGTTTTCTTTTTTAACTCTGATTTTGTAAATATTACAGTCAAGGAGCTCTGGTAGCGTGGTGGTTACGAATCGGGCTGTGAACCATAATGTCAGCAGTTTGAAACTACCAGCTGTTCTCTGGGAGAAAGATGAGGCTTTCTGCTCCCATAAAGTTTTACAGCCTCGGAAACTCTGTACAGGGTCGCTATGAGTCGGAACCAACTCCACTGCACACCATCACCACTATAGTCAAGAAACCTTTGTGGAACAGTTCTAATTTGTAACACATGTGGTCACATGAGTAGGAATCGACTTCATGGTAATGGGTTGAGTTTTGATTTTAATGCAATGGATGTGATGGTGACTAAATGCTTGGAGGGGGGGGTTAAAAAAGTTTGTAGAAACACGGAATGAACAGATAACAGAATTTTTCCATGAACTTTTTGAAGGAGTCCTGCTGTAGTGCTGTGGGCTAATGTGCTGTACTGCAAAGTCGTTTGAACCACAAGGTTGGCGGTTCAAGCTCACAAGCCCCTCCTTGGAAACCCTATACAGAGTTGCTATGGGTCGGAAATGACTCGACAGCACTTACCAACGTAATTATCCCGTTTTTTTCATGAACTATTTAGCACTAAGTATATAGCCATTTATTTTGCATTCTGAAATTGTCTTTTGTTCTAGTGTTAGCCTCCATTTTGGCTCCATATTTTCTATCTCATGATTTATAGTCTTCAAAATCAGATAAGATAGAGAAAATGAATTTAAAGTGAATATGGCCAGTTGGTGTTGAAAACCATTGTTTAATTGATTGGCTGGCTGGTGTTGTGAAAACTAAATCAATCAATTGTAGTTAAAAGTAGTTCCAGCTGATCCCCATAAATTTAGTCCTGCTTAGAATTACATTACTTAAACTGTTGAATTCTCAGCTATTTCAATGGACATGTTTTTCCTTCTCCTGCTAACCTGCATGCTGCTTGATTAGCCCTGGTTTGATTCCCTTATGGCTTCTTTTAATTAAATCTGACAGCTTTTTTGGCTTGCATCTTCTACAAACACCCTAGGATCACTTATGTCCTTTCTGTTTATAAAAATCAGCTGCTGGATACTACAAGATGACATAGTTAAAAGCATCATATAAATACTATATATATAT
>NW_006408603.1:12598002-12599645 GCF_000296735.1 Chrysochloris asiatica
TGTCTGAATCAACTTGTCAGTGGGTGTATGTATATATAGAGATAATGTTGTTGAATTGGCTCTGATTCATAGTGATCCTGTTTAGGGTTTCTGGGGTTTTCTTAAAATCTTTGCGGAGCAGAAAGTCTCATCTTTCCCTCGCAGAGTAGCTGGTGGGCTCAAATCACGGATCTTGTGTTTCACAGTCTAGTACTTATCTATGGAGTCACCATAGTCTGATGCATATTGTTGTTGTTAAGTGCCATCAAGTCAGTTTCGACTCATAGTGACCTTGTATAGGGTTTCCAAGGAGCAACTGGTGGAATTGAACTGCTGACCTTGTGGTTTATAGTCCAGTGCTGATCCTACAGCATCACACCAGGAGTCTCTCTCTCTCTCTTGCTGTACTTATATATACTCTTGGAGGGGTGGAGAGAGTTACCTTGGTAAAGTAGGGTCGGTGCAACCAATGTTTCATTCCATTTTTGTTCTAGTTCTTTCTTTTCTTTCTTCTCGACCCTTGTCCCACTTCACTTCTTTTGAAGCACTTCAAGAGCTTTCATTTTTGGATTCCTGAAGCCCTAAAGTTACTTTCTCACCAGAAAACAGAATAAAGAGAACAACAGATAAGGACATCAGAGCTACCACTTTGGGAGAACAATCTATTGGCATCTATCTGCTTTAGAAAGTAGACCAATCAACTTTAAAATGTGAGGGTAGAGGGATATAATAAGATTGCAAAGTGAGTAGATGTTCCCAGTTAACTGAATAACAAATCAAAACCAGCACAGACTGAGATCTCAGAACTCCAGATAACAGCTGAGGTACTGGAGAGTCAGCGTAAGTCCATAGGGGTGGGAGAAGAGTAGCAGGGGTGGCACAGAAGCTGGAAGAACTTCCTCACTGACATCAGGAACATTTGCTCATCACAGCCATTTATGGATAGAGTTAGACAAACACCCCAAACAAGGAACATAGAAAGGGAGCTAAACTGAAAAAGCTATAGCCCAACTTTTTAAGTCAGTACAAATTGGCCACAGAAGTTGATGTCACACAGTTGGGAGGGGCTCAAGTAAGACCATGATGCTGCAAGAGTGTACTGTTGAATCTTGCTGAGGCCTGCAACAGTTGGCCACTAGGACTGGCAGGCGCTGCAAAGGCAACAGGGCAAGAGGAACACAGATGGACAACACAGAGGGAAATGGCTGGCTTCTTTCTCAGAGTGGGACACTGGGGCAGAGCCTGTACAGAAGCACCCATGAGGGAAAGACGGAGAGTTTCCTCACCTTCAAGCCAACTCCACTGCTTATGTCAGCCTTTGTGACCTGCTAAACACAGTTCCCCCCTTAAACAAGCATACTGATTTCCCAAGATCAAGCCATTCAGACCCATGAATAAGCACTGAACACAACCTAAGAATAAGAGTGCTGTCTAGTGGTTCTTAGAAGATGCCAAACCTACTGCTGTCAAGTCGATTTTGACTCACAGCACTGCCCCATGGGGTTCCTGGAACTATAAGGCTTTGTGGAGGCAGACTGCTACCTCATTCTCCCATAGAATAGTTGGTAGGTAAGGCCAATGACTTTCTGGTTGGTAGCTGTGCACTTGAATTCTGTATCATCAGGGAGCTAACATATAAAAATTTCCCAAGAAATAATTAAAAA
>NW_006408603.1:12599755-12609488 GCF_000296735.1 Chrysochloris asiatica
AAAAAAAAACGATGGAGAAGAGGAAATCTTCATATTATGAAATATGCTTGAACTGATGACCTTGCAGTTCAAATGGATGTTGCAGTCCAGTGCATTAATCCACTATGCCACACCAGGACACCAGAAACACTACACATGGTTGCTGTGATTTAAAATCGATTCGGCATACTTCGTATATTTCATTTTTGATTACTAATGTATGGTTTCAATTGTTTCTTCTCATTTTGAATTGTGCCCAATCAGGAAATGAGGGTTTAGAAATTCTTTTTTCATTTACATTATTAAGGTAAACTCTAATTTGAGGAGGAAACTCTTTCTCAGTCATATTTTGAGTGCCTTCCAATCTGAATGTCTCATTTTCAGGCACTGCTATTAAGAAAAATTTTATTGGTTAACCATTCAGGAACTCTCCACCTTTCCTTCTTCCTACTCTGTCTTAGACTGTAAGCTGATTTGAAACCTGTCTATCATAGGTGACCCCCCTGGTATTTAAAATATTGGTGGTATAGCCTCAGTATCACAGCAACACACAAACCACCATAGAACAAGAAACTGACAGATAAGTGGTGCATATTAATCATATAACTATATCATTCTTGGAAGAAAACACAGGGAGAAAACTTGGGACTTCTTCTTTTGTAAAAATAGAAAAACAAACATAATACATGTACAAATAGAAGAAGACAAAATAGATAAATGGAACCTCATAAAAATACAAAACTTATACTCATGAAAAGACTTTATTAAAAATTATGCAGACAACCTAAAAAATAGGGAAAATCCATTTTGGTCTTTTCTTCAGAATTATTTATCTGATAATAGAAGAATCTCTAAAATCGATTGAAAATTGCAACAAATTAACTACAAAAAGAAAGCAATCACAAAATTTGCAAAAGATGTGAACAGAACCTTTACCAAAGAGGACATTCAAGCAGCCAACAAATATATGAAAAAATGGTTACTACCATTGACCATTTGAAATTTGGAAATCAAAACTAAAATGAGATACCATTTAAAACCAGGTAAAATGGCACTGATTGAAAAAAAAAAAAAAAAGAGACAGATAATAACAAATGGTGAGGATACTGGGAGATTGGAACAATTATCCATTGCTTGTGTGACTGGAAATTGTACAATCACTATGGAAAATGATAAGGGACTTTCTCAGAAGGTAGAAACAGAATGGTCTTATAATATAGCAAGGGGAGAACATGCTCAGTATTTTTCAAACTGAGGAAACTGAAGAAAAAATTCAAGTCTCAACTTGGAATACTGAAGAATTATTTGGGCAAAGTATTGAATGATGCAGAAAGCATCAAAAGAAGATGGAAGGAATACATAGACTCACTGTGCCAAAGAGAAATTGTCAGTGTTCAACCATTTTAAGAGGTAGCAAATGATCAAGAGCCAAAGAAACTGAAGGAAGAAGTCCAAGGTGCTCTTAAGCATTTGGCAAAGAACAAGGCTCTGGAAATTGATGGATCTTTCAATAAAATGATGGGACACTGAAGGCGCTAACTCATCTATGCCAAGAAATTTGGAAGACAGCCACTTAGCCAAGTGATTGAAAGAGATCCACATTTGTGCCCATTCCAAAGAGAGGTGACTCAGTGGAATGCAGAAGTCATGGGACAATATAATTAATATTACACAAAAGTAAAATATTTCTTAAGATAATTTAAAAACACATTGACAGAGAACTGCCAAAAGTCCAAGTTGAATTCAGACAAGAATGTGGAATAAGTGATATCATTGCTGATGTTAGTTGGATCTTGGCTGAAAGGAGAGAATACCAGAAAGACATTTACCTGCGCTTTATTGACTATGTGAAGGTTTTCAATTATGTAGGTCATGGCAAGCTATGGACAATTGTGGAGAATGAGTATTCTGGAACACTTAATTGTGCTCATGGAGGAACCTGTACATAGACAAAGAGGCAGTTATTCAAACAGAACAAGGGACACTGAATGGTTTAAAATCTGGAAAGGTGTTTGCCAGAGTTATGTTCTTTCACCATACTTGTCCAATCTGTATGCTGATCCAATAATCCAGGAAGCTGGGTTATATGAAGAAGAATGTGGTGTCAGGTTTGGAGGAAGACTCATTAACTGTGATATGCAGTTGATACAACCTTGCTTGATGAAAGCGAAGAGGACTTAAAATGTTTACTGATGAAGATCAAAGAGCACAGCCTTTGGTATGGGTTGCACTTCAATGTAAGAAAACAAAAATCCTTACCACTGGACCAATAAACAGCATCCATACAAATGGAGAAAAGATTGTTTTCAAATACTTCATTTTGCTCGGATCAACCATCAACACTTCTGGAAACAGCAGTCAAGAAATTAAACAACGTGTTACATTAGGCAATTCTTCTGAACAAGACATATTTAAAGCATTCAAGAGCAAAGATGTCAGTTTGAGGACTAAGCTGTGCCTGACACATGCCATGTTATTTTTAATAATCTCACATGCTCATGAAAGTTGGACAATGAATAAAGAAGACCATAGAAGAATTGATCCATTTGAGTTATGGTGCTGGAAAAGAATATTAAAAATATCATGGATTATAAACACAAAGATTAAAAAAATAGTGGAAAATAAATGCTGGTGAGGATGTGGAGAAACTGGGACACTCCTGCATTTCTGGTGGGACTGCAAAATGGTCTAACCTCTCTGGAAAGCAATATGGCACTTCCTCAGAAGGTTGGGAATAGAAATACCTTATGATCCAGCAATTCCTCTACTTGGTATTTACCCACAAGAAATACAAGCCATAACACGAGAAGATATATGCACACCAATGTTCATAGCAGCACTATTTACAATAGCAAAAAGATGGAGACAGCCAAAGTGCCCATTAACTGCAGAATGGATAAACAAACTGTGGTACATACACACAATGGAATACTATGCTACCTTGAAGAATAACAAGGAAGCTGCAAGCCATTGCATAACATGGATGAACCTTGAGGACATTATGTTGAGTGAAATTAGTCAGTCACAAAAGGAGAAATACTGCATAGGACTACTACTGTAAAAGACTAAAAAAAAAAAAAAAAAAAAAAAAGAGAACCCATACTAAAGGTGGGTAGACTCTTTGCTGGTTGCTGGGATGTGGGGTGGGGTGAGGGCAGGGAGGGGAAGGTAGAGCACAGGGCAGGGAATAGATACAGGATACTTTGGGTGCTGGAGAGCGGAGCAATATACAAGAAGGGAGAGGGGAATGGAAGAACAAAGCAGATGGGAGAACAATTAGGCAGGTTTGCATGGGCGAAGTGGGACAGAGGTAAATAATGATGTATGCACAACCTTGGAACAACAGAGCTCTGGGATACAGAGATTGAGACATGGTTGGAATGAGGAAAAGGGGAGAATAATGTTAAGATGCTTGGCTGTATTTTGAATCCTGGTTTTCCTTGCATTATATTATAAAATAGACACTTGAGGGGGGGAGAAAGGAATAGCTAGAAATATCACCATAGAAAGCTTGTAAGTCCGTCTTCTGACTATAACCGATTGGAATACCTTAAATGGGGCTACAACGTGCCCAGTGAAGGAGGCTTCCTGTGGAGCCTCTGCATTATATAAGACTATAGGTGGTAGCCTGAACCACATCCAGAATCTTCAGAGATGGGAAATTTCCTCTTGAAAGGATGAGCAGACCAGCCTGGAGTGGCTAGAAGAACAGAAGATGATTCCTGAAAGAAAGACCTACAGGAAAAATACAAAACAATATAGGCAGACCGACTATTACTACAAGAACAAGCAAGTTGCTTGCCCAGGAGACATCAAGGCAAGTGGTTGGGTCCCCTCAGGGCAAACCCCTTCCAAGACTAAGACTCAATGGGAACACATGCTCTGATTGGTGACCACGTTCGTCACCGATAAGGGGAAGTGAGGGAAAAACAACAATGAAGCTTCAAGCTAAGCCCTACAATGTTCAATAGACTCCTGTGAATCTGGGTGGAGACCTGGTTGGCCAGCAGTGTGGCAAGACCTGGGGACTCTTGGACCTAGAGTCAGTGACATAGCCACAGAGGACTAGAGTGGTGAGTGAAGCATCCAGCTGATAAAAAGAGAGGGCATATGCACAAGAACACCCACACTTGCAGATAATACCCACTTGATCTGGCTTCAACGACTGGATGATCATAGCTCAATTAGAAGAAGAAAGAAGAGCAAAAAAAGAGTAATCTGATACAATTTGAAGACCTACACCTATGGATGCAGTAGCTCAAAAGAGGGAACAAATCTTTACAGCAAGGATCATTCCCACCCCTTCCATACACAGATTAGACAGGGATGGGCTACTTGGACATTGGCTACCCAAAATGGGGGGAGCTACAAAGGCAAGAAGTGACTGGCTTATAAGCTTTCAAGAGGGAACCTAGACCCAGGGGGTGTGGAGGAAGGTAGAATCTCCACTGAGTAGTATACAATCTGTCTAGGTGGGGCTGATGAAATGAAATGTGGATAGGTCTCTTGCGATACAATAGTGAACAATTGTTATCAGGATTGATTGTGAGGGTTGTAAATATTCTATCATCAGGTATATGTAAATACAAATGTGTGAGTACAGAGACATATATTCACTGCAGACACAAAAACAGATACTCCTCAGTCATAAGCAGACATAACTCTAACTTTGAATTTGGGGTTTAAAAGCTTCAGTCTATAGTCTCATAAGAAAATTCAGTCAACTGACATGACAGTTTATACAAATCATATTCTTCATCCTTGTGAAGTGACTAGGGTCTCCATATTAAAAGCTTGCAAGCAGCCATTTAAGATACAATTACAAGTGTTCTTCTCACCAGGGACAAAAGGAAAAAGAGATAACCAAACACTTAGAGAAGAACTAAGTCTGCAGAAGCCATGACCTCATCTTCTCTGAGACAAGAAGAAATGATAATGCTCAGCTACCATCACTGACTCTTTTAACCAGAATTACAATAATACAGTAACAGATGGTCCTGGATAGAATAAGAGAAAAATGTGATGCAGAACTCAAATTCATTAAAAACAAAACAAAACAAAAAACCCATAGAAACTGGGGCAACTGAGCACTGAGGACTCCCTGAGACTCTAACCTGGAAATACTCTTTAAATCTTGAACCAAGCCAACCTCCTGAGGTTACCTTTTATCAAAATATCAGAGTGGCACACAAATTAAAGGATAACAGCCATAAGATCGGTGCTCTACTTAAAAACCACTTATTTGAGACAAAAAGGTCAGTAATGATTTAAATGCAAAGACGAGACCAGAAAGAGGCAGGGAAACTAGAATATTAGAAATGAAACAAACAGAAAACAAAGAGAATTTTAAAAATTGTGATAAAAATAGCTAATGTCATTGAACAATGTGTGTCAAAATTGTCAGATGGGCACCTAACTTGCTGTGTAAACTTTCACCAAAAACTCAATAAAATATAATTTGGAAAAAAAATAATTGGGGGTAGATATGAAGTTATGTACTATCGGTACATAAAAATGGCATTACCATTGGATGGGAGGCCAGCAGCTGGTCTCAGGATTCAGCTGCTCTTTCAGTCAGCTGCTTAATTCTTTTAATTAAGTCTATCAGAGGTTGCACTTAACAACAACAACACCATCAGAAGTTGAGTTCTGTTTAACATTTTTCCTATAGGATGTACTCTGTTGTGAGCAATCTTGTGAAACTCATGCATCTACTCACAATAGAGTACATCCTATAGGGATAAATGTTAAAATTCATATTAGTTAATTTGGTTGGGATTCCTGGCTTTAATAGTTGTTTTAATGCATTTAATTTGAAATTTCTTCACCAATCAGATGGTAAGAAACGTGAATAGCTGTGGTAAATACACCCCAAAGATTCAAAGATTGCTTTAACAGGTCTGGCAGCTCTGGATGAAATTGCTAGTGATAAAGAAAAGTGATTTAAAATATGGCAGAGAAAAGAGTAAGCAGGCTCAGAAACCTCAGTTAACAAAGTTAATACCATGTTGGCTAACGCACAAACAGCTTCAATTCCCTTTAATTAGTTCAGAGTTAGGTGACAACATATTTAATCAGTGAGCTAACAAGTGCGGCAGCTGATTGCTCTCACCACCCTGTGTGCATGTGTTGACTGAAAAAGTAAATAAAATTACTCTCACTGCAATAATAAAGTAGTATCCTAATTTTATTACAGTGGCAACCTTTTAGAAGTATTACAGTAGTATACATCAATGAAAATAATTTACCACATTTCTTTAAAAAATGTTTTCTCCTTTATCATGTCATGATGGCTTAACCCTTTGGGGGATTGATGGCTAAGTCATCAATCTGTCAAGGAGGAAGAACACATCTCTGTCATGTTCTGCGTCTCTCATGCAAACTTGAGACGGTTCTGGAAGCAATGCTTGAATTCACATTAGCAGCTGTATTCCTGAGTGGCAAAACGTGGCCCTCGGCAGACAGAGGTATCTGTTCAAAATTCAGTGTTGTTCCAATTAGTTAAACACACCTAGAAGCCACAATATGCCTGCTTGTCTTTGTCAGTGAGATAAGGAATAAATGACGTTATTCTCACCCTCCTCCTGACCTACATGGGAATATTCATTTATTTATTATAAGTTCAATAGCTTGGATTTTGCTATGATTTTCCTAGGTTGGTAAAGGAGAGCTCTCCAAAGTAATGTCACTCACTGCAGCCAACTTTGCTTCCTATAATCTTGGCATTTTGAGTTCTACCATGTTTGGAATATCCTGGGAGCTCAAACAATTGTACAGCTGAAATCAATAAGGTATAACAAAATTATTTATAATAATGTATTCCTTTTTCTATTGTTATCTATATTATGTTAAGGATGCATTAGGTTTTTTCGACTTTAGGCCTCAACAAACATTGAGATAAAAACCTGATGGTGGTGATGGTAGTGTGTGTGCGGTGGAGTCAATTCTGACTCATAGCCTCCCTATATAAGGCTTCTGAGGCTGTAAATCCTTATTGGAGCAGAAAGCCTTATGTTTCTCCATGGAACCGCTGGTAGTTTCGAACTGCTGACCTTGAGGTTTACAGCCCAGCTCGTAACCACTATGCTACCAGAGTTCCTTAAAAACCTTATAGGAAATCTTTTTGCTACCCACTTGTAAGGATTCTTGATCTCGTGTAGCAGACAGAACTTTAATTAGAAGAATGCAAAACCACAAATATCATTTTGGAGAATTTTTCATACTACAAACCAATAATGTGAACCAATGATGCCCAAGGTGCTCTTAACCACATTGCTATAAGAATCAGGGTTAATCTAACTTGCTTTCAGTATCCTGGATATTACAGGAAAGACCCAGACTTTCCTTTGTTGTTGTTGTTAAATATTGTTGTGTTGGTTCCAAGTCACAGTGATGCTTTATAGAGTTTCTGAGGAGCAGATGGCGGGTCTGAACTGCTGACTTTGTGGTAGCAGTCAAGCGCTTATACTACAGTGCCAAACCAGGACTTCAATTAAAATCAATGATTACTTCTTTATTTAGCCCCAAACCAAACCAAGCCAAACAAAACAAAACTATGCAAACAGCTACCAAGGAGAACTCTGCTACATAGGAAATTTTGTGCTCCAATAGCTGATTTTGCAGAAGTAGATCACCAGTTCATTCTTCTGAGGTGCCTCTGAGTGGGTTCAAACTGCCATTGTTATGTGTTGTAGTCAAGCACTTAACAATGTGCACCACTCAGGAATTCCATTTATTTAGCAATGGGTGTCAGGTTTTCACCATAATTTAGATCTGTACAGAGTCTGCTCAGACCAGAAATTGATTTTGGAAACAAATGTCTCTTCCCTGCATGATGGTAGCTCCTTTCCTTTGAGTTCATTTCAAGAGATAGCCTAAGCATAGGCAGTCTTGGATCCCATCCCTAATTCTCTCTTATTAATGATGTGACTCTTGAATTAGTTTTTTAACTTTTGTACCTGTGTTTTCTTATTTGTAAAATGAAGATGCAAATTGACTTACTGTATTGTCTTAGAACATTAAATGAAAAAAAAATAGAAGTATTTCAGTATAATTCTAGATATGTGTGAAAACAAAAACACAAAATAACCTTGAATAACTACCTAAAACAAAAAACAAATAACAGTGAAATAGATACAACAAATGCTATGTGGCATAGGCTTACTTCTCATGTTTGTAGCTTACAAATGTCATGAAAAATTGCACCAAATAATGTTAAGCAGGTAACGATGACTTCATCTAAAAAAAGGATTATAAGGAAACCAGAAAGAAAGACCATTGCAACAGTGCAACAGACCCAAATCTGAGTTCAATTCTGCTTAAACAATTACAGGGTTCCACTCTGCTTAAATGATTGCAAGGTTTTACAAACTGGGGACTGGGCTAGTGAAATAAACACTGAAGACTGTTAAGGGACTTGATCACTGTGATGGCTGAGTGATTTACTGAGTTTGCAATTCAGGTCATTTGACTTGATATACTTTCTTGGGGCAGGAGGCTGAAAAAGAGAGGTAGATTATAAACCAATCTATGAACACAAAACAGTGGGATATTTATTTAACCTTTTCTGCTATCTAAGATCACTTGTGCTGTCAATATCAGAAAGGCCCAGAACATATTTAAAGGAAGAGCAGCTAATAATGTTGGCAACACAGATATTCCTAGAATTGTCTTATCTGTTGAAATACCCTTCTCTATTTCTATGAGGCAATTTTAGGGGTTTACATTTCTCCTACTTTCTCCAGGTTTCTTCTTCCAGTGAGTTCATTTAGTTGTGAATTATCTCATCATTGCAAGTAGGAGTGTTACAGCTTTTTACCAATTGTTCAACTTCACTGAACAACATTCTGAGTCCTTCATGTCCTAAGGTACTTGTGACTCAAGATTATGTGATTAGCATATATTGAAGTTTGTGAGCAATGGATTACATTGCAATGTATTTGCACACAATTTAAAACAGATATTTTACATATTATTCAAAGACATTGGGCCCTAGCACTGTAGGATAGGTACTGGGCTGCTACCACAAGATCAATGGTTCAAAATCACCAACAGCAATTTGGAAACCCTATACAGGGTCTCTGTGAGTTGGAACTGACTCTATGGCACTGAACAACAACAACAAATATATTGCTCCAGTTTTCAATGTTGCTGAGCTTCTCTATCCTCTCTTTTTTGAGAAGCCCATTCCACTTTCTCAATTCTTCTAGAAACACCCAAGCTATATAGAGAGACAGTTAGTTCTTTCTTCCATACCACAACCTTTCCTTCTGCAACCAAATGGCCCTTCAGTGTGTTTTCTACTTCTAGTGAGAATTTATGCCACTCTCTCAGGAAGTATGAGCTACTTCATGCAGTCAATTATAGTTCAAAGTACCTTTCATCCTGTCTACTGTGTTCATTCATCAAATTTTCAATGTTGTTGTTGTTGTTAAGTGCCGTCGAGTCAGTTCCGACCCATAGCGACCCTGTACAGTTGTTGTTGTTAAGCACCATTAAATTTGTTCCAACTCATAGGGACTTTGTATAGGGTTTCCTGGAGTCTTGATGTGAGACCGTAGGATCAGTACTAGACTGCTAACTGTAAGGTCAGCAGTTCAAACCCACCAGCTGCTCCTTTGAAACCCTAAACAAGGTCGCTATGAATTAGAACCAATTTGATGACACTTAACAATAACAACAACAGCACATGGTTTCCTAGGAGTGGCTGGTAGGTTTGAACTGCTGACCTAGATGTTAGCAGTCCAGTGCTTAT
>NW_006408603.1:12610648-12611887 GCF_000296735.1 Chrysochloris asiatica
AAGCATGGTTACAAATCGGACTGTGAACCGCAAGGTCAGCAGTTCGAAACTACCAGCTGTTCCTCGGGAGAAAGATGAAGCTTTCTGATCCCGTAAAGATTTACAGCCTTGGAAATCCTGTACAGAGTCGCTATGAGTCTGAACCGACTCCACGACACATAACAACAACAACAAAACATCCTTCTGGTACTCTTTGCTTTCAGCCAAGATCCATCGGACATCCGAAATGATATCTCTCGTTCCACGGCCTCTTCAGCAGTTATATGGCTAGAAATTGTATGCAAAAATGCTGAAAAGTTTAAATCTCCATCAGCCTTGTTTTGCTTAATTTGGCCTCATTTCTCACTGCTTAGCTTATCTATTAATAACTGCCTTGATTTAGGGAAATAACAAAAACATGAAAATTGAGGTAAAATATGTTCTTACTCCATAATTGTTTAAAGTTTTTATTGTGAATTATGTGGGTTTAAATGGGAGAACATCAGTTTTACATTCATCCTATCATATTTTGTTTCATTGCAATGATTACAATCCCCTCCATGCATTATCAAATAACCAAAGGGTACAGGCCCGCCCCCAGCCATCAGCACTCAGCCCCTCTCCCTCCTTGAGTCCAGTGTCCCCCAGCTATTTCATATCTCCACGTCATTGTCTCTGTCTCCATTTCTGGCATCACTGCTTTTCTGGGTAGGGTCCCACACTCTGCTCTTCTCACTTGATGGTCCCAGGGACCTATGCTCCTGGACTGCAAAGTCAATCACTCCCCTTCTTTTGTTAAAAAACATCAAAAACATCTATCTTTACATTCTGACCCTCACAGTCAGTCCTAATGGCAATTATTCACTATTGAACCACAAGAGTCTTCTCCCCATCTCCTTTCATTAGCTCTGTCCCAACAGATTGGAAATCATTCAGTGGAGATTCTACACTTCTCCCGCCCTGTCTGGAACTAGGCTCCTTCTTGAAAGCTTGTAAGCTTCTTGCCTTTATCACCCCCCACCCCCCATTTTTGGTAGCCAATGTCCAAGTTGCCTATCCCTGATAAACCTGTGTACCGAAGGGGTGGGAGTGGTCCTTACATTAAAGATTTGTTCCCTTTTTTGAGCTACTACATCTGTAAGTAAGGAGCTCTGGTAGTGTATTGGTTACAAATCGGGCTGCTAACCTCAAGGTCTGCAGTTCAAAACTACCAGTGGCTCCATGTGAGACAGATGAGGCTTTCTGCTCCTGTAAAGATTT
>NW_006408603.1:12612683-12616714 GCF_000296735.1 Chrysochloris asiatica
TAATTTGAGATTATAAAAATGTTGCTTCTAAGTCATTGCCTTCACAACTGTGTTGTTGTTGTCATTAGATCAGTCACAGCATCTCTATGTACAACAAAATGAAGCAATGCTGGGTCTTGAACCATTCTCATCATTGTTGTTATGATTGAACTATTGTTGTAGTAATTGTGTCAATCTGTCTACTTGAGAGTCTTCCTCTTTTTCCCTGACCCTCTATTTTATTAAACATGATGATCTTTTCCAGGGACAGGTCCCTTTGATAACGTGTTCCAAGGTAAGAGAGACAAAGTCTCTAATGAGAAATCTGATTCTACTTCTTCCAAAACAGCTTTATTCGTTTGTCTGGAAGTCCAATTATATTCAATGTTGTTTGTCAACACCATAATTCAAATGTATGAATTCTTCTATGGTCTCCTTTATTCATTGTCCAGTTTTTGCATCCACATGAGGCAATTAAAAATATCACGGCTGGACTGGGTCCACTGTAGTCCTCAAAGTAATATCTTTGCTTTTTAACACTTTAAAGAGTCTTTTGCAGCAGGTTTGCCCAATGTAATATATCCTTTGATTTAATTTCTTATCTGCTCTTTCCATGAGAGCTGATTGTGGATATAAGTAAAATGAAACCCTTCATAATTTTCTCCATTTGTCATGATGTTATTTATAGGTGTAGCTGTGAATTTTTTTTTTTTTCACAGTAAGGTACAATAAATACTGAAGACTGTATTCTTTAATCTTTATTAGTAAGTGCTTCATGTACTCTTTGCTTCTAGCAGGCAAGTTTATGTCATCTGAATGTTTCAAGTTGTTAGTGAGCATACCTCCAATCCTGATGTCATGTTCTTTCTCATATAATTCAGACTCTCAGATTATTTGCTCAGCATACAGATTGGATAAGTATAGTGAAAGGATACAACCCTGATACACACTTTTCCTGATTTTAAAACATTCAGTATCCCCTTGTTCTGTTTGAATGAATACCTCTTGTTTAATGAATAGGTTCCTTATGATCACAATTAAGGGTTCTGGAATTCTTATTCTTCGCAATGCTATCTATAGTTTGTTATGATCAATACAGGTAAATGCCTTCACATAATCAATAAAGCATAAGTAAACATTTTTCAAAATGTTATATCAGGATTACTACTTCAGATGGTAATAAAATTAATATTACAACCATGATTAAACACAATCCTAATCAAAATCAATCAAAATTCTAATAGCATTCTTTACAGAAATGGAAAATCCAATTGTCAACTTTAGATAGAATGACAAGAGGCCTCAAATAGCTAAAAAATGTTGAAAGAGAAAAACAAAGTGAAAGAACTAACATTACCTGATTTTATAATATATGATACAATTACAGTAATCAAAGGAGTCCTGGTGTGGCACTTTTAGGATAAGCACTGGACTCCTAATCACTAGGTTGGTGGATCAAATTCACCAGGTGCTCCTTTGAAACTATACAGGGTTACTGTGAGTCAGAACCAACTCAACAGGACTTAACAACAACAACAGAATGGCTAAAATTAAAAATAAATAAATAAAATAACAAGTATTGGCAAGGATGTGCAGTAATGCGAACCCGTATCCATTGCTGGTGGAATTACAAAATGGTATGTTGTTATTGTTATTACGTGCTGTCTAGTCGATTCTGACCCATAGTGACCTTGTATAGGGTTTCCAAAGAGGAGCTGGTGAGCTTGAACCACCAACCTTGCAGTTCAAACAACTTTACAATCTGATGCATTAGCCCACAGTGACACACCAGGACTCCACAAAATGGTATAGCTGCTGTGAAAAAATGCCAGTCTTGAATCAAGAACTATCTGTATGAGATCAAAGTGACAAGAGCAACTCAAAATATTAGACAGGAACCATAGAGGACAATGAATTTATAGTAATGAATAGGAACAACTCAGTAAAGGAGGGTGAGAATGGTTACACAACTTGAAGAGTATAATCAGTGTTGGTGAATTATACATATAGAAACTGGTGACTTGGTGTATGCTTTATTGTGTATACTCTCAACAACAAAAGCAAAAACTTACTTTAGTCATCATGGCATAGTCTGAGAAATATTAATTTACTCAATGAGAAATAGAATCTGGTTAGATTTTAGATTTTTTTTTTTTTTTTAACTCTTGAATTTACAAAACTCCTTGTGTCACCTCTAAAGTGTCCAGTGAGATGGATTGAGACAGTGACAGTAATAATGGGCTCAAACTTAACAACAAGTGTGAGAATAGTGCAGGGCTGGGCAGGGTTTTCATTCTGCTGTGCATGAGGTCACTATGAGTCAGAGCTGACTTGATGCACCAAACAACAGCAACATCATGTCTTAATGTCTCAGTGTTTTCTTGTTCTCCTGGAATATATTCACTTAGGAAATACTAAAACAAAGTTACAGATGACTGTTTATTCCAGGACTTTGAAAAGAAGCTGGAATTGTCATTTTTAGGTAGTATAGACTGCAGGGTACAGTGTATGTTGGCATAAGACTGGGAAGGCAGTACTAAAAGCCCTCCAGGTTGCATATTGGTATATTCATCTTTAGTTTTGAAGTATTAAATTATTAATAATAAAATTTTTATTCTTATATGATATAACATGAAATCTCAAAATCTTGTTTACAACATTAGCTGTGATCTAAAGGAAGTTATATCATGGCATCCAAAAGAGCTTGTTAAATCTAAACAGTGATGCTGAAAGGCTTAATTTAGAAAACTAATATAGGTACCAGGTGCATTTCTACTGAAAACATTATAAAATGATATAGGATTCTCTGAACAATGGCTAAAATGGACATTTAGCTTCAGAATATTGTGTGGTCTCCTCATAATACCTGTAAACATCATAAAATAGCTTTAGATGAGAACAACTATGTTTTCTCATCCCTGTGGATTAGCCTATTTTGTCACCTGCTGAAAATTCGAGGAAAGTAATTGTACTGTAAAAAATTATCTTGGCTAGTTTCAATGTTTTTAATTGCTTTATTTTTTTCCCCCTTGAAGCACCTGGTATTTAACAGGCAGAAAAATCTAGAAAGAATAAACATTTGTATAAATAAGCAATAAACACCATAGGACATTGCTGATTACAGTTAATGTGTCCCACCAAAAAAAGAAAAGAAAAAGATTAATAGAAAACATGAAGCTCTGTTCCACAAATTGACTAAACAGGATATTCTATCTTAAAATTCTCTCTAGGACTGTGAAGTACTGTCACTTCAGTGATGAGTGGAGGCTAAGTAAATTGTTCTCACTGGTAATGGTTCTGTGTAATGCAGACATTTCACTCCTTCTTGCTCAGTGCCTAGGCACTGGAGAGAACCAACCAAAATGGACAAGGGCATGGGAATGTTTCGCTAAAACATATCTACCAGCATTTCTTTGAAGTTTCAGCACAAAATAGGGTTTTTCCTTGCTTATAATTTTTTTTTTTTTTTTAATCCTCAGGAGAGCCATGGTTGCATTTTTAGTCCTGTTTTTAGTGCCTCAGAAAGAGCTGAAGCTTTTCTTCAGATTAAAGTCATTGTTTGAGTGACACCAGGAAGGCATCCATCAGTTATCACCCAGGGAACGGACTTGTCACCAAGGGAACATTTTTGGAGGAGCCAAGGCCTGAAGGTATATTTATAAGAAAAAAGGGATGGCTGTTTCTATGATTTTTAATGGATTAGGTTGCAAGTTGAGATAATTGTATGGCAGGGGAGTTGGTTGTCCTATTAAAAAAGGAAATAAATAACATCATTCACAATTTTATTGAAGAAAAACAATGGCGTATTTAATTTTCTTTGGAAACCATACTATTTCCTTTTCCCTGGTGTGAATCCGGCACATGCATACTGCTGTTTTTGTCATACAGAGTCTTTAACTGGTGCCAATGCCAAGCAGAGATGCCAATGTCTAGGGCAGTAAAAGAGAAATCTTATGTGTTCGTGCTTAAAACAAACAGACTCAAGCAGATAGAAAAGACAAGCAGCGGTTCATTCCCATCTGTGGCTTAACATAGTATAGAAACTGGGAACA
>NW_006408603.1:12618316-12620708 GCF_000296735.1 Chrysochloris asiatica
GATTTACACCCTCGGAAACCCTGTACAGGGTCGCTATGGGTCGGAACCGACTCGACGGCACTTAACAACAACAACAACAAGCAAGCAAAGAGCAAATCTCTGCTCTCATTTAGAGTGGAGAGATGGATACAAGCAATAAGTCAATAACTGCACAAATAGGTATGTGACAATAATTATGGTATCTTGACGAAAATAAGACCAATGGCATGAGAGAATGTAATAGGGGTCTTGAACTAGACTCTGAAATCAGGAAAGGCCTCTTTGAGAAGGTAATACTCAGGCCAAGACTTGAAGTCTCAGTAGGAATTTGACAGATCAAAGATCTAGGATTGTGTCGGAAGTGTTAACTGATGGTGGTGGCAATGTTACGCCAAATAGAGAGAGAACAATATGAAAACAAGGGTCATTAGAAATCAACCTGGCATATTTTGGGGAAAGAACTAGACATTAAGGAAGAAACAGAGTGAGAAGGGAAGAAAAAGAGAAAAGATGCTGATGGAAGGGGAAGTAATGACTGGGTAGTACAGAAACGTGTAGGTTTTTGTTAACAATTTCAATGTATTTTCTAAGAAATGTCAAGAAGCAATCAAAGGGTTTGAGCATAGAGTGAGACATACTGAGATTTGCATTTGACAAAGATCTTTCTTGAAAAATAATAGATAGAAAAAATGGCCCTGCAGAGAGGTTAGAAGTCCACTGGAGGAGTCCCATTGGAAGACAAATGGAGGCTCAGAACTGAGTGGGAGATACAGAGAAATTGAATGGATTAAAGATGTGTTTGGGAAGTCTAGTTGAGAGGAATTGGTGATGAATTGAGTTGACTGGGATGAAGGAGAGGCAGGATTCAAGGATGACTCACAGATACCTTGCATTAGCAAGTGAACTAGATCTGGTGTCAATTTTCTGATGAGCTGGTTTAGTTAATAACATTGCTGTTGATGAGTTTTTTTTAGGATTTGGTGGTTATTATTCAAACAGATTAATGTCATTTGTTGCCAACATTGTAAATTTAAATCTCGGACTGCATAATCAAAAATTTCATAACACTTCGCAGCAAATTGTCAAATAAATAGATCTTTGAGTGTCCTCTACTTTTATGCACTCATTGAACATTCTGCTGGTTTTAATGGATGGTACACATATAAATATTTTCTAATCTGTTGCCAATGAGTTGATTCTGACTCATAGCTCATGTATGGTGGTGGTGGTGATTGTGTGCTTTGAGTTGGTTCTGACTCATAGTGATGACCCTGTATAGGGTTTCCGAGACTGTAAATCTTTACAGGAGTAGAAAGCCTCATCTTTCTGGAGGAGTGATTTGTGGATTTGAACTGACCTTGAGCTTGCTATGGTATCAAGGCTCCAGCAATCTTATGTTGTTGTTACTGTTAAGTGCTATTGAGTTGGTTTTAACTCATAGTGAACCTAAACAGGGTTTCTGAGAAGCACCTGGTAGATTTGAACCATTGACCTTATGGCTCTCAATCTAGTGCTGATCCTACAATACAGAAGTCCTCTATATTGTACAGTACAGTACAGTACACAAGTCCTCTATATTATATAGTACCGTATAGTACACAAGTCCTCTATATTGTTGTTAAGTGCCATTGAGTTGGTTTCAACTCATAGCAACCCTGTATAGGATTTTTGAGGAGATTGAGCTGCCGACCTTGCAGTTCAAAGTAACCTTGCAGGCCAGTGCTTATCCTACAGTGCCACACCAGGACTCTATAGGACAGAATAAAACTGTTACTGGTGGTTTCCAAGACTGTAACAATACTCACGATTATGGATTTTTTTTTAGGGAAGTGAGCAGGTACAATTCAGGATCAAAAAAGCTCAGGATGCAGTAGTTCTCCACTCAGGAATGCCTTTGTCTGCCATATTGCAGGAATGCCTCACTCTGTCTTCAGCCTCTCAGCCATGTGGGCCTTTCGCCTCTGCACTGCTTGAGCATGTGTTACAAAGTGCTTTCACTCTGTCTGTGAATGCCCAAAGGGCACATTCTTCAAACCAGTCTCCTGTCCATAGGCACTCAGCTTTACTCAGTTGATAGGCCTAGAGGCCAAAGCTGCTCTGTCTCTCCATGCCATCACCTCTGCTGTGGCCTCTGCTTCATTTCTTAATGCTGCCTCTTGCTGTTGCCTCTGCACTTGCTCTTTCTCTAGGTATGGATCTCACAAGTCATTCATGCTCTTCTTTCTTGATTGTCCTGGGATCTTCCATCTCTGCTTTTGAGATGGTTCCTTTTAAACCTAACTGGAGGACAAAACTAACCTATCCCAGAGTCCTATATACCTTATTTATATGGTAGAAACTTGCTAGCTGAAAGTGAAGAGGACCTAAAATACTTACTGATGAAGATCAAAGAGCACAGCCTTCGGTATGGATT
>NW_006408603.1:12621141-12632584 GCF_000296735.1 Chrysochloris asiatica
GAAGACCCCCAGCAAGATGGATTGGCCAAGTGGCAGCATCAATGGGCTCAAGTGTGGCAACAATTATGAGGCTGGCCCAGGACGGAGCAGTGTTTCGTTCTGTTATGCATAGGGTCGCTATGAGTCGGTACCGACTCAATGGCACCTAACTACAGCAACCCAATCACTTGGTGAGAATTAAGAAAAATTCAGTTAGAAAAATCACATCAAATAAACTCAAGGCACCAAAAGACACCCCTGATTTTCTAGCCACTGTCTTTCATAAATAAAAGATGAACCACTCCCATTACACATCTACAATTAAATTTTTGACAATCACAATCAATCCTGCTAACAATTACTCACAATTGAAATCAGAAGATTCTTTCAGCATCTTCCCCACTCTCTCTTCACAAGACGCTGTGGAAAAGAGAAAAGCATTCATTGGGGATGCTCATTTCTTCCCTCATTCTGAGACTAAGTACATCCAAGAAAACTTGTAAGCCAGCCCTTTCAGAACTTTATGTTGTTGTTGCTGTTAAGTGCTGTCAAGTCGGTTCTGATCCATAGTGACCCTGAACAGGGTTTCTGAGTCTGTAAATCTTTATGGGAGCAGAAAGCCTCATCTTTTTCCCATGGAGCAGCAGGTAGTTTCAAACTGCTGACCTTGTGGCTTGCAGCCGGATTTGTAACCACTACGCTACCAGAGCTCCTTTATACCTTTATACTTTTATAGCCCCCTCATTTTTGATAGCACACTTCTAAATTGTCCATTCTGGTGTGGCAGTGTGGGTTAATGCACTGGAATGAAAAGTAGATTTGAACCACAATGTTGGTGGTTCATGCTCACCAGCCACTCCTTGGAAACCTTATACATGGTAGCTATGGGTCAGAACTGACTTGAAGGCACTTAACAACAATCAATCTAGCACACTGAAGGGACAAGCATATTCCTTGATCTGAAGAATCTTCCATTCTGGTTGGAATTTTGAGCAATTGCATCCATAGAGAACAGTCCAGTCCATCAAATTGTAGCAGTGTACACTTGCTCACAGTATCAAACATCTTTATCTTCTGGTCAGCTCAGCCCTAGCCATTCCAACTAAATCAAATAGGTACCAGCTGCAAGTTTGGGAGTTCACACACACAACTCCCTATATGTCAGAGGAGTTGGTCCCTAATTGTTAGCGCTAGTCCCCAGGGGTTAGGTCAGTGCCAATGGGCTTAGCAGTTCACTTAACTCCCTAACTTTAGACCAACTAACTCTTCCTCTTCTCTCTCATCTCAAGGTCAATGGTGTCAATGGAACATGTCCAAACACAGTCGTCTCTTCATTGTTATGTTTTCTCCACTTCCACACAACATATAGACCCAGGTAGTCACCAGCAAGCATACTCGTCAGCTCCCTTTAACTTTCAGCCCTAGAAGATTTCCTCTGATGGACACACTTTCTTGCCTTAATGGCTCCAAACAAACACTAAACAGTTTTGGGTGAAAATTTTTAAAAAGTCATAAACAGTCCACATCTTTCTTCTTCTTCCTACAGTTCTCTTTCAATCATAAATCTCCTGTTTGCTCAATACTTCTGGGTGGGTAGACATGTCTTTGCAAATGCACCAACTCTGAAGGTTTTGGGTGGGGCTCAGGATTCCACCTAAGGCCCTATACTTTAAAAAGGCTTAAAACAAAAAGCCTATAACTGGGCAAATTCTAACTCCCCTTTTAACAAATCCAATTAAGTATAGGCTGAAGGCAGGCTACAAACTCTCTGTAATCATTGTAGTCGGTGCTGAGTCATTGCGACCTTATGCACAGCAGAACAAAACACTGCCCGATCCTGGGCCCACTTCACTATTGTTGCCACACTTGAGCCCATTGATGCTGCCACTTGGCCAATCCATCTTTCTGGGGGTCTTCCTCTTTTTCTCTGACCCTCCACCTTACCAAACATAATATCTTTCTCCATCGACTGGTCCCTCCTGACAATATGTCCGAAGTATGAGAGATGAAGTTTGGCCATCCTGGCCTCCAAGGAGCACTCTGGCTGCACTTCTTTCAACGCAGATCTGTTGGTTCTATGGGCAGCCCATGGTACTTTCAATATTCTCCTCCAACACCATAACTCAAAAGCACCAATTTTTCTATGGTCTTCCTTACTTACTGTCCAACTTTCACATGCATATGAGCTTATTGAAAATACCATGGCTTGGTTCAGGCGCACCTTAGTCCTCAAGCTGACATCTTTGCTTTTGAACACTTTCAAAAGGTCTTGTGCAAGCAGATTTTCCTAATGCAATACATCATTTGATTTTTTGACTGCTGCTTCCATGAGTGTTGATAATTGATCCAAGAAGATGAAGTCCTTAACAACTTCAATCTTTTCTCTGTTGATAAGAATGTTGTTTATTGGTCCAGTGGTGAGGATTTTTGTTTTCTTTACATTGAGATGCAATCCATACCGAAGGCTGTGCTCTTTGATCTTCATTAGTAAATATTTTAAGTCCTCTTCACTTTCAGCAAGCAAGGTTGTATCATCTGCATATCGCAGGTTGCTAATGAGACTTCCTCCAATCCTAATGCCACGTTTTTTCTTCATATTACCTGGCTTCTCGGATTATTTGATTAGCATACAGGTTGAATAAGTATGGTGAAAGAATACAACCCTGTCATACACCTTTCTTAATTTTAAACCGGATTCAGAAGAGGCTGTGGAATGAGGGATATCATTGCTGATGTCCGATGGATCTTGGCTGAAAGCAGAGCATATCAGAAAGATATTTACCTATGCTTTATTGACTATGCAAAGGTTTTTTATTGTGTGGATCTTGACAAGCTATGGACAATATTGCAATGTATGAGTTTTCTGGAACACTTAATTGTGTTCATGAGGAATCTGTACATGGACCAAGAAGCAGTCGTTCGAACAGAACATGGGAACACTGGGTGGTTTAAAATTAAGAAAGGTGTATGACAGGGTTGCATTCTTTCACCATACTTATTCAATACTTATTCTGTAATCATTTGTTGTTGTTGTTAAGTGCTGTTGAGTTGGTTCCGGCCCATAGCGACCCTGTATAGGGTTTCTGAGGAGCATCTGGTGAGCTTGAACTGCCAACCTTGCAGTTCAAACGGCTTTGCAGTCTGGTTCATTAAACCACATTAACCCACAGTGCCACACCAGGACTGTAATCATAGCACAATATTAATTTTCATCACACATATATGTCTATTTTACAATAGTGTTGTTGTTAGGTGCCATTGAGTTAGTACGACTGATAGCAACCCTATGCACAACAGAATGAAACACTGCTGGGTCCTGGGCTAACCTCACAATTGTTGCCATGCTTGAGCCCATTGATGCTGTCACTTTGCCAATCCATCTTGCTGGTGGTCTTCCTTTTTTCTCTGACGCTCCACCTTACCAAACTTGATATCCCTATCCAGTGACTGGTCCCTTCTGAAAATATACAAAAAGTATGAGAGAGAAAAATCTGGCCATCCTGGCTTTCAAGGAGCACTCTGGCTATACTTCTTCCAACACAGATTTCTTTGTTCTTTTGGCAGCCAATGGTACTTTCAATAATCTCCTCTAACACCATAATTTACAATGGTAGGTAGGAGAAACCAATACCCATGAGGCAGTCAAGCACATAAACCATATAAAAACACTGAAATACAATCTTTCCCCCTCCAACCTTTGACCAGTCCCATTCATATGCATATGGTCTTGGGCCTCTGACAGGGTGGAGCCAGTTGACCCTGTCCTTGACCTCCTATCAGCCCTTTAGTTTAACCAGTTTACCATCTGCTTTAGGCAACTCCAGAAGCTGCTTTTCCTGCCCTCAGCTTAAGCATTTTATCTTATGTTCTTTTCAGTCATTGTTGTTGTTGTTGTTAAGTGCTGTGGAGTGGATTCCGACCCATAGCGACCCTGTACAGGGTTTCCAAGGCTGTAAATCTTTACGGGAGCAGAAAGCCTCATCTTTCTCCTACCGAACAGCTGGTAGTTTTAAACTGCTGACCTTAAGGTTCGCAGCCCAATTCATAACCACTATGCTATCAGAGCTCCTTACAGCTAACAAAATCCAAACTAACCATTTAAAAATCAAAAGCTTCACTTGCCATGCCCTTTGGTTCTTTCTCTTACAAATCCTCATGATTCCATGATTCTGGAGCCATTGCAATGAATTCCACTCCTGGTGTGGCACTGTGGGATAAAGCACTGGACCACAAGGTTGGTTTGAGATGCAAGGTCGGCAGTTCAAACTCACCAGCAGCTTCTTGGAAATCCTAAACCCTACACAAGGTAGGAACCAACTCCAGGGCACTTAACAACAACAGCAATCTCTATGAAGGCAGACTGCTATATTTTTCTCCCATGGAGCAGTTGGTGTTTGAACCACTGACTGACATTTCAGTTAGTAACTGAGCACTTTAGCCAACTTTTTCTTTCTCCTTCTCCTGCTCCCTATCTTTCTCTGTGCTCTCTCACAGCATGAAGTCCCTCCTTCCTTAATATTAATTTTAGATGGGAGTTCTAGCTTGGCACTGCAGGATAAGAACTAGACTGCATAGTTCAAACCCATCTGCTGCTCCTCAGAAATTGTATACAGGGATGTTATGAATCAGAACCATCTGGACGGCAGTTAATAATCACCACCACCACAGTTCTAGACAGAGACAGTAATAAGGTGGATAAAGCCTAAGCTTTAAATAGAAACCTGCCATTGGAACATAAAGAAGAGAAAAGTATTCTCAGCTGCTTGCTGGGTTGGCTGAATGGGAATAGTAAAAAGATATCTCAATTCCTGAATATGAACTTCTCTAGGTACACACATTTCTACAATCTCATCCTTGGGGGAGATGTGAGTAGAAATTTTTTTTTTTTTTTTTTTTTTGCTTCTTCACTCAAGCTTTCTTTGAGGAGGTCATTAGACCTCATTACCTCAGGTAATAGGGGAATATGGTTCTGCATTATCTTTCTCAGACTAATGTTCTTTTTATCTTCCTACTGTGCCTATTATTTCTGTAACAAAAAGCTAGGTTGAAAAACAAAATTAGAGTAGCCGCCTACTTTGGGTTTTTGTTTATAAATTAAAGGGTTGGAGAAACAACTTCCTCATTAACATATCGATTAAATATTACTAGCATCATTAATTAATAACACACTTACTTGCTAAGCAAAGGTTGTAGTTTCAAATCCACGTAGACAATCTTCTGCAAAACCAGTCACCGAAAACTTACAGCGCATACTTCTCTGACACATCTGGGTAATCCACACAATGGCAACTCTAACTGGAAAACTGTTCAATAATAGACCAAGGAAATGAATGTTTACTATTAAGAATATTGTTTCAAGGTCATCAGCCATGAGTTGGCTATATTTTGCAGTTTTATGAGTAATATTATTTAATGGTATAGCCCTTACACTTTTTGTGTCCATGTGTCCTTTCTAGACTGAGAAGATTCAGATACAATTAAAAAAGACTTTACATTAGGTCTTTTGCTATTAGTTTCAGTAATTTTTTTTTTTTTTTTGTCTTTATCTTTAAAATTACTCTTAAGAATCAGTCTCTGGATACTGTTTGTGTAGGTAGAGTTCTGCAGTCTTGAAAACGTTTGGCTTGCCAGAGAGGAGAGGGGAGGGTTATGTAAAAGTGGCAGAGGCTAGAGATGAGTGTTCCTACTTTGCAGCTAAGGCAGAACCACTGATGGTGGATCTCGAGCTTGAGGCCAGATTGAAGAGTCTGCCAAAGATCATATTACAGCTCACCTCAGCACAACTGTCAGTTCAGAGACTGGAGCGGATTTGTTGTTGTTATTGCTGTTGTTGTGATTTGCCATTAAGTTGATTCTGACTCATGAAGATCCTGTATAGGGTTTCTGAGGAGCTGCTGGTGAATTTGAACCACTGACCTTCCAGTTCAAACTGAGTTGAGCAGCTGTCCAGTTGTTTTCCTACAGTGCCACATTGTTGTTATTATTGTTAGCTGTTGAGTTGGTTTTGACCTGTAGTGACCCTGTAGAGCATTTCTGAGGAGGAACTCGTGAGCTTGAACCACCAAGCTGACAGTTTGAACTGACTTTGCAGTCCAGTGCATTAACCCATAGTGCCCCACCAGGACTCTACAGTACCATCCTGGGATTTGCTTATTCAAAACTCCAACACTATTCCAATAAGGATATGCAAGAAGCGATTTTTGTTATGTTTGGCTTATAGTGCAAGTGAGACTAAATTCTAAATAATTATTGTTCTCTTATTTCATTTAGATGAACAAGAGTTCTGTTTTCTGCATAGCTAGTGATAAATTAAGCATGCTTTCTGTCACAAAAATTGACAAGATTAAGTGTCCCGTGGTCATCCCATTTCTGATTATGGAGAGATCATTAACAAGCAAACATCTGGCCATTATTCCTGATGAATCTGTTCCTTGATATCTCTTGACAAGGAGAGTGGGAGGGGTCAGTGCATGGCAGCACAGATGAGCCTCGTTGTGATGACCCTGGCCATTGACTCTAGTAGTTATTGTTAATGAAGCATTCTGCATAATTGATTATTTGATACTGAAAGATATATCCGTCATATTGTGCCTGCCGTAGGGCACGTGCATTGGCTCAGCAGCAGAAAAATTCCTCAGAAACATGTCTGTTTGGAGCTTTGGTGGGTGACTCAGCACAGTGATTACAGGAGACAGGTGGGACTGGGTGTCAAGCATTGATTAGTCATAGGTTTCTGACACAAAGTTCTGTATAATGGTTAAAAAATAAAAAGATATTCTTCAATGCCCAGAAAGTCATACCCTCAGTGAGGTGTACTTCAAGAGTTTCTTTTTCTGAGTGCTGAAGACAAGTCTCTGATTGACTGACTACAAGTCTCTGATTGACTGACTACCTGCCATGTAGTTGGGCCAACAGACACCTCAGAACATCCTGTCAGAAAGGGCAGATATCAGGGTACACTCTTGTATGAGGTGTGCTATTTCTGGACCTTGGCGCATGGCGGCAAGTTGAGAAATTGCATCTTTCCAGATCCTCTTCTGCCATCTCATCAGGCCATGTGTTGAACTTTAGAGATCAGGGCACATGACAAACAACCAAGCAAGATTCTCCTTGAGCTCAGGCAGCAGAGAAACTTCTTCTTCGAACCTGTGCCTCTTCAGCTCCCAAGAGATGTATACTAATTTTGTGCCAGACGGAAGCATCTTTGTAGCTAGCAGTCCTTCGTCTTTGTGCTTGTTCTCACATCTGAGATTTAGAACCACTGTCATGAGAGCTGGAAGGGCCTTAAACATCATCCAAGCTATGCCTCTTATTACAGAATTGGAGGATGAGAGCACAGAGAAGTGACTTGCTAGGGAGCCAAGGGAGTCCATATCAGTTCTGGGATTGAGTACAACGTTTTTTCTAAAAAACACTTAGTCTTGTTTGTGTACAAAAGGATGATAATGCATTAGGTCTGCATTGCAGAGAATGATGGTAGAAGGAATTGCTCTATAGAACTTCATACACAGGAGGAACTCAGTAGCTATTTCCTTAAGGAAATATACAGTTTGATACTCCTTCTTTCTTTTTTCATTCTCTGCCATTCTCCCAGTCTTTTTGGTTCTTCTTTTAAAGACGGTCCCATCCAAGTCATTCTCAGTGTCACTAACTTGCTTCAAGTTGTAGAGATTATAGCAATGTTCACCTGCCCCCTGGCTTCTTTTCTTTTGCTTCTTCTTTCATAACCTGTAACCAATTGCTGTGGAGTCGATTCTGACTAATGTGGACTTCATGTATGTCAGAGTAGAGCTGCGCTCCATAGAGTTTTCAGTGGCTGATTTCTGATTTTTTTTTTTTTTTTAATTAATCTCTTCTGCGGTGCCTCTGGGTAGTCTCAGACCTCCAATTTTTTGATTAGCAGATGAGCACATGAGTTTGTACCACCCAGAGCCTCCTTCCTTTTTCATTGTTGTTGTTGCTGTTGTTGTTAAATTCCATGGAGTTGGTTCTGACTCGTAACGACCATGTATAGGGTATCTGAGGTGTAGCTAGTGGGTTTGAGCTGCTGACCTTGTGGTTAGAATTCCAGTGCTGCTTAAATTAGAGTTTTATACTCTTGATGATGATATTCTGATGATCAAAGTTTTTCAGTGTTAATCACTTCTTCCAGAGGAAAAACAAAAACTGCAGCATGATATTCAATTTCATCCATTATCTGTCCCCAACTCTTAGGTAATGGAAAGGGAATCAGTCTGGGAAGTTATTGAGCTGAGGGGCATCTCACCTGAGACATTAGCTATGAGACCCCCAGAAAGAGGCTTCATATATCTGCGGTTCAATTTCCTCATTTGTGATGTAAGAGGTTGGAACTGGATGAACACTCTTTCATTTTCAGGCCATTCTAATAATTCTTGCCTCAGCACCCTCTACCTTCTCTGATGATCCTCATGCTTTGTTCAATGTCAGGCTATTTCCTAATACTAACCATTCCTAGTATTATTATTTAATTTCACCATGATGCAGTCATTTCATCCTGTTGAAATCCTATCCATCTTTTAAGGTACAGCCAAAAAGATATTTGTAGCCATTTCTAATTGCTCAGAGAAGTATGCAACCCCCCAAAGACGCTCTCATATCTCATCTCTGTGCCTCTTCTACAACAGTTTTTTTTTTTTTTTTTTTTTTATCATGGTTGTCTGTGACCCACATTCCTTTTTCCTTCCACTTTAAAGGACTGCCTGGGTCTGGTTCATCAGTTTTTTTTCTGTGATACCTGGCTCAGTGCTTTTCATAAAATAGAGGTCCAGTGAGTATTTGTAGAAATGAAAACATACACTGTATGCCAAGAAAAACTATCTCCTTTTGTCCTGGGAAAGTAATTAGAGTAGTACCTAAGATCAACAGGTGATTTAAATGATGAACTTTAGCTATAATTCTCCCTTATATTTATGCTAATGTACTAATTCAGAGGTCATTGAGATATTCAGAACTTAATTGCTTGGTTCATAATTGGGTAATCTGCTGCACGTGTATGTGCATTAATTGGTGATATTCATCTTATCTATTATTATGCAATACTATGTCCATTTACATTTTTTGGAGGAGATATTCTACCTCTCCTTGTGTTGTGCATAAGGTTGCTTTGAATCAAACTTACTCGATGGCACCTTACGACAATAACAAAGCACATTCCATCATGAAACTAAATACATCTGAACATATCTGACACATCGATGGGAAGATCCATGATGATTCTCTGTTCATAACTATACTCAAGCTTGTTCAGTAATAAAGATCCAATGGTCAAGAGCAAGGAACACTAGTGGACTATGATTAACCGTTTGGCTCCTAACTAAAGGTCAGCAGTTTGGACCCACCAGGCTCTCTTCAGGAGAAAGATGTGGCAGTTTGTTTCTTAAAAAAAAAAACTTAAAAACCCTACTGGGCCATTCTAGTTTATTCTATGAGCTTACTAGGAATTGGATTAGACTCAAAGGCAAGGCAGTTTTTTTAATTGGATGAGCGCTGAGGTGCTACTGAGAAATTATCACAACAATGGGTGACATTTACTGAGTACTTACCAAGGGTCTAGCCTGGTGCTGAGAGCTTTATAAGTATTATGTTAGTTAATATCCATTCTATCCTGTTAAGGTAGGAACTTAGCCACATTTTAGAAATAAACAGGATTTAGATCAAATGGGTTTTATTTTTAATTTTTAGTAAGTGACAGTTATTGTTGTTGTCAGGTGCCATTGAGTCGGAACCGACTCATAGCGACCCCATTCACAGCAGAATGAATCAATGTCCAATCTTGGGCCAACCTCACTACCGCTGCCACACTTGAGTCCATCAGTGATGCCACCTGGCTGATCCATCTTGTTGGGGGTCTTCCTCTTTTTCTCTGACCCTCCACCTTACCCAGCATAACATCCTTCTCCAGCAACTGTTTTCTCTGGACAATATGTCCAGAGTATGAGAGACGAAGTTTAGCCATCCTGGCCTCCAAGGAGCACTCTGGCTGCACTTCTTCCAAAACAGATCTATTGGTTCTTTTGGCAGTCTATGGCACTTTCAGTATTCTCCTCCAACACCACAATTCAAAGGCATCAATTCTTCTACGATCTTCCTTATTCACTGTCCAGCTTTCGCATCCAGATGAGGCTATTGAAAACACCATGGCCTGGGTCAGGTGCACCTTAGTCCTCAAGTTGACATCTCTGCTCTTCAATACTTTAAAAAGTTCCTGTGCAGCAGATTTGCCCAATGCAATACATTGTCTGATCTCTTGACTACTGCTTCCGTGAATGTTGATAGTTGATCCAAGAAGAATGAAGTCCTTGACAACTTCAATCTTTTCTCCATTGATAAGAATGTTGTTTATTGGTCCAGTGGTGAGGATTTTTGTTTTCTTGACATTGAGATGTAATCCACACAGAAGGCTGTGTTTCTTGATCTTCATCAGTAAATGTTTCAAGTCCTCTTCACTTTCAGCAAGCAAGGTTGTATCATCTGCATATCGCAGGTTGTTAATGAGTCTTCCTCCAAATCTGACGCCACATTTTTCTTCATAGAACCCAGCTTCTTGTATTATTTGCTCAGCATACAGGTTGAATAAGTATGGCGAAAGAATACAACCCTGTCTCACACCTTTCGCAATTTTAAAACATTCAGTGTCCTCATGTTCTGTTCGAACAACTGCTTCTTGGTTTAGGTACAGATTCCTCAGAAGTACAATTAAGTGTTCTGGAATACTCACACTTCTCAATTTTGTCCATAGCTTGTCATGATCCACACAATCGAAAGCCTTTGTGCAGTCAATAAAGCACAGGTAAACATCCTTCTGGCATTCTCTGCTTTCAGCCAAGACCCATTGGACATCAGCAATGATATCTCTCGTTCCACGGCCTCTTCTGAATCCAAGTAAGTGACAGAGACAGAATCAAATCCTGATTTGCCTGACTCTAATGTAGAGATCCAAGGAGCTCTGGTAGTGTAGTGGTTACAAATCGGGCTGTGAACCACAAGGTCAGCAGTTCAAAACTACCAGCTGTTCCATGGGAGAAAGATGAGGCTTTCTGCTCCCGTAAAGATTTACAGCCTCGGAAACCCTGTTGTTATAGGTTGGAACTGACTCCATGGCACATAACAACAACAACAATGTATAGATCCACCACTCATCTGTCTGTTTGTCATACTGTGTTGGCTTGCTGTGATTCTAGAAGCTATGCCAGTAGGGTCACCAATAGTGGACAGCTTCAAGTGAGCTTCTGGAAGGAGAGACAGACTATTTCCGAATATTTAGTCACCAAAAACCTTATGAATAGCAGGGGAACACTGTCAGATAGTACCAAAATATTGAATATTGAGCATGATGAAGAATACTAGAATACTGTCAGATATAGTGAAGGAAGATGAGCTCCTCAGATTGGAAGGCACTCAAACTACAACTGGGAAGAGCTGTCCATAGCTTATCATGATCCAC
>NW_006408603.1:12633414-12646664 GCF_000296735.1 Chrysochloris asiatica
AGGACATCATAGTGGTAAAGTGAAGAGCTTATGAAAAAGAGGAAGACCCACAATGAGATGGATTGGCACAGTGGCAGCAGCAATGGGCTCAACTATAGCAGTGATTATGAGGTTGGGGCAGGATCGGGTAGTGTTTTGTTCTCTTGTACATAAAAGGTAACTATGAGTCATACCAACTCGACGGCACCTAACAAGAACAGCAAAGTACAGTTTGGTAAACTATAGTGTGTGGACCAAATCTGACTTGTGACCTCTTTTTTATAACCCTTAAACTTTAAGAAAGGTTTTAAATGTTTTAAAAAGAACAAACAAAAACAAAGAAGTATATCTAACTGAGGCCATGTGAGGTTCATAATGCCTGACATCTTGCTCTGTAGTCTTTTCAAGAAAACTTTTGCTGACCCCTAGTATATCAAGACCTTTAGAATGTTCCCAGGCTCAGTGACCCATGGGACATATCTTTCAATGTTAGCAAGAGAACGTGTAGTGAATAACATTTGGAAAATCATTTTACTAAAATTATTTAAGGTATTGAAGATTAAAAGCACAGTTTCTGTCCATCTGTGACATAATATAACATAAGAGAAAGATAATGATATGGAACACATGGTTTTTATGTACTAGAGATTATTGAGTCTTAGGTAAACTTGGTATGTAGAGGGTTCTAGAACTTCAATTATACAGGGAAGTGCCGTCGTTGGCACTTAATGTTTGTGGTGAGGCAGTCTGTGAACTCACAGCCTGAGAACCTCCTTGAGGGAAGATGACACAACAGGAGAAAAGAGAAGCCATCCCATAGTCACTGACAATATTTTTATTATGAGCAATCGTTAGTAAAATCTCCATTCTGTCAGAAAAAAAAAAAATATATATATATATTATTTGTTGGCAAGATATTGCACAGGGGAATGGTTCTGGTAGTGTAGTGGTTATGAATCGGTCTACTAATTTCACGGTCAGCAGTTCAAAACTACCAGCTGTTCCGTGGGAGAAAGATGAGGCTTTCTGCTTCCGTAAAGATTTACAGCCTTGGAAACTCTGTACAGGGTCGCTGTGAGTCGGGACTGACTCCATAGCACATAACAACAACAACAAGGTTTCATAATAACAGGTGAGGGTAAGCGCCATGGAATGCTACTTTTTCTCTTAAGAGAGGCAGGTCATTAGTGTCCCTCTTCCCAGAAGACTTGTGTGGTCTGGAGAAAATAGTTTCTTCTTAGTAATTTATGATTAAACTGCAGATTGGTCAGCTTGAGTGAAAATTATCAGACGTTTTTCTTATTGAGAAAAATGTTTGGTAGTTAATGGAAACAAAGAGTCCATCAACCAATTTGTTTGAAAAACTTGAATAAAAAATCTCATTAAAGGCAAATTTTTATTAAATTCTCATCAAGTGACAAATCCTATGTTAAAAGAGATCTAATATGAGGTAAATCAAAAGTATTGTTTGGTGGGTTCCAATTAATTCAAGCATGGGCTTGTTTCTAACAAAGTGTGCCTAAGCATGCCACTGCAATCAGTAGATTTCTATGAACTTTTTCTCTCAATAATACACTTGTCTTAGCCTCTTTATGGTGCCTTCAAAGACACAGGTCCAATTCAAACAGTGGATTCTGAGTTTATCTGCTGGATCAGTGACATTCAAAACAGAGAGATGAGCTCCGAAGGTTGTGCTGCTGGTTTATTTTTGGGGGGACTTCCTGAGTTAATGCTGATAAATTGCTCAAAGGACACAGGAGAATCTTGGGGGTTCTTAAGAAGAGGTTTTAAGAATACTGAAAACTAAGGATTTTTCTTTTCTTTTTTTTTTTCCCTATCACAATAATGTACTTGCTCATCTTTGAGGGGTGCTGGCAGCGGTTATCTTATGAAAATGTTAGGAAACCTTACTCCATCTGCCCTACAGTCCTGATCTTGCCCCTTCAGACTTCTTTTTGTTCCCCAAATGTAAAGAATATTTAAAACGAACCTGATGTAGGGTGGGTTTCCCTAAGGTTGCCAACTGCCATATTGATGTGTAAACTGAAGATCGCAGAATTCTTCAGGGAAAGATTGTTGTTAAGTGTCACCAAGTCTGTTCTGACTCATAGAGACCGTATATGGGGTTTCTGAGGAGTGGCTGTTAGGTTTGAACTGCCAACCTTGAAGCTAGCAGTCCAGTGCTTATCCTACAGCACCAAATCAAAGAAAGATTGTTGTTGTTGTTTAGTGCCGTAGAGTCAATTCTGACCTATAGCGACCCTGTATAGGATTTCTGAGGAGCAGCTGGTGAGCTTGAACCGCGAACCTTGCAGTTCATACGGCTTTGCAGTCTGGCACATTAACCCACAGCATCACACCAGGACTCCCAAGGAAAGATTAGAGAGATGAAAATATCATCTTCAGAAGTGTATAAACCTAGATGAAGGATATGTTGAGAAGCAAGAGCTTCATAGTTTAATATTTTTGCTTATTAAAGGTGTCTATGATTTTGTAGCAATGCTATTTGCTCTAATAAATAGTCCTTAGAAATAAAACAATAAGCTATCATAACAATGAGATAAAGTATATATGCATATGATGACTAAACTATTTATTGAATATTTAAAAACTATTTATTGAAACATTCACAAGGTACACCCAGTCACTGTTTAGGGTCCTTCAGAAAAATTTCTATTCTTGCAGAGGTTATGTTTCAGTGGAAAAATCAGATGGTCACAAAGAAAATTCCCCCTGAGTTCCTGAAATGGGCAAACCCTGGATTACTAACCAAAGGCTGGGCAGTTCAAACCTGTTCAATGGTACTCAGAAATAAGACCTGAAATTTTGCTTTTGAGGAGCACAGTCTCAAAACCACAGGGAATACAGCTCTGCACACAGGAGACCACATTTACTCAGAATCAAGTTAGTGGCAACAAACAACAATTAGTGGACAAAGAATTTTCCATTTGTGAAGTGTGGACAAAGGTTGTGTAGAAGGCATGGAGATGAGGATTAGAGTTATTTACTAATATCTTCATTAGATATATATTGTGGACCTTCTACAAGTATGTTGTTGCTGCTGTTAGGTGTCATTAAGTCTATTCCGACTCCTAGAGACTCTGCACAACAGAATGAAACACTGCACAGCCTTGTGCCATCCTTACAACGGTAGGCTTGAGCCCATTACTGCTACCACTGTGCCAATCCATCTTGTTGGGGGTATTCATCATTTCACTCACCATCCACTTTACCAAGCATAATGCCCTTTTCCAAGGACTGGACTGTCCTGATAACATGTCTGAAGCATGAGAGACTAAGTCTCACTATCCTGGCTTCTAAGGTGCATTCTGGCTGTACTTTTTCCAATGCAGATGTTTTGTTTCTATGACAGTCGATGGTACTTTCAATATTCCTCTCCAACACGATAACTCAAATGTATCTACTCTTCTATAGTTTTCCTTATTCATTTTCCAACTTTTCTCATACATATGATGTGATTGAAAATATCTTGGCTTGGGTCAGGTGCGTCTTAGGCTTTAAACTGATATCTTAGCTTTTGAACAACCTAAAGTTGTCTTTTGCAGCAGTTTACTTAATGCAATAAACAGATATGTCATCTGATTTCTTGATTGCTGCTTCCATGAAGGCTAATTGTGGATCTAAGTTAAATGAAGCTGTTGACAACTTCAATCTTTTCTCCATTTACCAGTGGTGAGGAGTTTTGTTTTCTTTACATTGAGGTGCAATCCATACTGAAAGCTGTGGACTTTGATCTTCATCAGTAAGTATTTTAAGTCCTATTCGCTTTAAGAAAGAAATATTGTATCATCTACATATTGCTGGTTGTTAATGAGTCTTCCTCTAATCTTGATGCCATGTTCTTCTTCATACAATCCAGTTTCTCAGATTATTTGCTCAGCATTCAGATTGAATAAGTATGGTGAAATAATACAGCCCTGGTGCATACTTTTCCTGATTTAAATGATTCAGTAACCCTTGTTGTACTTGAATGACTACCTCTTGGTCTATATACAGGTTCATCATAAGCACAATCAAGTGCTCTGGAATACCCATTTGTTGCAATGTTATCTTTAGCTTGTCATGATCCACACAGTTGAAAGCCTTTGCACAGTCAATAAAGCACAAGTAAACATCTTTCTGGTATTCTCTACTTTCAGCCGAGATCCGTCTGATGCCAGCAGTGATTTTTCTAGTTCCTTCACTAAGCATGGTGTTCTTCTAGAGGGACTAGTTCTTCCTGACAACAAGTCAATGGTAGAAGAGACAAAGTTTCACCATTGTTGCTTTCAAGGAGCAATCTGATCATGCTTCTAAAGTGAATTAGTTTCTTCTTCTGTAAATCCAGGATATATTCAATATTCTTCAGTAACACCATAATTCAAATGTATTGATTCTTCTCTGACTTTTCTTATTCATTGTCCAGCTTTTACATGCATATGAGGTGACTGAAAATATGTGGCTTGGGCCAGGTCCACCTTGGCCCTCAAAGTGACACCTTTGCTCTTTAACATTTTAAAGAGGTCTTGCCCAATGCAGCTGTTTGTTTTATTTCTTGACTGCTGCTTTCTTGAGTGTTGATTGTGGATCTAAGTAAAATGATATCCTTCACAACTTCAATATTTTCTCCACATATCATGATGTTGTTTACTGGTCCAGTTATGAGGATTTTCGTTTTCTTTACACTGATATGAATTGATAGTAAAGGTTGTAGTTTTTTATCTTCATCAGTAAGTACTTCAAGTCCTTTTTGCTTTCAGCAACCAAGCTTGCACCATCTGCATATTGCAGGTTTTTGATGAGTTTTCCTCCAATCCTGATGGTATGTTCTTTATATAATCCAGCTTTTCAGATTAATTGCTCAGAATACAGATTAAATAAATATGTTGAAAGGATACACCCTTGATCAACCGTTCTCATTTTTGAACCATTTACTATCCCCTTATTCTGTTACAATTACTGCCTCTTGATCTATGTACAGGTTCTTCATGAGCACTAATAAGTGTTCTGAACTTCCCATTCTTTGCAATATTATTCATAGTTTGTTATAATCCACACAGTCATATGCCTTTGCATGGTCATAAAGCACAAGAAAACATGTTTCTGGTATTTTCTGCTTTCAGTCAAGATCTAGCTGACATTAGCGATGATATCCCACATTTCACATCCGCTTGTAAACCTGACTTGAATTTCTGTCAGCTCACTGGTGATGCTGCAATCATGTTTGAATTATCGTCAGCAGCATTTTACTTCCATCTGATATTAATGATAAGAGAAAGATGTGAAAAGAGTAGTGAACACCAATTGTTTTATCTGTCTAGAACCTTCTTTCTGGGAGCAGTCTATTCTCCCTAGTCTCTTCCAACTCCATCTACATGAATAACTGCAGGAGCCATGATGGTAGGCCCCATGGGCCCACACTTCACAATAGACTGGCATGGAAATGAGAAGGTCTACAGAGTTTTTCCCCAGAAATTAAGGAGTTAGAATTGAGGAGGAGAAGTCAGTCTCTCTTTGGGCACTGTAAATATCTAAAGAACTATGGAGTTTTATCCATCATGTTTCCACAATGAAGACTGGCAAAGCAGGAAAAGAAAAGAAAAGAAAAAAAAAAAATCCCAATGAAAAAGAAGGAAACAGTCACACTTAACAAAAGCAGCGGAGAGACATGTATAAAATGAAAACATCACTTGAGTCTCTGGTTCCTGTTATACTTTAGGCTCAAATGAAATTACTCTCCTAGGTCGTCTCCAGGGACTTCAGGACCATTATTAAAAAAATTTCTTCCTCTCTTTGCATAAAGTAATTTTGGTTCCTGAAGAGGCTTTACTCTAAGATTGCATAAATAAGTACATTGCAGTTATATTGTGTGTTTATCGTTTCTGTAAGACACAAGGTGACAGGTGTCATCAGGAAAACATAGATTTGAGTTTCTATCACTTGCAACAAAATGTTCAGTATATCTCTTAGGATAGTGATGCCAATAGTCACATAAACAACAGTACAAGAGAACTAGGAGACTTCTGTCACAGTCTAGATTTACAGGGCAGTGCTACTAGGAAAATAAGGGGCATGTGCAAGAAAACTTTGAGGATAAAAGTATTAGATTTTGACAATTTATTATTTGTTGGGGTTGATAAAAACAAACTTTGAACTTAAAAATAAAAGGGGTGGTTGTTTGTCCCGGTTTGGCACTGTAGGATAAGGTTAGACTGAACTGCTAGGTTGGTGGTTCAAATCCACCAACCACTCCTCAGAAACCCTATACAAGTTTGCTATGAGTTGAACTGACTCAGTGACTCTAAACAACAATAACCTAACAGGAATACCCTCAGTGGTTGGTATTAACAAATAGAAATGTATTTTCTCAAGGTTAGGAGACAAGAAGTCTGAATTCTGGGCACCAGCTCCATGGGAAGACTTTCTTTGTCAACTCTGATGGAAGGTCTGTGAGCCCTTTTCAGCTTCAATTCCTTGTTGACCTTTAAGTAGCATGACAATGATCTTCCCCATCTCGGTTCGTTTTTCTTCCTGTGCTGTTTCATAGCTCAAAATATGATTAATTTAAAAGAAACCACACACTATTATGGCCTCATTAACTTAACACAGCAAACCTTATTCCCAAATGAGAACACATTCAAAGATATAAGGGTGAGGATTAGGACCCACAATTTTAGAGGGGGAGATAGTTCAATACGTAACAATGTTAAATCTGTTAAGCGGAATAGAAATGAAAGGTAAAGTAAGCTTGAATTCTGAGGACTAGAGAAAGGCATTAAAGGAAGCATCAAAGCAAAACAAACAACTACTGACAAGAAAGGACTGGTCTGGGATCACAGAACATGGATTTGCCTATTGCCTGCAAGTAGTACTTCACTGACTTTGCATTAACTTTCACCCATTCTGTATGTTGCACTTTTAAATATGATAATACTAATAATGCAGTCTAAGAAATACATTGCCCTTTAAAATGTCTTGTTATAAGTATAGGCTTTGAATTTAGACCAGGGTTCTCTATTTACACTCTCTGTGTGAAACGGGGCAAGCAATGTAATCTTTCTGTGCATTTGTTAATTCACAAAATGGGAATAAGTCTCTGATTTTGAAAGGCTTTTGTGAGGATTAGATATTGTGATGATCATATGGACAATGTATGACACGTGATGAATGTAGTATACATGGTATGTTGCAATGTGTGCTATCAGGAGGAGGAGCCTAGTCCACAGTTTTTGAGAATGCTGATTCCACATGTATTGGAAATATCCATACAAGTTGACTGGAGTACAACTCTACGTGTACACACAGGCCATCCATCCATCCACTCATACATTCATGCCTAAAGTGATGACTAAAATTCAGTTGCCATGAAGTCTATTCTAATTCATACTGACCCTATGTGTATCAGTAGACTTGTGCTCATAGTGTTTTCAGTGGCTGATATTTTGGAAGCAGACTGTTAGATCGTTTTCTCCACAGAGAGCCTAGACAAGGTCGCTATGAGTGGAAACCATCATGAAACAGCAATAGCAACCTCTGGGTAGACTCAAATTGCCAGCCTTTTAGTTAGCATATGGGTGCTTAACCTTTTACCTCACTTAGAGACTCCAAATAATGACTGTGTACTAAATATTATCGGGATGCAAAGATAAAGAATGCTTAGTTACATCCAAAGGAAAAGTAAGGAAGATAGGAGCCACAGGAGTAACAATATAATATAGAATGTAATAAGAGCTTAATATGAAGAATAAAAGTGCTATAGGATATTTCAATGGAGTGTGGTGGCTCCACAGGATAAGTACTGAACTGCAAACCGCAGGTTAGCCATTCAGGCTCACCAGTCTCTCCATGGGAGGAAGATGAAGCTTTCTTCTCACACAAAGATTTATAGCCTCAGAAACATTATACAGGACCTCTGTGAGTTGGAATTGACTTGAAGGCACTTAACAACAGCAACAGGGAATTTGAAGTAAGTAAAATAACTTTGTGGCCAACATTTACAGCAGCAATTATAATTTGTGGTGAACCACTGCATGTACATGAGGATTAGGCATCCTCCCTTAAAAGTTCCTAGGTTTAGGAAATACTGGTTCCTATTCTGGAAGTCAGAACAATAGCTTCCATGTGGTCATAAATGTTCAAAACAAGAAAAGCCATTGTTTTTTTCCTCCAAATGACTATTAAAAAGAATTGTTTGTTACGTTCATTCTGACTCAGTGACCCTATGTGTTTTTCATTGTAGGATAAGGACAAAGTTGACAGTGATACATGCCAGCCACTCCTAGAAGACCCTATATAGCTTTGCTAATGGAGCTGACTCGTCTGCACTAGACAACAATGGTGTGTGAGAGTGGAGCTGCTGCCTAGGGAATTTCCTAGGTTGTGATCTTTAAGAAGAAGATTGGTCACCATTTTCCCAAGGGTCAATGGAGCCACTTGGTTGATTCAAATGACCACATTTTTGGTTAATAGCTGAGCACTTAACAATTGTTCTACCGTGTCTCCTTTCTGTGCAATACTCCGATTTTCCTCAAAGTAAACCTTGAGTCAGAAGTACCTAAGAGTCTCTACCAGCACTTGTCTCTCAGTTTGTGTCGCATAAACTTGCTACAGTGATAGAAGCTATACCACCAGTGTTTCAAATATCAGCAGGACACAACTCAAAATGAGAAGGAACAGCTACAAACATTTGTTAATAGTTGCAACATGGAATGTATGAAGTATGCATCTAGGAAAACTGAAATTGTTAAAAATTAAGTGAAATGCATAATGATCATTATCCTAGGCATTGTTGTTGTTCTTAAGTGCCATCCAATTGGTTCCAACTCATAGCGAACTTGTATAGTATTTCCAAGGCTCTAAATCTTAGTGGGAGCAGAAAGCCTCATCTTTCTCCTGAGAAGCAGCTGGTGAGCTCAAACCACAGACCTTGTGGTTCACATTTCAGTGCTTATCGTACGGAGCCACAGCACTCCCATCCTAGACAGTAGGGAGTGGAAATGAACGATATTGGTAATCTGACAATCATATGGTTTACTATGCCAGGAAAGACAAATTGAAAAACAATGGTGTCGCATTCATTGTCCAAAAGAACAGTTCAAGAGCTATCTTGAAGTACAATGCTGTCTGTGGTTGGATGATATCCATAAACCTACAAGGAAGACCAGTTAATGCCATGATTATTTAAGTTCATGCACCAACCACTAAAGCCAATGATGATGAAAGTCAATAATTATACCAACGTCTTTGGAGTCCTGATGTGCCACTGTAGGATAAGCACTGGACTGGTAGCCCCAAGGCCGGGTGTTCAAACCCACAGCCTGTTCCTCAAAAACACTGTATAGGATTGCTATTAGTTGGAACTGACATGAAGGTACTTAAAAGACAACAAACCAACTTTTTCAGTCTGAAATGGATCAAACAAGCAATCAAGATGCATTGATAATTACCGATGACTGAAATGCAGAAGTTGGAAACAAAGGAAGGATTGTAGTTGGAAAATATGACCTTGATGATAGAAATGATGCTGGAGATCTCCTGATAGAATTTTGCAACACCAATTACTGATTCATAGCAACTACCTATTGTATACAACATAAAAGGTGTCTGTCATATACACCTGAGTCTGACCAGATGGAATACACAGGAATCAAATTGACTACATTTGTGGGAAAAGATGGTAGAAAAACTCAATGTCATCAGTCAAAACAAGACCAGGAGCCGGCTGTGAAACAGACCATCAATTGCTCATTTGCAAGTTCAGGCCGAAGCTGAAGAAAATTAAAACAAGCTTATGAGAACCAAAATGTGACTTTCAATATATCTTACCTGAATTTAGAGACCATCTCAAGTATAGATTTGATGCATTAGATACTAACGACATTTGAAATATAGAAAAGATCAAAGTGAATATCAGAACTGAAGAACTTAAGAAAAAAATTCATGCCTTTGCTTGAAATATTGAAGGGTTCTATGGGGAAATTATTGAATTATACAGAAAGCATCAAAAGAAGATGGAAGGAATACATAGAATCATTGCACCAAAAAGAAATGGTACTGAAGGAAGAAGCCCAAGTTGCACTGAAGGCATAGGATTAAAACAAGGCTCCAGAAATTGATGGAATGCAAGTTGAAATCTTTCAAAAACCAAAACAAAACAAAAGTCCTAGAAGTGCTCAATCATCTATGCTAAGAAATTTGGAAAACAGCTACAGATGGGAAGAGATCTTTATTTATGCCCGTCCAAAGAGAGGTGACATAATGGAATGCTGAAATTATCGACAATGGCATTAAAATCATATGCAAATAAAATTTTGCTAAAGTTAATTGAAAAATGTCTGCAACAGTACATTAATAGGGAACTGCCAGAAATTCAAGCCAGACTCAGAAGAGAATGTGGAATGAGGGATATCATTACTGGCATCAGAGGGATCTTGGTTGAAAGTAGAGAATATCACAAAGATGTGTTATTGTTGTTGTTAAGTGACGTCGTGTTCTTTCCAGTTCATAGCCACCCAGTATGGGGTTTTTGAGGCTTTAAATCTTCAAGGGAGCAGAAACCCTCATCTTTCTCTGAGAAGCAACTGGCCAGCTCAAGAGGCAGACCTTATGGTTTAAAGTCCAGTATTTATCATATGAAACCACCAGGCTTTACAAAGTAAAAAGTACAGAGTACAAAGATGTGTACTTGTGCTTTATTTGTTATGCAAAGGCTTTCAATTGTGTAAACAATGACATGCTATGGATAATTTTGCAAAGAATGGGTATTCAAAAATACTTGTGCTCACGAGAGACCTGAGAGGTAGTTATTAGAACAAAACAAAGGGACACTGAATTATTAAAAATCAGGAAAGGTGCATGCCAGGACTGTGTCCTTTCACCATATTTATTCAATCTGTATGCTGACCAAATAATCTGAGAAGACAGATTATATAAAGAAGAATGTGGTATCAGGATTGGAGGAAGATTTATTAACAGCCTGCGATATGCAGATTGTACAAACTTGCTTGCTGAAAGTGACGAGAACTTGAAATATTTACTGAAGATCAAAGACTATAGCTTTCCGTATGAATTGCATTTCAGTGTTTGTTGTTGTTGTGAACTGCCATCGAGTGGGTTCTGACCCATAACGACCCTGTATAGGGTTTCCAAGAGCTCCGGTAGCGTAGTGGTTACGAATTGGACTGCTAACCTCAAGGTCGGCAGTTTGAAACTACCAGCCATTCCGCTGAAGAGGAGGCTTTCTGCTCCGGTAAAGATTTGAAGCCTCGGAAACCCTGTGCAGGGTCACTATGAGTTGGAACCGACTCCACAGTACTTAACAACAACAACATAGGGTTTCCAAGGAGCATCTGGTGAGCTTGAACCGCTGATCTTGCAGTTCAAACGGCATTGTAGTTTGGAACATTAAGCCACATCAGGACTCCACGCACCTCAGTGTAAGAAAACAAAAATCCTCCCAACTAGACCATTTAGTAGTGTCATGATAAATGGAGAAAAAAATTGAAGTTGTCAAAGACTTCATTTTGCTTGGATCTACCATCAACACTCATTGTAGCAGCAATCAAGAAATCAAATGATGTATTTATTGCATTAAGTAAATCTGCCACAGAAGAACTCTTTAAAATGATAAAGAGCAAAGATATCAGTTTGAGGACTAAAGTGCACCTGACCCAAGTCATGTTTTTTTTTTGGGGGGGGGGATGTAAAAATTGGAAATTAATAAGAAAGATCATAGAAGAATCTATGCATTTGAATTATGGTTTTGGAGAAGAATATTAAAAGTATCACAGTCTGCCAGAATAACAAACAAATCTGTGTTGGAAGAAGTACAGCCAGAATGTTCCTTAGAAAACAGGATGGTGATCTTTTGTTTCTTATATTTAAACATGTTGTCAGGAAGGAATCAACCATGGAGAAGAACATGTTTGGTAAAATGAAGGGTCAGAGAAAAAGAGGAAGACCCCCAAGGAGATGGTTTGACACAGTGATAAAAACAATGGACTGAAATGTAACAACAATTGTGAAGATGGCATGGGTCTGGGAAGTGCTTCATTCTGTTGTATGAGTCAGAACTGACTTGATGGCACCTAACAAAAATCCTTGGTGAATGAGTTTCAGCAGAGATGCCAGTAGTGTAAGATAGATTTGGAAGAAGAGCCTGGCAATCTGTTTTTGAAAATTAGTCAATAAAGATCACAACTGTATAGATCACAACCAAGTACTATCTGATACACTTCTAGACGATCCTTTACATTGGAAGGCACTACACAATATCCACAACAATGAACACACATATACTAATGATCTTGAAAGTGACACCTGACTAGGCTGACTCCTTGACAATTAACAACAAGAACCTCTGAGGATGTTTACCAATGAGACTAAAGTTAAACATGGTATCATGTAACTCTTTAAAGTTTTGGTTCATATGTCATTTATTACAATGTGTATTTTGATTTCATAATCTTTGAGAAGTGGATTATTTAAATACGAAGTTGTCTTGACCACTTATTTAGTAACAAAAAGAGAAAATCACATCAAATTTCTTCTTTTAAATTCACAATTCTATTACTGGTCAAAAAGTGACTGAAGGATCCTGGGACCATGGCCCTTGACTACTCTTCAGATCTTAAGTAGAATTCACCCTCATAGTTTAATTTTATCCAAGTGGTAGGTAGGTAATGGGGTGGGGGTGGGGGGACGGGCAACAACACTAGTAAGGTATGCTCACCATGGAATGATCAAGCATTCAAGATCAAAAGAACGCTTACCTAAGGACAAGGTTCCAAAAGGTTGGGAAGAAAGGGTAATGCTAATAAGAACAGGGAGGAATTGGATAACTGCTGTTACATGAGGGGACTGCATTCATTATAATGGAACAAAGTCTATGATATGTTGACTGTAAAACTGACAATCTGCTTGTAAACCTTCACTCAAGTTCAAAAAGTTTCCATAATTAATCAATAAAGATCAATAGAATAAAAAAATAGTGATAATTTAAAATGAAAGGTTGTACCTCATCTTTCACTTCTTAGTTAGTCATCAAAAATAAAGGTCAGTGTGCCTGCAGACAGGAGGCTGGCTTGCAAAATGGCCTTTGGACATTTAAACAAATATGTATTTTCATTGTACTATCACTGTGTACATCAAAAAATTAAAAAAAGCAATAGAGGTAAATACTGTTAACTAATGGTACGTGGAGGGGATTGTAATCATTGCAATGATTTGTTGAATGTAAAACAGATGATCTTTCCTGTAAACCTTCACTCAAT
>NW_006408603.1:12646829-12657022 GCF_000296735.1 Chrysochloris asiatica
ACAGGGTTTCTGAGGCTGTAAATCTTTATGGGAGCAGAAAGCCTCATCTTTCTCCCGCGGAACAGCTGGTAGTTTCGAACTGCTGACCCTGAGGTTCGCAGCCCAATTCGTATCTATAGAGAATTAATATTTGTATAGTTTTTATTCAATGATTTTATTTTTAGAGAAAACAATCTTGAAATTATCTGTGGAGTTTATAAAGAATAATTGGTGGTGGTGGTGGTTGTGTGCTATTGAGTGGTTCTAACTCATAGCTACCACGTATAGTGTTTCTGAGGCTATAAATCTTTATGGAAGCATAAAGCCTCATCCTTCTCCCCCGTTGCTGCATATAGATTCAAAGTGCTGACCTTGCAATTAGCAGTCCAACAGGTAACCCACTATGCTATTAGCAGGATAATATAATGAGTTTCCTGGCAAAATTTTAGCTATAGAGATTATTATTATTATTATTGGAAATGTCAAAAGATTTTGGCCACTTAGATTTACTAATGACATCAACTTGGAGAACTAACCAACAGCACAGATCTGAACAAATAATTTATGAATGTCACTTAGTTTCCCATTCTGTAAAACAGAGTGATTTTTGCTCAGCAGGAATGTTTTAAGTGAAACTGAGTCAATGAACTTCAATTCTCAGTGCATGGTGTATTGGTGGAAAATGTAATTTCTGCAGTCATATTGCTTGGGTTCATATTCTGGCCCTGCACACACTATCAGCATTACTTTAGACAAGTTGCTTAAATCTTTCTATGTATTGTTTTTTTTTTTTTTTTCATCTATAAAATGGGAAGCAGGAGAATAATAGTTCCTATTTCATGTAGTTGAGATGTGTGAGAATTAATGAGTAACTCACTGAGAATAGTACCACACATAAACCAGTAGCTATGGAGTCTTAGTGACTCCATGTGTGTCAGAGTAGAAATGTGCTCCCTAGGATTCTCAGTGATGGATTTTCAGAAGTATATCACTAGGCTTTTCGTCTTAGGTGAACTTGAACTTCTAACCTTTCAGTTAGCAGCCAAGTGAGTTAACTATTTGTACAAATAATGAACCCCACAAAGCACATAATGAGTGCTAATTATCAGTAAGATTCAACTCTGTAGGAGGGGACTTCAAAATGTTGGTGGAAAAATTCCATTATCTCTGAATTCTATTTTCTTATGAATTTTTTGAAGCCCCCTCTTATGGTCACTATCATTATGCCTGATCTACAGAAAAGGAACAAAAGGAGTTTTAAGGTAAAATTATCTATCCCATCCCATCCTGGATGCAGGATTAGAAGGTAGCAAGAGATGGACCTCAAATCTGACACCAACACTCATTCAGGCAGAAGCAACAATAACAAGTGTGAGTTTTCCCAAATGATTTTTAGTGTACTGCAGTGCCTCATGTATAAAACAAACCTTGGATGGTTGACACTTCACAATGCATTTCATGCTGCAGTTGGAAAAGAAAAGTGTTAAAAATGATACAAATGGAGTATTAAACACATCAGTAAGTTATTTTAGAAATATAGCAAAGTAAGTAAGGGAGAGACACTAGATAGCACCTCAAGAAAGTAAGCATGCTAACCATAAGAGCAAAAACCAAAAAAAAATAAAAAAACCCAATCCTGCAGCCAAATAGATTCTGACTCATAGCAACCCTATAGGACAAAGCAGACTGTCCCTTAGGCTTTCCAAGTTTGTAGTGATTATAGGAGCTGACTTCCATGGAGCAGCTGGTGGCTTCAAACCACCTACCTTTTGGTGTTCCACCAGGACACCTCATCTGAGCAAGAAACAAATCACAAACATGAGTAATATATTCCTTTTTCCTACTTGAACTAAGATAAATGTTTATTAAAAACTTGAAGTTTGATAAATATAATTCTATGTGGTATTTATTATGTCTATTTCCTAAGACCTACCACCTGAAGAATGTACTTACTGAAGAATTTTTAGTGTGCACTATAATATATCCCAAACCAAGCACTGTTGGTGTTTCCCACTGTACTCCTGGCCCAAACCCGAGAGAAGCTGACCAAAAGGAGGAGGATGCAAAATCTTTGCAATAGAATATTCTAATAAATAGGCTACATATTTTACAGTATTATTTTTCAGAAGGGGAAAATTTGGAGGAAATAAATGGACGTGTAAGATAAACAATAGTAATGTAATTTATAACTTCTGTTCATTATGTTGATCATTTCAAACAAGTACTTTCACATTTTCTAGGTACTGACATTGGTCTAAGTTGGCTTTGATCTGAAAGATGCCATTCATGATGAAGGATTTCATATATTCTATGTTTCCTGGTATGAAAACACCTTATTTACCACAAAGTAAAGGCAGAAGAAAATTGGCATTTTAAAAACCATATCATGCTTGTTAGACTTGGTCAATAAAATATTTTTTAGAAATAGAATCCATGTTAAATAATTAAGTCACGTTAAAATTTTGTTAGGTAATAAATATTATGAGGAAGACATAAGTCCCTTTGATTTCCAGAGGTAAAATTGTTGTTGTTGTTAAATGTGGTTGAGTCGGTTCCAACTCATAGCGACCCTGTAAAGGGTTTCCAAGGAGCAGCTGGTGAACTTGAACCACCAAACTTGCAGTCCAGTGCATTAACCCACAGCGCCACATCAGAAGTAGGAAAGGCATCAGAAATTTTTTTAAGATTTATTTTACTGCTTGACACTTTTGCAGACATGGCTCCCTGTGATGGCTGCACATAATTGTTGTTCAGGTTTCCTTCATTTTAGTGCTGCATTCTCTGCATTGCCTTCTAGATCCATGGAGAGGTAAATGCTTTCCAACCTGTCAGAAACCTGCATCATTTGGTATCCCATTTACTCCTGGCTGGTTCTTCACAAGAAAGGAAGGTCTTCCTATTCTTTTACTTTCCTGGCCTTCAGTAATCTGTCTACTTAGAGTGAGTTTGAAGGAAAGCTGGTGACATCTGCCTCTGTTGTTACATGATGTTGCGAACAAAAATTAGCATAGCACACTTAGGAAGCACCTCAAATGGGGAGGGAATGGATGTCAAACAAATGTAGAAGGTATGAGTACTTTGAGTAAGTGTAGGATATTTCATTTGAAAATGTTATTCACTTGAAAATTACACCATCACTCAAACCACAACTTCCAAGTGACATACAGGAAACCATACACATAGTTACAAGTCTCACTTTCTATACAAAAGTCAAAAATGAAAAAAATCTTCCTATACTCATACCTTTGGGACACGCTCCTTCATTTAATACCTTCTAAACCATACTTGTTCAATTTGTATGCTGAGCAAATAATACGAGAAGCTGGGTTCTATGAAGAAAAACGTGGCGTCAGGATTGGTGGAAGACTCATTAACAACCTGCGATATGCTGATGATACAATCTTGCTTGATGAAAGTGAAGAGGATTTGAAACACATACTTACGAAGATCACAGAGCACAGCCTTTGACATGGATTATATCTCAATGTTAAGAAAACAAAAATCCTCACCACTGGACCAATAAACAGCATTGTTATCAATAGAGAAGAGATTGAAGTTGTCAAGGACTTCATTCTTCTTGGATCAACTGTCAACACTCACGGAAGCAGCGGTCAAGAGATCAGACGACGTACTGCATTGGACAAATCTGCTGCACAGGAACTTTTTAAAGTACTGAAGAGCAAAGATGTCAGCTTGAGAACTAAGGTGCACCTGACCCAAGCCATGGTATTTTCAATAACCTCATATGCATGCAAAAGCTGAACAGTGAATAAGGAAGACCGTAGAAGAATTGATGCCTTTGAGTTATGGTGTTGGAGGAGAATATTGAAAGTGCCATAGGCTGCCAAAAGAACCAATAGATCCGTTTTGGAAGAAGTGCAGCCAGAGTGCTCCTTAGTGGCCAAGATGGCCAAACTTCATCTCTCATACTTTGGACATATTGTCAGGAGGGACCAGTCACTGGAGAAGGAAGGATATCATGTTTGGTAAGGTGGAGGGTCAGAGAAAAAGAGGAAGACCCCCAACGAGATGGATTAGTCAAGTGGCAGCATCGATGGACTCAAGCGTGGCAACAGTAGTGAGGTTGGTCCAGGATCGGGCAGTGTTTCGTTCTGCTGTGGATAAGTTTGCTATGGGTTGGTACCGACTCGATGGCACCTAACAACAACAACAGAGCTATAGGATAAGAGATTGACTGCTAACCACAAGGTTGGCAGTTCAAACCAACTAGCCACTCCTTGGAAACCCTATACAGGATCACTATGAGTCAGAATGAACTCAGCAGCATATAACACAACAACATCTCAAGACCCAAGAGGCAAAAAATATAAGTATACCATACATGCCCCACTGGACATGAAAGAGTTAAGATAGGTCTATGGCAGAGATTGCCTGCTGTTCCCAAGCATGTATGTCTTTCTTTCTGAATATATAGGTAGACTTATTTTCTAGCTTCTGTTTCAGATGGGTGTAGTCATATGATTAATTTAACCTTAATTTGAAAAGGAATAGTAGACTGTACTTCCAGACTGGTCCATAGAAATGTTCCATGTGATCCTCTATTCTTCCTTTCCCCTTTGGTGGATGAACGAAGAGGATATGGAAGCTGAAGGACTTAGGTTACTGAATGAAGACATAGAGAGAGAAACCTCCAACTCCCAACAATAATTGAGAAAGAAATGAGCTTCCCTTGGATCAAGTCACTGAGCTTTGGCAATTAATATATTACTTCTGGTAAACACCGTGATGAGCTATCAAATCCTCCTTTAGGAATGAGGGACATATTCCTCAACTGTCAGTCACCTTTGAGGATACTTCCACCAAAGAGTCCTACCTTGTCCAAGGGCACTTCCTTCTAGGGGTGGCTTCCATCCAATGACTAGTGAATATGAAGATACAAAGGCTCAGCCTTCTCAACTCAAGTGGAAACAACTCTAAAGGTTCATTCCATGAGATGGTCAGAGGAAACTGTTGAGACTTTACTATAGTACAATTTCTTCTACTCAGTCCTTCTTGCTATACTACCTTCCATAGGTATTAATGTCAAGAACGTTCCCTTTACATTAATGACTTGTGTGACATTCTCCTTCTCAGAGTCAATTTCTGTAACAATTGAACTTATAACACTATCTTAATTAATACAGATCTATTTAGAGCAAAGAGTCTATGGCAATGAAAGCATTCCAGGTAAGCATTCCTTTCATATAGAGTCTGGCATCTTATTACAGTGTCTCTTGCATAGCAGGGAGTTTAACTTCTACTTATTAAAGAACAAGTAGTTCCTTCATTAAGCTTCAATTGTAATGTAAATATTTAATAAAACAGCATTTAAATAATTATAAATTAATTCTGAGAAACATGTTCATTGTTTTCCCCTGTGGCTTTAATCTCAGAATAATCTGATTCCAAATGTAGATCTCTTACTTGCTAGTGTGACAATTTATGAATCTTACTGAAACTCTTAATCTTCAGTATTCTCATCTGTAAAATTGGAAAATATTAGTATTGACTCAAAGAATTGTTATGGAATAAAATAATATAATATATTTAATTTAGAACACTAAGCACAATGCTTATTAGTGGTTAGCTATTATAGTCTTCCACAACTCATCTGTCAGTTTGTCATGCTATGGTAGTTTGTGTGTTGTTCTAAGGCTGGAAGACAGGCCACCAGTATTTTAAATACCAGCAAGGTTATCCACAGTGGACAGGAGCTTCCAGACTAAAACACACTAGGAAGAAAGAGAGGTGGCCCACTTCTGAAAGAACAGTTACTTAAAACATTATGAATAGCAGTGGACCATTGTTAGATATAGTACCTGAGGATCACCTCTCAGGTTGGAAGGCAGTCAAAATACAACTGGGGAAGTGATACCTCCTCAAAGTAGAGTTAACTTTAATGACGTGAAAGGAGCAAAGCTTTAGGGCTCTTCATTTGCTGTGAGGCATAACTCAAATTGGGAAAAAAACAGCTGCATACATCCATTAATAATCAGAACATGGAATGTACGAAGTATGAATCTAAGAAAATTGAAAGTTGTCAAAAATGAAATGTAATAACAAAGAATTGGACAAACATGGTTTACTATGCCAGAAACGACAAATTGAAGAGGAGTGGTGTCATATTGATCATCAAAAAGAGCATTTTAAGATGGATATTGAGGTACGACGATGTTTGCAATAAGATAATACCACTATTACTCAAATTCATTTACCAACTACTAAAACCAGTGATAATTAATTGACGAAATCTACTAACTTCTTCAGTCTGAATTGGATTCAGGATGCACTAATAATTACTGGAGATGTTGCTGTTGTTGTTAACTACCATGGAGTTGGTTCCGACTCATAGTGACCCTGAACAGGGTTTCCAAGGCTGTAAATCTTTACGGGAGCAGAAAGCCTCATCTTTCTCCTGTGGAACAGCTGGTAGTTGCGAATTGCCGACCTTGAGGTTAGCAGCCCGATTTGTAACCACTACGCTACCAGAGATAGGTATGTGAAAATTGGAAACAAAAGAGGAAGAATCTTGTCCTTGGTGATAGACAAGACATTAGAGATTACATGATAGAATTTTGTAAAACCAATGGCTTATTCATTGCAAATATCTTTTTCAGCAACATAAAAGACAACTGTAAACATGAACCTTGCCGGGTAGAATTCATAAGAATCAAATTAGCTACATTTGTGGGAAGAGATGATGGAGAAGTTCAGTATCATCAGCCAAACAAGGTTAGTGGCAGACTGTGAAACACAGTCATATGCAAGTTCAAGCTGAAGCTGAAGAAAATTAAAACAAGTCCCTAAGAGTCAAAATATAACCTTGAATATATCCCACCTGAATTTAGCGACCATCTCAAGAACAGTTTTGACACAGTGAACACTGAAAACCAAAGATGAGTTGTGGGATGACATCAAGAACATCAGGCATGAAGAAAGCAAAAAGTCATTTAAAAGAAAGAAAGAAAAGACCAAGATGGATGTCAGAAGAGATTCTGAAATTTGCTCTTGAGTATAGAGAAGCTAAAGCCACTGGAAGTAAAAGAGTTGAATGGAAAATTTCAATGGGCAACTAGAGGAGGAAAAGTCAATAGTCTAATGAAATGTACGAAGTTAAAAAACCAAAAGGTAAGAACATGCTCAGCAAATTGCAATATTGAAGCATTCTATAGGAAAAACGGAGTCCTGGTGTGGCTCCATAGGATAAGGACTTGACCTCAAAGTCAGTTTGAATCACAAGGTCAGCAGGTCAATCTCACCAGCCATGCCTTGGAAACCTTATACTCCTTGGAACCGACTTGATAGCACTTAACAATAACAATAGGCAAAATATTGAATGACGTGGAAGTATCCAAAGAACAGGGAAGGGCTATACAGAGTCATTGAAGCATAAAGAATTTGTCAATATTCAACCATTCATTTTAAGAGGTAGCATATAATTAAGAACCGATGATACTGAAGAAAGAAATCCAAACAGCACTGAAGGCATTGGTGAAAACCAAGGCTATTGACAAATACAAATTGAAATGTTTTAACAAACTGATGCAGCACTAGAGAAGCTCACACATTTATAACAATTTGTAAGACAGCTGGTCAACTGATTGGAGGAGATTTATATTTGTGCCCATTTCAAAGAAAGGTAACTCAATGAAATTTAGAAATCATCAGTATCCTATGCAAGTAAAATTTTGCTGAAGATAAATGAAACATTATTTCCACAATACTTTGACAGGGATCTGAGAGAAATTCAAGGTGGATTTAGAAGAGGACACAGATCAAGAGGTATCATTGCTGATATAAGATGGATCTTGTCCAAGAGCAGAGAATATCAGAAAGATGTTTACATGTGTGTTATTGACTATTCAGAGGCATTTGACTGTGGGGGATCTTAACAAACTATGGATAACATTGTGAAGAATCGGTATTCCATAACACTAAATTGTGAGCATGAGAAACCTGTACATAGACCAAGAGGCATTCATTCAAATAGACAAGGAAATAATGAAAAGTTTAAAATCAGGAAAAATGTGTGCCAAAGTTGTGTCCTTTCACCATACTTATTTAATCTATATGTTGAGCAAATTATCCAAGAAGCTGGCATCAGGATTGGAGGAAGACTCATTAAAATGCTATGATATGCAGATGACACAATGTTGCATCCTAGAAGAGAAGAGAACTTAAGGTACTTGCTGACGAAGATCAAATTCTACAGCCTTCTGTATGGATTCCACCTCAATGTAAAGAAAACAAAAATCCTCACAACTAGACCAAAAACTAACATCATGATAAATGGAGAAAGACTGAAGTTGTCAAAGACTTTATTTTGCTTGGATCAGCAATCAACTCTCATGGAACCAGTAGTCAAGAAATCAATGTATTGCATTAGGCAAATGTGCTTCAAAAGACCTCTTTAAAGTGCTAAAGAGCAAATATGTCAGTTTGAGGACTAAGGTGCACCTGACCCCAGCCAATATATTATTACAATTTCCTCCATATGCATGTGAAAGTTGGACAATGAATAAGGAAAACCATATAAAGAAAATGGAAAAAAAAGATGAAGTAAAAGAATTGAACAAATTTCAAAGGGGGCTTGAGAAGACAAAGTAAAGTATTATAATGAAATATACAAATACCAAGAGTTAGAAAACAAAAAGTGTAGTGCACACTGGGTATTTCTCAAACTGAAATAACTGAAGAAAAATTAAAATCTCTACTTGAAATATTTAAGGACTCTGTCAGCGTAATATTAACTGCATGCAGTAAGCATCAAATGAAGATAGAAGGAATACAAGGAGTCACTGTCCCCAAAAGAACTTATCAACATTTATTCATTTTTAGGAAGTAGCATATAATCAAGAACCGATGATATTGAAAGTAAAAGCTCAAGCTCCACTGAAGGCATTGTAAAACAAAGAGCCTACAAAAATTGATGGACTGAGATTTTTTATGAAATGAATACAATACTGGAAGTGCTCACTCATCTCTGCCAATAAATTTGGAAGACATCTATGTGGCCAACTAATTGGAAGAGATTTATATTTGTACCTATTCCAAAGAAAGGTGATCCAATAGAATACAGGAATTATAGAACAATACTGATATTGCATGCAAGGAAATTTTGCTGAAGATAATTGGTTTCAGGAATATATCTATAAAGAAATTCCAAAAACTCAAGCCAAATTCAGAAGAGGAAATGGAATTAGAAATATTGCTAATGTCAGATAGATCTTGGCTGAAAGCAGAGAATACCAGAAAGATGTTTAGCTATGTTTTAATTATGCTGCGTATGTTGACTACGCCAAGACTTTTTACTGTGTGGATAATAGCAAAACATACATAACATTCCCAAACACTTAATTTTACTCATGCAAACCTTTACATGGATCATTAGGCAGTTGGTTGAACAGAAAAGGATACACTGGATTTAAAACAGGAAAAGCTTTGTGTCAGGGTTGTAACCTTTCACCATACTAATTCAGTCCCTATGTTTAGCAAACAATCTGAGAAGCTGGACTATATGAAGAAGAAAGCAGCATCAGGATTGGAAAAAGAAACATTAACAATCTGCAATATGCAGAAGACAGAACATTCCTTGCTGAAGTGAAGAGGACATGAAGCATTTATAGATGAAGATCAAAGACGATAGCTGTCAATATGAATTATACCACACCATAAAGAAAAAAAAAAAAAAATCCTAACAACTAGACCAATAAGCAACATCAGGATAAACAAAAAAGTCATTGCAGTTGTGAAATATATAATTCTACTTCAGTTCACAATGAAAATTCATGGAGGCTGCAATCAAAATATCAAATTACATAGAATTGTACTGCACAATTCTGCTGCAAATAATTTCTTTAAAAGTATAATTTAAAGCTGGATTATAGGACGAAGAACTTGGCATCAGAATTGAAGGAAGACTCATTAACAACCTGTGAAATGCAGATGATGCAATTTTGCTTGCTTGAAGTGAAAATGACTTAAAATACTTACTGATGAGGATTAAAGACTGCAGCCTTCAGGATAGATTGCACCTCAATGTAAAGAAAACTAAGAGCCTCAAAACTGGACCAATAAACAACATTATGATAAATGCAGAAAAGATTGAAGTTGCCAAAAATTTCATTTTGTTTGGCTCATGGAAGCAGCAGTCAAGAATTCAAATGACATATTGTATTAGGCAAATCTGCTGCAAAAGACCTCTTCAAAGTGCT
>NW_006408603.1:12658251-12663232 GCF_000296735.1 Chrysochloris asiatica
TGGACTGACAGAAGAATGAAAATATATCTGTTTTTCAAGAAGTACAGTTAGAATGTTCCTTAGAAGTGAGATGAGAAGACTTAGTCTTATGTTATTTGGACATGCTATCAGTAGGATTCTTTTTATGTCTTTGGTTTTAGAGAGTTTGATGATATGTCTTGGTGATTTTCTTTTGGGGTCTATTCTGTTTGTTTTTTTGTCAGCTTCTTGAATGCTTGTCTTCTTGTTTTTCATAATGTTAGGGAAGCGTTTTTCAAGTAACTCTTTGGCAATATCTCTGTTTTTTATTGTCTCTTCCTATTCTGGAATTCTGGTCACTCATAAATTGTTCCACTTCGTGACGTGACACAAAACTTTTATGCTTTCTTTGGATTTTTCACTATTTTTCCCCTAATAGTTCTTCCAGCATATTAGTATTGTGAAATTTATCTTCAAACTCACTAACTCAGGCTTCCATTGTTTCAAGTCTATTCCTTTGCCCTTTCATTGTATTGACAATTTCTGAGATCTTAGTATTTATCTCCTTGATTTCTAATTGTAGGTTTAATATTGTTTCAAAATTTACATTTATTTTGTCTGTGTGTTCTTGCAATGTTTTCCTGAATTTTTCTAAAGTTTTTTCTGTGTTTTATTTGCTTTCCTCAGTCTTTCTATCAATCCTTTTAAGGTACCTAAATATTATTCTTTTGAATTCATTTCCAGTTATTTACATTACTTTTTCTGCCTCAAAAACATTTTCTGGCTCTACATGTTGGTCATTTGTTTGAGCCATTCTCTCCTGTTTCTTTGTCTGAACTAGTTGTTGTCTCCAGGGCATTGTGGGGGTTGTCACATTTGTATTTAATTGATGATTGTATGTCTTGTGTTATTAGGTTCTTATCAACTGTCTCCTGTGGGTGTAATTAGAGAATGGAAGAATGTATACCACTCTCGTTCATTATTTGTGCACCTCAGTTTAGGATGGGTTTGGCTGGTGTTAGCTGCTGTCTATCATTAATCAGGTAGTATAGTAGCTGATACTGGTTCTTGCCCAGTGGGTGGAACTGCAGAGGATATGGTAGTGACTGGGATGTATGGGCAAGGTTGCTGTTTCCTGTTGGATGGAAAAGAGAAAATCCCATATCACACATACACATTCAAGAAAACAGAATAAGCAAACAAGGAAACAACAATGAAAAGAGAAACTAATGACGAGAAAAAAGAAATAAAACCAGACAGCAACCAGAAAAAGAATATAATAACTATAAAGACAAAAGAGGGACAGGAAAATGAGGCCATAGAAAAGAAAAATTAGTGAATAAAATAAAAGTAAGAAATAAAAAAAAAAAAAAACTTAGAAAAACTAGTGAGAGGAAAGATGAAAAGAGAAAGGGAGTAGAGAGCAATAGAAATCAAAAAGGAAAAAAAAAGAGGGGAAACAAAGAAAAAAAGGAGGAAAACCAACAGCAGAAATAGAAAGGATAAAATGCAAGGGAGTGGGTAGAGAAGAAGTAGGAGAAAAAAATAATCAAACAAAATCAAAGAAACAACAAATGAAAACACTAAACTCAACAACAAAAACAAAACAGTGTAGCTATTGGACCTGGGATGGAGAAAACTCTGGGGGACGACTGCAAGCCAAGGATCTCGTGAGGTGGCTGTAGAAGGGATGTGACAGCAGAGTTTCTGGCCCTAGATGGAGTTCCTACTGGCCTTGATGTTATCTATGCTCAGGACTCTCAATCCAGAAGCAGTTCATGGAAGCCCTTGATGGACTTGTTTTCAGTGTCTGTTAGGACCACAGGGCAGCTGAGAGCAGGGTGATTGATTAAATGCTGGTCTGGTGGCTCTCTGGGTTCTGTAGATGTGGAACTGAGCCTTTCTGAATCCAGTCACTAAATCAGGGTACCAAAGTGGTGCAGCTGGCCCCTGCCTCACACTAGTGTGACTCCTGACCACGTGGCTCCAAACTCCTAGACGGTCTGCTTTGGGATGAATGACAATAGGAGTTGGCCACACCTCTGGTCACCAGGGGAGCATGGGAAAAAAAAAAAGAAATCACAGCTTTTCCATCTTGTATGTGAATCTGCTTTGCCAGGCCACCTTCTGTTGCCAAAGCTGCTCACAAGATGGTCGTGCCTAGTCTGGCCAGCTGTTCACCAGTCTCCATCTTTTGCTGCCCCTACTTAGCTACTCTTTCTAGTAATCACTCTCCTCTGAAGTTCAGGATTCCAGAATTTCCATTTGTGACAGTTTCATTTGGTCTCTCATGGTGCTGCAGGATAATGCACTGGACTGCAAGGTTGGCTTGAACCACAAGGCTGGCAGTTTAAACCCACCAGCTGCTCCACAGAAACCCTATACAAAAAAAAAAAAAAAATTCTTTTTGTTAAGTGGAGGGTCTGCATAGTGCATCTGCATAATCTGCCATTTTACCTGATACCTTTATGCCTTATTAAAAAACAAAAACAAAAAATCAATGGGTATGTTCTTGGAGATTAGCTATATATTTTTGTTAGTCTCATTCTGAAAACATACTAACTTTATGTTTGTTATTGTTGCTGTCAAGTCAGTCCCGAGTCATAATGACAATGAATAGGTCTCTAAAGAGCAGCTGATGGGTTGGAACTGCTGACCTTGTGGTTTGAAGTCCAGTGCTGATCCTGCAGTGCCACACGAGGAATCACATGGCTGAGAGAATGCAGACTTCTCAGAGACGAGGCATTGCTTTATTTTACCTAGTAATACAATTAAAATATAATATATTTCAAACATTCAAGAAGAACATTAAAGCTACAAGAAACAAAGAAATTGGTTGATTCTTGGTATATGATGCTGAGTGAATAAAGGAATTCCCCAAAGAATATATATAGTAAGACATTTTTTATTCAGTTCAAAAGGAGGCATACATCTGTATATGATAAAGGGAAAAGACAACCAACAAGGGAATGATAAAAACAAAATTTGCTCTGGCACAGTAGGGAAGAAAGGTGTGGAATAAGAAGTAAGGCAGAGCTGTATACATTATTGATAGCATGTTATTCTTAAGAGATTTGATGAATTCAAAGAAGTCTGTTCAATAAAAAAACAAATAAGCAAAGAAATCAAAGAAAAAGAGCCTTTTTAAGCAATAATGATGATGCTCAGGAACTAATGATTATGATTAATCTGTTTCTGTGTCTCTGATAAAATAATAACATAAGCGTGCTTATGAAGATTGAGTAGAATGACTCTGTAGGATAAGTACTGTACTGCGAACCACAAGGCTGGTGGTTCGAGCCCACCAGTTGCTTCTTGGGAGAAAGATGAGGCTTTTTGCTCCTGCAAAGATTTACAGCCTTGGACACCCTATACATGTCGCTGTGAGTTGAAACTGACTTGAAAGCACTTAAGAACAACAACACAAAATAGATTTATAAATATTACATATTTTAAAGATTTTCAAATTAAAAGGGACCCATAAATCTCAAAGAAGTCAACTTTACACTTTTATCAGTTTATAACAAATTGTAGTGAAAGAAGAATAGTTTGATAGAGCCTGTTGTTAGGTGCATCGAATCAGTTTCTACTTATAATTAGAGTCTATAAATCTTTGCATGGGCAGAAAGTCTCATCTTTATCTTTAGGACGGTTGGTGGGCTCAAACTGCTAACCCTGTGATTTGCAATTCAGTACTGATCCTGCATAGCCACCATACTCCTCTGATGGAACCTAGACAAAATAAAATGACAGAGTTCATTCATTTGTGGAACTATCTATTTATACTCAACTGTCTTTATAGAGCACTAACTTACAGTTCCAGAGTGGCACTGTAGGATAAGCACTAGACTGCTAAACAAAAGTTTAGCAGTTTTGAAAGAGTAGATGTGAAGCTAAAGGATTATCTTGGTGTAGTGCTGTGCATTACCACGGAACCACAAGGTTGGTTTGAAACAGAAGGTCAGCAATTCAAACTTAGCAGCTGCTCCTTCGAAACTCCATAGAGGGTTGTTCTGAGTTGGAACAGACTCAAGGACACTTAACAACAACAACAAAAGGATTATATGACATGCTAAAGAGATGCTTTTTGCTTTCTAGGCAACAGAGAAACACAGACATTTGTGTCATAGAAAGGAGATATGAGTGGAAAGAAATAACACAGGAAATTAAATTATGAACTTGTGAAATATTTCTCAGAAATAGTTGTAGATAATAACACATAGTTCTATGTCTTTGGAGTCCTGGTGATTCCATGATTAAGCATACAACTGCTTAGTGAAAGGTCAGAGGTTCAAACTCACCAGTTGTTCAGTTTGGAGAAAGATGTGACAGTTTGTGTTGGTAAAGATTACAGCCTTAGAAACCCCCATGGACTGTTTTACTCTGTCCTATAGGCTTGCTGTGACTTGGAAAACAACAACAGGTCTTTTGTACCAGAAAATATATGTCAATAGAATAAAGAAAATTGCTCCTAAAATTATAACAAACATTATTATTTTTTTAATGGAATTCATTGTGTGTATGCCTGTGTGTATGGGATGGTAAAATAAAACAGCGTTCTAAAATACAAAATAATTAACCACAATGTAAGACGTTACATGTCTAAATTACTCGTTTAAGAAATATAGGCAGTACTTCTATAGGCTCAGGGGTAGAGAGGTTTAGGATGGAAAGGGTGATTTCAGTGCAGAGTTTGTCTTCAATATGACAGAAAACAAGGTAGGAAAAGATACTTGAAGAAAGAGAAAGAATCTAATGAAGAGGGAGAAATTGGAGATACTCAGCTGAGTTAAGTACTTTGGAAGCTTGGTTTCTAAGGAATTGAAGAGTTTGGATTTATCAATTAGGTAGAGAAGTTAGAGAAGATAACAGATTTTGGTTTCTAATAAGATGATAAAAAGCTAAGTAGATAGTGCTAGAGATACACATTTGAAAATTGAGGCACTTGGTTGTTGGTAAGTGCCATGGAGTCGGTTTCGACTCATAGAGAGCCTGCATAGGGTTTTCAAGGAGCAGCTGGTGT
>NW_006408603.1:12664297-12676781 GCF_000296735.1 Chrysochloris asiatica
TCCTTGACTATTAGAGACCCTATAACAGTGGAAAGTGGCAGGGTCAGTGAATGTGAGGAGTTGGAGAAGAAATACAGTACAGGTTACCAGAGGCCAAGAAATAAGAAAATTCTACGATAGTAATGTCTACAGTATGATCCAGCTTGTTGTGCATGATTGATTCAGGGAAGGGAAACTTGTTGGCTAACTAATGGAAGGCAACAAACTGAGGTTGAATGGGTAATGGTATGGATGTAAATGTCAATAAGAATAAAAGGAAAGACTGGGCTGGAAGGAAAATGTGCACCTAATTGTACAAATGAAATTAGGTCCTATGGGGTTGTAGGAAACTGTGGTAATAATAGAAAAACTTTATTAAAATTAAAATATATTGGAATGGCAGAGGACATGGTAGATAAGAAACTTGGAAGTGGCTCAAAAATTTTAAAAAGGCAAAAGCAATTTACTTTCAACTCATTTTCATATACATCTTCCTTACCCTCCTGCATTCTAGATAATTTTATTTAGATAGTCAAGGTAATGTATTTAAGTGATTTTTTATTTTATCAGTTTTTAGAACATATATACTTATAAATGCAAAACGGTCAGATGAGTAACATGGTTATCTCATGACATACTTTGATTCATGTAAATTTTTCCTGGTTTCATTTATTTAATGATTCTACTTTAGTTCCACTCCTAACTTCCATTACCCTTCCTTCTCTAATCATATGCAAATTTTCTAATGTGCACACCATGTATCTTTTTTTTTTAAACTGTATACTTGCAAAATGTATACTATGGTTTTGTTAGCGTGTAATTGTAATTTGCATAAAGGCCTGATGTACTGTATTGTGGTTAGCCTCCATTTCTTTTATTTTTTTTAAAGTTTCTGTTGTGAATTGAGTGACAGTTTGCAGAGGAGAACATTGGTTTTACACTCTTCATTGCAATGATTACAATCTCCTCCGTGCATCATCATTCAACATTATTTGCTTCTAAACCCTCTGTTTTTTTGTTTTGTTCTGGTTTTTCTTTTTTGGGGGAGGGGGCGGTGGGAGGATGAACACAAAAACACTCAGGAATATATAATCATTTAAACAATCAAAGGGCACATTCTGAAAGCCTGCCTCCTGGCCACCAGCACACAGCTTTTCTCTTTCCATGAGTCTAGAGTCCTCAGTTGCTCTATTTCTCCATGTCTTCATCTCTGCCTCCATCTCTGGTGTCACTGCTTCTCTGGATAGGGTCCCGCATTCCACTCATGCTCTTCTCCCTTGATAGTCCCTAGGGTCTTCTGTTCCTGGAATGTAAGATTAACTACTCCCCCTTTTATGTTACAAAACTTCTACTTTTACAGTTGTGACAGTCACAGTTAGTCATGATAACAATTACTCACTATTAAATCATAAGAATCTTATCCCCATCTCTATTTACCTGATTTGTCTAAACAAGATGAACACTTCTGTGGGGATTCCACTTCCCCCCATATACTCTGAAATTAAACTCTCTCTTGAAAACTTGTAAGACAGTCACTTCATGACTTCACAGCACCCCCCATTTTAGGTAACCAATGTTCAAGTTGCCTGTCCCTATCAACCTTGTGTACAGAGGGGTTAGGTTGAAGACTCCTTCCCTCTCAGTTTGTATTTTGAGGTACTACACCCATAAGTAAAGGTTAAGTTCATCAAATTTACACTTGTTTCCTTTAGCAATTTTTTTTTTTTAATCTTCTAGTTGAGTAGTGAACATTAAGCCATCAAAGCTAGGTCGCTGCAAGTTCAGATGTGTAATATCTGCAAGTTTGGGCATTCTTGTGTGTCTCCCATCACTTCATATCAGCTGTATGCTTTTCACTCTGAGCTCTAGCCCGATGTGGCTATGTTCTTGTCCATGAGATCAGGAGACCCCAGGTCTCACCATAGTTCAGACCAACTAGCCCTTCCTCTTCTCTTTCTCATCTCCAGGTTGATGGGGGTCTATGGAACATGGTTGAACTCAACCCATATCTTCATTGCTGCCTTTCCCCCACTTCCACTTATCAGAATACCAGCATGGTTGCCAACAAGCTTACATGGCTGCTCATGAGTTCCCTTTGGGTTTCAGTTTTGGAGAGGGGTTGGTCCTGACGGGACTTGATTGCTTGCCTTGATGGCTCTCTGGTGAACAACTTGCTTGTCCTTGTAGTAGTCAATCAGACTGCTGTTTTGTTTTTCGTTTTGATTTTTCTTGTTGGTCTTTCTTTCAAGAAGTGTCTTCTGTTCCTCTAGGTGCTCCAGGCTGGTCTGCATGTCATTTCTAGTGGGAATGTCCTACCTCAGAAGGTTCTGGATGGGGCTCAGGGTAACACCTAAGGTCCTATACATTACTAAGGCTGCGCAAGAAGTCTATTTCACTGGGCAAGTTCTAGAACACCTTTTAGGTATTCCAATTAGTTACAGGCAGCAGACAGGCTTATAATCTTTCAGTAATCATGTTTTCCAACATTCCTTTTTATCCCAATCAAGTGTCTATTTTACAATAGTAGGCAAGGGAAATCAATATTCATGAGACAGTCAAGCATCTTAACATTATTTCCCCTCTATTACCCTTTCAGAGTATGCCTCGATCCCTGTATCACAGAGCCCTGTTGTTCCAAGGTTGAGCATACATCCCTATTTATCTCTGTCCCATATAGCCCATGCATACCCTCCCCCTTCCTGTGTATTGCCCTCCCCCAAACCAAACTATGATGTGTCTATCCCCTACCCTGTGCTGTATCATCTCCTCCTATCACCCCTGGTAACCAACAAAGTTTTTTTTTCTTTCCTTTTAGCATGAGTATTTTTTCTTAAGCTCTTAAAATAATGGTCTTATGCATAATTAGTCTTCTTGTGACTGACTGATTTCACTCAGCATAATGCCCTCAAGGTTCATTCATGTTATATGGTGGCTTGCAATTTCCTTGTTATTCTTCAAGGTAGTATGTATGTGTATGTACCAAAGTTTGTTTATCCATTCTTCCACTGACATGCACTTAGGTTGTCTCCATCTTTTTGCTATTGTGAATAGTGCTTTTAGCCTCTATTTTCACAGTGTGGAATGCATAATGCCTTAAATTTATCCATGTGCTATGATAATATCTAAATTGTTAGTGTTAATTGCATTATACACTATGGTGTACATTCAAAACATTTTCACTACTGCTTTCCCAGTCATGCACATGCAAGTTTGCCTACACAGGTAAAACTGATAGGAGTATTCTTTTATATGTTCCCTTTGGAACTTCTGTATAAATTTCTTTGGCATATACAAATGGGCTTCAAAAAGTTCCTGGAGAAATGGAATTAAAAAAATAATGGAATTTTTTTCTACAAACTTTTTGAAACCTCCTTACATACATAAAGTAAATATAAGGATAGGATGTATCCATACTTATTTTGACTGAGTACAGCCAGATTGTTCTCCAGAATAGCTGTTACACCCACGCACTCCAGCATCAGTGCAAAAAGGTTTCTACAACCTCACTTGGCATTTTCCACTATTCTAATCTTTGTTAAACGAATGTTCAGATTGACTTCTTATTATAGCTTTAATTTTCATTTTGATTACTGGTCAGCTTGAGTATCTCTCTATATGATTCAGAATCACTTAGAGCTTTTCTCTTCTTTAATTGCCTCTTTATAATTTATATCTATTTTTCTTTAATTGGGTTTCTGTTTTGCTGGTCTTTAAAAAATGTTTTTCTGGTCAATTTTCAGCAGTTCCAGGTATATTCTTAATATAAATCCTTTGTCATTTATAGACATCACAAACATCTTATCCCATACTATCATCTCTTACTATCCATGCTAAGTAAAATGCATAAATGAAATGCAATCATTAGAGGAAGAGAAATGGGGTGATAAATTTCTCTGCCATTTCTAGAATTAATTTTTTAAATTTAGGAACCAAATATCTGAGTTGCTGATTTCTGATGGCAACATGAACTACTACTGAAATTCTGCAAATTATTCATGTTCCTTTACCTTTCAAATGGTCTGTTTGTTTCAATTCTTCCTTTATATCTGTGAATATATCACTATCCTTTCAGTACTTCTCTCCCTCTCTTTAAGTTAGGGTTAGTTTCTATTGCTTAAAGTCAAGTTTGTTGTTGTTGTTGTTAAGTGCCATCGAGTCGGATCCGACCCATAGCGACCCTGTTCAGGGTTTCCGAGGCTGTAAATCTTTACGGGAGCAGAATGCCTCATCTTTCTCCCGCGGAGCGGCTGGTAGTTTCGAACTGCTGGCCTTAAGGTTAAAGTCAAGTAACTGTCATTAAATACAGTCAATGAGAAAACTGAATGATGAAATGGCATTTTCAGGATCACATTTCATCAGATAGTGAATCAAACCTTCAGGAACCCTGAATTCCTAGACTCTTGGCCAATCACAAACAGATGCCCTCCTCATTATATTTCAGATGAACAGATAACCACAAAATGGTATAACCTCACATTTTGAATCTTCTATTATTGATGGATAAATGAATTTAACACCCAGTTCCATAACTACTTTTTGTTATGGATATATATTATAACAAAATTATAACAAAGTGAGCACTCAGCTACACTAAATATATTCTAAATGCTGGACCTTAAAATAAAATTCCAAAGGACTTTATTAAGAGAATTCAGAATAAGCGAAGTTTTTCTCAATTTTGGGCAGCACTCACATCATGAACTGCATCTTTCTGAGTATGGACTTACTTAGGCAGTAAATACATCCTGTTCCTAGCATAAACTTTGTGTTCTATCAAAAGATCAATTATGCTCCTTCAAGGGGGTAATGTATAGCTAAATAATGTAAAAAATGTGATTGCCTTAGAGAATAAAGAGAGAACATGTTTATGGAAAAAGTGTTCAAGGAACGCAGCTTTATTTTGAGTTTTGTTCTTTAACTGGTAATCGAAATATGTCTAGACCTTAAAATAGAAATTCCTGAGAACAGATGTGATTATAATTCTGTCAAGGACATCTGTTTGGATTTTGTTACATTACAAAAAGTGAGTCTTGCCGGTCAGTGTGAGTGAGAATTCTTTTATTCTAGTACTTCTCAAATCTTGTTAATCGTAAGATTTGGATTTAAGAGTTTTGGGTGAGGCTGTGGAATCTGTAGTTTAAATTACATATTTTAATTATCTCTTAGGAATATGGTTTATGTCCTGACAAAAGAAGCACTGTCTAAATCCAACTGGACACATATAAATTGATTGGTTTTAGTGACTATCTTTGGGAATATTTTGGCAATACAATATTGTCAATTTATTGTCTACCTAGATTTTTAGGAACTAGTCTTTTCTTACAAGGTACAAAAGTAACAGATGCAATCTAGGTCCTTAAGGAATATTGGGAAGACAAATACCTAATAAACAATTGCAATTATGGTGAGATAAAGGTAATTATAAAGCATGTGATAGGATTTATTGGAAGCACAATATCAACTATTAGAATGTAAGTCTTTTTATTCATTTAATAAATAATTACCAAGTACTTGCTATTTCTGAGGTATTGTTTTAGGCATAAGGGATACAATTGTGATTTAGTAAAGATAACCCTTGTCCTACTAGTGAGTTTGGGCCAGAATTGAGAGTGTTTTGGTCTGCTGTGCATAAGGTCGTTATGAGTCGATACTGACTGGATGGCACCTAACAACAACAACAATGATAATAACAATTTAGCGAATAACAAGCACTTAAGAGTTCATTGACAATTAAGAAGCTGTTTAAGCTACACGAATGGAGAACTATAATACACTATGGAAGTGCAATTTTAGATTAATGCATTATAGGGGCACAGGTGGCAAAGCAGTTAAGCATTTGGCTGCTGACAGGTTAGAGTTCAAACCCACCAGCCAGTCCGTGGAACAAAAACGTGGCATTATGCTTTGTAAATATTATAGTCTTGGAAACACTCTGAGGCAGATTTACTCTGTCTTACAGTCTCCATGAGTTGGAATGAACATGAAGGAAATGGGCTTTTAATCTGTACATTGGGTATTTGGAAAATACTTACTAAAAACTTACTGCTATCTACTCAACTCTGACTCACGTTGTTGCTTTTATTGTTGTTGGGTGCATTGAATCGGTTCCAACTCAGAGTATTGTGCACAACATAATCAAACACTGCCTAATTCTGTACCATCCTCACAATTGTTGTTACGTTTAAGCCCATTGTTGCCACTGTGCCAATCCATCTTGTTGTGGATCTTCCTGGTGTTTTTTACTGATCTTCCACTTTGCCAAGCATGATGTCCTTCTCCAGGGACTGGCCCCTCCTGACAATCTGCCTAAAGTATGAAGTTTCACCATCCTTACTTCTAAGGTACATTCTGATTGTGCTTCTTCCAAGACAGATTTGTTTATTCTTCTGGCAGTCCATGGCAGCCAATATTCTTTTCAAAACCCATAGCTCAAATACATCAATTCTTCTATGGTCTTCCTTATTCATTGTCCAACTTTGACATGCATATGAGATGATTGAAAGTCCTCAAACTGACATCTTTGTTCTTTGACACTTTAAAGATTGCTCTTTAACACTTTAAAGAGGTCTTATGCAGCAGATTTACCTAATGCAATATGTCATTTGATTTCTTACTGCTGCTCCTGTGAGCACTGATTGTGGATCTAAGCAAATTGAAGTCTTTGGCAACTTCCATCTTTTCTCAATTTGTCATGTTATTTATGGGCCCAGTGGTGAAAATGTTTGCATTCTTTTCATTGAGGTGTGATCCATGTGGAAGGCTGTATTATTTGTTCTTCATCTGTAAGTATTTCAATCCTCTTTTTGCTTTTAGTTAGCATGGTTGTGTCATCTGCATATCAAAGGTTACAAGTGTCTATTCCTCCAATTCTGATGCCATGTTCTTCATATGATCCATTTCTCAGATTATTTGCTCAGCATACAGATTGAATAAGTTTGGTGAAAGGATACAACCTATACATAGCACCTTTTCTGATTTTAAACCATTCAATATCCTCCTGTTCTGTCCTAACGACTGATTCTTGGTCACTTATCATGAGAAAAATCAAGTGTTCTGGAATATCCATTCTTCACAATGACATCCATAGTTTGTTATGATCCACAGAGTTGAATGCCTTAGTCAATAAAACACAAGTAATCATCTTTCTGGCATTCTCTGCTTCCAGCTAAGATCCATCTGACATCAGCAATGATAACCTTCATTCCATGTCCTCTTCTGAATCAAGCTTTAATTTCTAACAGCTCCCTGTTAATGTACTACAGTAATCATTGAAAATTTTTCTTCAGCATTGTTTTACTTGCAAATGATATAAATGATATTGTTAGGTGATTGCCACATTCTGCTGGGTAACTTTTCTTTGGAATGGACACAAATATGAATCTCTCCCACTGATCTGGTGACACTGCTATCTTCCAAATTTCTTGACATCGATTACTGAGCACCTCCAGTGCTGTATTCCATGAATTCCTGGAGACTTGTTTCTCACCAACACTTTTAATGCTCCTTGGTCTTCTTCCTTTAATACCATAGGTTCTTGTTCATATAGTATTTTTTGAAATGATTGAAAATCGACCATTTCTTTTTTTGTACAGCCACCATGTATTACTTCCATTTTCTTTTGATAGTTCCAGTGTCATTCAATATTTTGCCCATTATTGTTGTTGTTTTGAAGATCAGATTCAGTTCTGACTCATAGAGACCCAATATAGGGTTTCCAAGGAGTGGCTTGTGGGGTTGAAATGCCGACCTTGTGGTTAGGATTCTATTTCTTATTCTACAGAGCCATACCAGGGCTCCATTTTGCCCAGTTATTGTTATTGATAAGTGTCACTGACTTGGTTCCAACTCACAGAGACCCTGTATAGGGTTTCTGAGGAACGTCTAGTGGGTTTGAACCATTAGTCGACTTTTTGGTTAGCAGTCCAGTGCTTATTCTACAGTTCCATACTAAGACTCCATTTTGCCCAGCAAATCCTTCAATGTTGCAAGGTGAGTCAATTTCAGTTCTTTAAGCTTGAGAAATTCTGAGCATATTCTTCCCATCTGGTTTTCTAACTCCAGGTCTTCTCACATTTCATTATAATACTTGACTTTGCTTTCTTGAGTTGCCCTTTGAATTTTCTGTTCAGGTCTTTCATCTTTTCATTTCTTCAAGTTGCTTTAGCTTCTTTACAGTCAAGATCAAGTTTTAAAGTATCTTCTAGTATTCATTTTGTTTTTTATTCTTTCCTATCTTTTAAATAGACTTTTTGCTTTCTTCCTGTAGGATAGTTTGTTGTTGGGATGGTCTCTAAATTAAGGTGGACTATACTCAAGGTCTTTCTTTGACTTCTGTGGACTTGTTTTAATTCTCTTCAGCTTCAGCCTGAACTGGCAAATGAGCAATCAATGGTCTGTTCCAAGTCTGAAATAAGCCTTGTTTTGGCTGATGATACTGAGTCCTGGTGTGGTGCTGTGGGTTAATGTGCCAGATTGCAAAGCCGTTTGAACTGCAAGGTTGGTGGTTCAAGCTCACCAGCTGCTCCTCGGAAACCCTAGACAGGGTCGCTATGGGTCAGAACTGACTCAATGGTACTGAAAAACAACAACTTAGCTTTTTCATTGTGTCTTCCATCAGATGTAGTCAGCATTATCCTGTGTATTCCATGTGGTGAGGTCCAGGTATACAGTTGTGTTTTATATTATTTAAAAAAGATATTTGCAATAAATAAGTCATTGATCATGAAAAATTTATTATACAATATCTAGCATTTTTTACCAAGACCATATTTTCCAACTACTGACCCTTCCTCTTTGTTTCCAACTTCTGCATTTGAATCACCAGTAATGATCAATGCATCTTGATTGCATGTGTGATCCATTTCATAGTGATGAGGCTGGTAGAACTCATTTTCATCATCACTGGTTTTAATGGTTGGTTCATAAATTTGAATAATAGTAGTATTAAGTGGTCTTCTTTGTAGGTGTATGGATATTATCCTATCTCAGACAGCATTGTACTTCAAGATGGATCTTGAAATTTTGGGGCGGGGGACAATGAATGGAATACCATTCGTCTGTAATTTGTTGTTCCCAGCATAGTAAACCATATGATTGTGGAATTCAAAATGGCCAATACCTGTCCATTTCAGTTCACTAATGTTTAGGACAGTATTCCATTTCACTTTTGACAACTTTCAATTTTCCTCCATTCATGCATCGTATATCTCATATTCTGACATTAATGGATGTTTAAAGCTGTTTCTTCTCAATTTGAGTTGTTTCAAATCATCAAATGAAGTTTCTGAAAGCTTAACTGTGTCCTCACCATTAAGGTAGCTTGAGTAGCTTGAGGAGGCAGCTGTTTCCCAGTTGTATTTTGAATGCCTTCTAACCTGAGGAGCTCACCTTCAAGCATTATATCTGACAATGTTCTTCTGCTGTTCATAAAGTTTTCAGTGGCTTACCATTCATAATAAATCTACCTTTCCTTCTTCCTAGTGTGGAAGCCCTTCTGAAACCTGTCCACCATGGGTGATCCTGTTGGTATTTAAAATACCTGTGGCATAGTTTATAGCATCACAGCAACATAGAAGTCACCATAGTATGACAAATTGACAGAGGACTGAGAGTGACACTGTTCAGGGTTTTTGAGGCTGCTATTATTTACTGGAGCAGAAAACCTTACATTTCTCTTGCCAAGCATCTTGCAGGTTTGAACTGCTGACCTTGTAGTCAGCAGTCCAGTATTTATTCTACAGTGCTAGAAGAGATGTCTAAATTGCCTGCTCAAAATTGAGACTATGGCAAGCAGATTAAGAAGAATATACATGGAAACAGAAGGATCATAATTCTAGAAGACCTGGCATTGGGGGAGAGGATTTAAAGATCAGAATGTGTGACTCAAGCCTGGGAGGAGAAGAATAAGTGAGAAGATTCTAGTGAAGTGAGCAGAGTCAGAGTTGTGAACCATATGGGGTAATTTGGACTTTATTCTTCAAGCTATGGAAAATCACTGAAAGATGTTATGTAAGACAGGGATATGACCAGATTTATAGTTTAGAAAACTCCTCAGGTACCAGCAGTTGTTGTTAAGTGCATTGAGTCAGTTCCAACTTATAGTGACCCTGTGTAGGGTTTTTGAGCAGTAACTGGTGAGTTTGAACAGCTGACCTTGTGGTTTGCAGTCTTGTACTTGCAGGTACCAGAAGAGGCAGATCTAAATTATGGCAGGAATATGGCATGTACCTTGAGTGCCACTTGAAGGTTAAGGGACATCACTGAACAGTTTCTATCAACTGTTTGTATTTTACATTTCCAGTTGTGAGAGATCATTCAGTAAGTTAAAACTAAAGCTTGTAATATGTGTTGCTTAACATCCATCCCAGCAACATCCCACTCTATATATATCCATGGTCTTATAAGGTTTTTGTTTTTGTTTTTTTTAAGGTAAAACAGCTCTCCTTTTGCTTATTACTTCCTGGTAATGGATCATAAAGGAACTCTGGTAGCATAGTAGTTACGAGTTGTTTTGTTAAGTGCTGTTGAGTCGGTTCCGACCCATAGTGACCCTGTATAGGATTTCTGAGGAGCAGCTGGTGAGCTTGAACCATTGACCTTGCAGTTCAAAGGGCTTTGCATTCTGGCGCATTAACCCACAGCGCCACACCAGGGCTGCTAATATCAAGGTGAATAGTTTGAAACTACCAGCTGATCTGCGGGAGAAAAATGAGGCTTTCTGCTCTCAATGATTTACAGCCTCGGAAACCCAACTCAGGGTGGCTGTGAGTTGTAGTCAGCTCCACGGCACACCACCATCACCAAAGGACCATAGGAATCCTGGTGTGGCACTGCATGTTAATGCGCTGGACTACAGGGTTGGCGGTTCGAGCTCACCAGCTGCTCCTCAGAAACCCTATACAGGGTTGCCACAATCTGGAACTGACTCGATGGCATTCAACAACAACAACAGATGGACTGTAGGACTTCTGGTTTGGCGTTGTATAATAAGTGCAGGACTGCAAGGTTGGTTTGAAGTACAAAGTTGGCAGTTCAAACTCACAGCCATTCCTTGGAAATCCTATACAGGATCGCTGAATCAGAACCAACTCAATAGCACTTAAGAAGAAGAAGTAAAAGAAGAACAACAACAAAGGTCTTTAAACACCCCATACTTAGACTCTTGCCGCACTAGATTGGATACAAGTAGTGTATTGATTTGAATAAACGAGTAGGTGTGGCAGAGGACTCAGCTCTGGGTTTGTATGGTTAAAAGGCAGTTTAAAGCAGGAACTTCAGGGTCAGGGCTACTCCTACTGCTCAGGCAGGTGACAGGGGGCATGACTGAGGGCACTCCACTCCTTGCCCTTTCTGCCACCATCGCTTCTGCTGCACATTCCTCTAGTCTGCTAGCAGCATCAATAGCAGTAGCAGCAAGTGCTGCAAGACTAGACACTAGGTAGACTCCCATAAAGTTTTAAAGTCACAAATGTACTACTTCACAGAAGGTATTTTGGGAGTTAAGTGACACATACCTTTAATACTTTCATATTTGAAAACTTCCATGGATCAAGGCAAGCTGTGGGCTTTTGCTCTGCTGAGTGCAGAAAAAGAAGAAACTGAAACAAATGACTTTGAGCACATCATCGACCAATTTTCCTCAGTGAAAGCAAGGAAACTGCAGTTGTGGTTTTTGTGTAATGTCCTGATGTGTTAAGGAAAACATTAACAAGTTTGACTTTTATATTTGAGCTGATATTATGGTAAAGTTTTCTAAAAGATGATGTTAGATGTTTGGACAAGGATGCAATTTCAGTGCTTGTCATAGGTGCTATTTTCTGTAGATCTGCCTCTAGGTATCAGAATAGAGAATAGATCTGAGACAGCTAAACCTGCAGGCAAGGGAACTGATTAGACTGATGCATTAATCAAGAGATTGATTGAGAGAAGATGAGGGCCTGAATTAAGGTAATTCAGAAATTACTCAGAATGAAAGAAAGATGGAACGGTGGACAGATCAGAAAAGTGTAAAGCAATTTGGCTTGAGTCCTGATATAGAGTTGTATGTATGTAAGTATGGATAAACACTGGATTGCAAGGTTGGTTTGAACCATACGGTCAGCAGTTCAAATTCACCAGCTGTTCCTTGGAACTCCTATATAGGGTTGCTATGAGTTGGAGTCCACTCAACAGCACTTAACAACAATAGCAATAACAATGCTTAGATGTTTTCGTCTCCAGAGCCTTGGGCAGTGTAAGCACATAAAGAACACTGAAAATAATTGTTTATTGAAAGAGTCAGAAATGCTTTCACAAAAGAGGTGATATGTCCTATCTATTTACAAGACATATATGAGGTTGCTTCAAAATATTCATGGAAAAAAACACATTATTTTAAACTATTTTCCATTAATTTTTGAAGACTCCTTGTATTTGAATTTTCAGCAAGTCTTCAAAACTCAGTGTTTCCCTAATGAATCTCTCTTTGCTCAGGAAATCTATTCCTCTTATTGACTTCTCTCTCTCT
>NW_006408603.1:12678546-12685335 GCF_000296735.1 Chrysochloris asiatica
CCCCCAGTGAGATGGATTGGCACAGTGGCAATCCATTGTGCCAGTGGCTCAAACATAGCAATGATTGTGAGGTTGGTACAGGACTAGGCAGTGTTTCGTTCTGTTGTGCATAGGGTTGCTATGAGTTGGTACCAAGTCAATGACATCTAACAGTAACAGTAACAGCATAGCACTTAGATACGCATAACAACAACAATAACAACAACAACAATTATTCCACAATTTTGATTTGAATAACAATTCCATTAATTCATCTAAGACCAAGCATAAGTGTTAATGAAGGTTACTTGCTTATGTTAAATCAGGTCAAGCAGTTGACTATAACTTTGTAATATCCCCCTAACCCAACCTCTTTTCCATTGTTGCTGTTTTTTTGTGGATCCAGGCAAAATTTCTCTCAGATATCTCTCTGTGTCTAAACTATACCCTCTTTACTTCAGTTTAAATATTTCTAAGGATAATTTCTGTCAAAGCTCTCTATTTAAAATGCTCACTGCTTCCCTCACCACAACAGCCAGGCCCTCAGCACCCTCCTTGATCTTCCTTCTCTTCCACACTTTTTAATCTTGTCCTTGTTTTGTAGAATGAATTGTGTTCCTCTAAAATATGTATTGAGAGCCTAACCCCTATATGCATGCATGCAATCCTATGGGAAATAGGGTTTTATCTGCTATATTAATTAGCTATGCCAGGGTAAGGAGGATTGTAATTACGGTTAGTACTTTATGTGCCAGTGTGTGAAAATTAGTTATTTAAAACTCAAAAAACTTCTGATGTTGAATGTACTCTAAGTGTTCTCTACATCTGGTTATCAAATAGTATTTTTTTAATTTCATTTTTTAAAAACTTTGTGTTGTGATTGGGTGCGGGCTTACAGAGCAGCCTATCAATTTTACATTGAACGATTCACACACATTTTGTTTACTCTCATTGATTACAATCCTTTCAATGTAACAGCACTTATCCCACTTCCTCTTCGTGTTTCTTGTTGACATTCTTCCTTTTCTAACCCTTTTAAACTTTGTCCTTGGGTAAACGCTGCCTGATACATCTCAAATGGTGGGTTCTTCTAAGATTTGTCTACCTCATTAATGTGATTGTTCCCCTTATAAACCTATTGTTTGACTGAAGATTGAGCCAGGGGGCGAGTTCAGTTCCAAACCTGAAGGATGACCTTTCTGTTGTTGTCAAGTGCTGCCAAATTGGTTTCAATGAATGGTGACCCTGAATAGAGTTTCCAAGGAATAGCTGGTGGGTTTGAACTACTGTGCTTGTGGTTCAAACTGACCTTGCAGTCCAATGCTTTATCCTATAGCTCCACACTAGGACTCCAAAGCATGATCTTATAACTTAGGAAATACCAGAATAGACACAGAAACACATACACAAATGGGAGAAGGCAGATGATATGTGATGATCCTCTATAATCTAAGGAACCAAAGAATGCCTAGGACTACCTACAAGGGAGGAAAAGACAGAACCAATATCCTGATTTGAACTGTTAGCCTCTAGAACTGTAAGAATATAAATTATTATTTTTGTAAATCACACACTTACAGTATTTGTGTGATAACAGCACTAGATAAGTAGGCACATCCCTTCTCCACCCTACTCTACTTTAGCCGTAACGGCATAATTATTGTTTCTTATAATGCCTTTCTGGAGAAAAAGATATGAAGGCAGAAATGTTTTGGCACATTTATATCTTGACTTTGGAATCCCTGGGTGACACAAATAGATAAGTGCTTGATTAGGACTCAAAAGGTTGAAAGTCTGAACCCACCCAGAGTCACCTCAGAAGAATGACCTGGGAGTCTGTTTCCAAAAGGTAGCAGCCTTGAAAACTCTATGGAGCAGTTCTACTCTGCAACAAATGAAATCACCATAAGTCAGAATTGATTTGAAAGCAACTGATTTCTCTTTTAATGAAAAGTTTCTTCTTTCCTAATTTACTTCTGCAAAGACTTCCCTTCCTTCAAATCTGAGGTCCAAGCCCTATCTTCCCAATGAGAAATTCTGAGTCTCTCCCTAGCTCTCAATGACTACTTTATTTTGAGCTCTGAGAACATTTTAATTTGCAGATGTCTTATTGTACATGTAATTTTCTTTATAATGATTATTCTTATACATGCACCTGACCCAAGTCATTATATTTTCAATATTCGTATGAAAGTTGTACAATGAATAAGGAAGACCCTACAAGAATTGATGCATTTGAGTTATGGTGTTGGAGAAGAATTTTAGAACTACTATGGATTGCCAAAAGAACAAACAAATCTATGTTGGAACATACAGCTAGAATGCTCCCTAGAAGCCAGGATGGCAAGACTTCATTTCTCATACTTCTGACATATTATTATCAGGAGGGACCAGTCCCTGGAGAAGAACATTATGCTAAGTAAAGTGGAAGGTCAGTGAAAAAGAGGAAGACCCCATTGAGATGGATTGGCACATTTGCCAGCAATGGGTTTAAGTGTAACAATCATTTTGAGCCTGGTCCAGGACCAGGTGGTGTTTAGTTCTGTTGTGCATAAGCTCACTATGAGTTAGAATTGACCATACCTAACAATACCTAACAACAATACCTAACAACAACAACCTTTTTTTCTACACTAAACAGAACAAGACGATGCATTTTTTCTTATTGTAGCCCAAATAATCTCTAGTCTCTTGCCTTGCGAACAATATGCCCAATAAACATTTATTGGATGAAAAAATTAATGAACTAGTATCTAAAATCCATTCTTTCCTAAATTGTAGAATATCTTTTTCCTTATAATTTGATTCTCAACTAGGGTTATTATAGCCTCTTGGGAAGGATTAAGAAGTAATTGCTTTTTGGTTATCACAGTGTCAAGGGGAGGATTTTTACTTGTATTTAATGGCCGGGGCCCAGGCATGAATCATATTCCCCAAGCTCCCTAAGTAGTCTGTTGCACAATAGTCTTGACAACTCTAGTTGAAAAACACAAAATGGGTTAGAATGTTAGTGTCATATGCTCAGTTTCTTGGGCTTTCTTTTTTTCAACTTGGTCACATGAATTACACTGCGACAGAAAGAAGACAAAAATCCTCATAACTGGACCAATAAGAGGAATCTTAATAGTCAGAGAAAACAACAAAGTTGTCAAGGATTTTACTCTACTTGGATCAACAATTAGCACACATGGATGCAGCAGTCAAGAAATCAAATCATGTATTGCATTGACAAAATCTGTTGCAAATGACCTTTTAAAAAAAAAAACTTAAAAAAAGCCAAAACATTACTTTGATGACTAAAGTGCATATGGCCCAGGCCATAATATTTCCATTTGCTACACATGCATGAGGAAACTGGACAATGTGTAAAGAGTACTGAAGAATTGGACCCTGCAAGTACAGTGTTGGCAAAGAATACTGAAAATACCATGGACTGCCAAACTAACAAATAAATCTGTCAGGAAAGAAGTATGGCCAGAATGCTCCTTAGAAGCACAGATTGCAAGACTGTTTCACTTACTTTGGACACATTATCAGGAGAGAGCAGTCCTTGGAGAAGAACATCAAGCTTGACAAAATAAAGGGTCAGCTGAAGATTTCCAGTGAGATGGAATGACACAGTGTGTGCAACAATAGGTTCAAACAGCAACAATTGTTGGGATGGCACAGACCTGGTGATGTTTTGGTCTATTGTGCATTAGGTTTCTATGAGTCAGAGCCAACTGGATGGCACCTAACAGCCACACCAAGAACAATTTGGCCACATAATTATGCTAAAAACTTGATGAGATAATTTGTGTATTTCATTCAGTGCTTAGCACATAATAAGGTTGCAGTCATTGACAGTTGTTATTGTCAATTGTCTTTTTTAGAGAATGGAGATAAAGGTAACACCATCGTATTGTATTGCTATAAGTATTAATTAATAGGTAAAGTCTTTGAACAATGACTGGCACATGCTAAATGCTAAATAAGTGCTAACAATAACCATTACTATTGTCATTGCTGTTGTTAATATTATTTACAGATGCTTCACAGAGTAAGATTATATTGAATTCAAAGTCAAGGAAAAGACTCAGGACTTTTGCACAGAAAAAGCTGCTGTTGTTTGTTGGGAAGGGCCATCAAGTTTGTTCCAACTCACAGGCACCTTGCATTGGATTTCCAAGGAATGGCTGGTGGGTTTGAACTGCTGACCTTATGGTCAGCAGTTCAGTGCTTCTCCTATAGTGCTGTGATTTTGTTGTTGTTGTTAAGTGCGGTCCAATTGGTCCTGACTCATAGCAACCCTGTATAGGCTTTCCATGAGGCTGGTGAGTTTGAACAACTACCGACATTGTTAGTCAAACCAACCTTGTGGTCTAGTGCTTTATCCCACAGTATGGTCTTATACCTATGACAATAAACCTGGTCTTTGCAGTGTGGTTTTTTTTTTTTTTTGAAAGTTGATGAAAATTCCAAGGTGAACCAGACTGAATGCCTGTGGCCTTTATCAGTAGCTCTGAGAGAGAAATATTAAGGTGAAGAGGAAAAGCTGTTTGAGTCTAGGTTTTGCATTGAAATGGGTCTGGTTCCGTACTGCTTTTCATATAGTGCTGTAGCTGCCTTTTCACTTAGCAATTAGTTTTCTGGATAAAGAAATGTATGAAGGCAGAAATTTGCTTAGGGGCTAGTTTTCTTTGGCATTATTGAGTGTTCTAGAGGGGCTTAAAGAATCATCCACCTTAGAATGAAAAATTCTCTGTCTCCTTTCATGATGATTTTTCTCTCTCACTAGCTCACAGAGCGCTTCCACAAGAATTACCTCATTTGCTTTTCACGACATCCCCATAGAGTAGGGATTATTGTTTTTCTCATTTCACTAATGAGGAAACTGAGCACATTTGTGACTCACATAGATAGTAAGTGGCAGGCCTCAGATTCATATTTGACTTTTCTGGCTCTAAAATCTTAACTTGACAGGTGATATAATAAGATACAACTTCCAGCAATTGTCAGTTTCAGGGACTCTGAGAACCTGGTTGGTGGGAAGAAGAAAAGAGAGAGGAAACTGCTTTCTGGAACATTTTCTGTGTAGCATACTTTGGACATATTGTCCGGAGGAAACAGTCGCTGGAGAAGGATGTCATGCTGGGTAAGATGGAGGGTCAGAGAAAAAGAGAAAGATCCCCAACGAGATGGATCGGCCAGGTGGCATCATTGATGGTGTCAAGTGTGGCAGCGGTAGTGAGGTTGGCCCAGGATCGGACAGTTTCGTTCTGCTATGCATGGGGTCGCTATGAGTCGGTTCCGACTCGATGGCACCTGACAACAACAACAACATATGATGCTAGGCACAAGATATCTCACTTCATACAACATATGGAAGGTACAGAAACAGAGACATTAAATTACTGAGTAGGTCCTCAACTACAGATAATACTCTGTGTGTTCTAATGTGTGTAATTTATTTAAAACTCAAAAAACTTCTGATGTTCAAAATATTCAAACTTTCACCAAGTCTGGTTATCAAATACTACTTTTTAATTTCATGCTTTAAACTGTTTATTGTGAATTGGGTGAAGGTTTACAATTTATACACATTTTGTTTAATCTCAGTGATTATAATGTCCTCAGTGTAACTTCACTTATCACACTTCCTCTCTGTGTTTCCTGTTTTCATTCCCCCTTCTTTTCTAACCCTTTTGAACTTTTGTCCTTAGATAAATGCTGCCTGTTTGATCCCAGATGCTTGGTTATTATAAAGTGTATGTACCTCACTAGTATTATTATTACCCTTATAGATCTATTGTTTGGCTGAAAACTGGGCCATGGTGGTGACCAAGTTCAGGTCCAGGCCTGAAGGGTGACTAATGGGCATAGTTTCAGGGGAGGCTGGTTCCCACTAGTCTCTACTGGATTAGTAAGAGTGGTCTGTTTTATGATTTTGAATTTTGTTCTGCACTGCCTCGCACTCTATCTAGGACCTTATAATGTGATCTCATTCAAAGCAGTTGGTGGTAATTGCTCAGCATCATCTAATTCTTCTGGTCTCAGTGTCATGGAGATTCTAATGGTTAGGGTTCCGTGTCAAACTCAATTAGGCCAGGATTTCCAGAGGTTTAGCATTTTGGCTGTACTTATATCCATGGCACTTAACAACAACAACAACAATACCCATGGTGATAAAACTGAGTACAGGTATAGTTAGCTCTTTGATGAATGGGTATGAGCAGCTAATCCATTGAAGGGATGCTTCCTTGGTTGTGTGGCTTACTTTCAATATAATGAACGTATGGGAGCAACTCTCCCTCTCTTTTCCACTAAGGAACTGAGACTCTACAATTGTAAGATAATAGTCTTTTTCTATATATACATATATATGTTTTATTTTCCTAGAAAATCTGGCCTAAGACAGAGACCAGTGTTCAAATTAGTTCATTGAACTGATCATTTCCATATGTCTACAAGTTCCAGCAGTATTCTTTTTTTCTGACAGAGAGAGAACAATAGTTGCACATTAAATGGCCACTCCTGAGCTTTAAAGGTCCCAATTGCTATTCACCAAAGTAGGATGTAGAACATAGTCTTTTTGGACTATGTTATGCCAATTGACCTGGGTGCCTCCTGAAATGATGCTCCTGAGTTCCTAGGTCCAGCAACTCATTTTCTTAGGGTGTTTGGATTTTCATAACTTTGTTTCCTGTATGCTCTCCCACATTCATGGATATATTTATAGCAAAGGCATACACCCATAAACAAATATACTGTCAAGTCTATCTATCTATCTATCTATCTATCTATCTATCTATCTATCTATCTATCTATCTA
>NW_006408603.1:12692864-12695244 GCF_000296735.1 Chrysochloris asiatica
CTGTTCTCTACATCCTTTCTTGGTACTTGGAGGAATCATAATGCAATTTCTCTTGGAAAACCCTTCTTCTATCTACTTCTCCTCTTACTAACTCAAATAATGGTGATATGGGGGGGGAAAAATCCTTGACCAAGTTTAGTTTCCAATTGTTTTAAAATATTCAAAGCACTTACAAATAAAATTTTAATAAAGGATTATAATGATTCTGATTCAAACAGAAGTAAAGAAAAAATTTTAATGTGCTATTTTTTACCAGTTATGTAAAAAAAAAAAATTAACACACTCCTTCTGTGGGATGTGCCGTATTCAAACATTTTATGTAATTGTTTATGTTTTGTTTGTATTTCAAAGACAAAAGTTTGCATTCAGAAAATATGCATATCACTGCATTTCATCATGAAATGTCAATATTTATCAATATTTTGTATTTGTAGCAGCTTTCAAAATCATGTATAATTATTGGCCTTTTGTTTTAGTTTTATTATTTCTATGCATCTTGTATTTTACTCTATTTTTAAAAAAATCTAAAGAAAAGAGGGACTATGTCTGTTATTTGTACCTGGATGGCATTGAATGAATATTTTAGAAGCAAGTTATAGAAATCTCTTAGAAACGTATGCAACAGATATATGTTTATTATTCAATGCCTTCATGAAAAAATAGATTTTTCAACTCCTGAGGTTATACTGGTGAACATAATTTAAAATAAAACCTGAGAAAAGTAAAAGAGATTAAATAAATATTCATGAAAATGCCCTCTTCAGGAAATAGGGTCATTTGAACAGTCTATTCCATTAAAAATCACTTTATTTCACTTAAATTGGTTACCTCGCAGGGAAGGAAGACATAAGAATACTAAGGGATTGATTCTGAAATCTAGACTCAAGAAATGACTTTGAAATAGCTCCATTGTATTAACCAGATAGAGTTTATAACAACAACAAAAATATCTAGAACTTAGTTGTTTTAACCTATATAGTTAGAGAAGTTCTAAGAATACTACTTTAAGCAATACTTGAAAATTTTATGAAAAATTGGTTTATATATTAGGACTAATGCTGATAAACAGCAAATTAATTGGGATTCAAAAATAATTTGGCTTGATCTAAAATGAGAAATTGCCTAGAGATGACTTAGTAAGTGATCATTAAAATTAACTCACAACCAGAAAAACATAGCATAGACTATGGAATCATTAGCATTGTTTAATCTCTATTTATGAAGGTCACTAAAAGTAAACCAAACACTCTTTAATCAAAAGATAAATGAACTTGAAACTGTATTTGTTTAAAATCACCTTGTGGTAGCCATACTTACAGATCAGCTGCTATGATGTTTGAAAGTTCAACTTAAATTATTTACAACTACTATGTAGGTGGGTTGTCAGACTTATGACTAGTCTACTACCCAATTTCTCTATCCTTCTGTATCATATTGATTTCAAGAACCATATCATTATCACAGACTCTTTGGAGTTGTTGAAAAGAATCATGGAAAAGTTGAGAGGTAAACTGTGGTTGTTCTAGACCACTGATGCTCAAAAAGTGTTGGACCAGAAGTATCAGCATCACCTTGAAGCTTATTAGAAATAAAACTACCCTGTCCAACCTATTAAATCAGAATTCCCTGATAATTGACATGTACAATTAAATTTTAGAAACACTTTTTCATGAGTTTGAATTGATACCAGACACATTTCAATTTCTGGCCAAGCCTATTCTTATATCATCTTGAGTCAGAAGTGCCCTGGGATGGCACTTGCCACACAAAGAAATGTACTTTTATTTTTAAGTCTGCTGCTCATGATGACTACCACAAAGAAGAGCTAAAGCATGCAGCTGCCCCTGAGGCAAAAAACATAGGGCAAGATCAAAGAAACACATATATCAGGATCTGAACCTCTCCAGAAAGGTTGCTCTGGTTCTTCTAGCCTGACAGATGCATTCCTATTATGACAAAGGTAGATCGTTGGGCCAGGGACAGAGGAGTCATTACTGTCTTATTTGTTGTCTTCATTGTTGTTATTAGCTACCATTGAGTCAGACTTTGTGTTTATAGAGTATAACTCTATAACACGGTAATCTTCATGAAAACAGATGGCCTGAGTTTTTTTCTATGGAGTTATTGGGTGAGTTCTAATAGGCAACCTTTTCATTAGCAGCTGATCACAAACTTCAGGTTCCAGGACAAGCAGTAGCAAGGTGCATTGTCTATAAAGACTAAGAAAGAGTTACATGGTTACTGACATTCTTTGTGACCACTTTGTGTTTTTATTTGCGTTTAAAACCATTCTCCAGAATTGACCATGTGTTAGGCCACAAAACAAGCCTCCATATATTTACAAACATCAAAATCCTACAAAGCATCTTCACAGACCACA
>NW_006408603.1:12696244-12697151 GCF_000296735.1 Chrysochloris asiatica
ATAAAGAAACTCAACAAAGTAGAAATTGAAGGGAGAGTCCTCAACATAATAAACAGCATATATACAAAACCAACAGCTAACATCACTCTCAACAGAAAGAAACTGAAAGCCTTCCCTTTGTGTACAGGAACCAGACAAGGATGCTCTTTGTCACAACTCCTATTCAATGTTTTGTTGGAAGTCTTAGCTAGAGCTATAAGGCAAGATAGGGAAATTAAAGGCATCCAAATTGACAATGAGAAAGTAAAACACTCTCTATTTTCAGATGATATGATCAAATATATAGAAAATCCCAAAGACTCAAAAAAAAAGCTACTAGACCTCATTGGAAGATTCAGCAAAGTGGCAGGGTACAAGATAGACATACAAAAATCAGTTGGATTCCTCCATACTAATAATGATAGCTCTGTAAAGGAATTTAGGAAAACAATACCATTTATAATAGCTGCCCAAAGCATGAAATATTTATGAATAACTGTAACTAGAGAAACCAAGGACATATACAAAGAAAACTACAAAACAATACTACAAGAAACCAAAAAAGACTTACAAAAATGGAAGCATACATCCTCAGAAAGTTGGAAATAGAAATACCTCTGACAATTCTTCTACTTGATATTTATCTACAGGAAATATGAGCCATAACCATAACACGAGTAGATATATGCACACTAATGTTCATAGCAACACTATTTACTATAGCAAAAAGATGGAGAAGGCCTAAGTGCCCATCAAAAGAAGAATGGATAAACAAACTGTGGTACATATACACAATGGAACATTATGTTACCTTGAAGAGAATAACAAGGAAGCTGCCAGCCACCGTATAACATGGGTGAACCTTGAAGACATTATGCTGATTGAAATTAGTCCGTCACAAAAGGAGACATACTGCATAGAACCATTA
>NW_006408603.1:12698465-12703674 GCF_000296735.1 Chrysochloris asiatica
GGGGAAGGTAGACTCTACTGAGTGGATTCCAGACTATCTGGACAGGGCTGGTGAAAGGAGATGGGAACAAGACTCTTGTGATTCAGTGGTGAGTAATTGGCATCAGGACTGATTGTGATTGTTGCAAATGTAAAGGTAGATGTTTTGTAACAAACAAAAGGGAGTGTTTGATTTTGCTGTCCAGGAGTGGAGGACCCAGGGATCATCAAGGGAGAAGAGCAGAGTGCGGAACCCTATCCAGAGAAGCTGTGATGCCAGAGATGGAGGCAGTGATTACATGGAGAGATGGAGTGGCTGGGGACTCTGGACTCAGGGAGGGAGAGGGGCTGTGTGCTGATGGCCAGAAGCAGGATTGCAGGGTGTACCCTCTGGTTGTTTGAATGGTTATATATCCCTGAGTGCTTCGGTGTACATAAAAAAATACAAAAACAAAAACAAAACAGGGAATGGAAGTAAATGCTGTTGAATGATGATGCATGGAGGAGATTGTAATCATTGCAATGAAATGGAATATTATAGGATGACTGTAAAGGTGATGTTCTCCCATATAAACTATCACTTAATTCACAATAAAAACTTAAAAAAAAAAGGAAGACTATACCATGCTCCTGGATAGGAAGACTTAACATTGTGAAAATGTCAATACTGCCAAAAGCAATCTACTCATATAATTCAATCCCAACCCAGATTCCCACGATCTTAAAGGGAGAAGAGCAGAGTGTGGGACCCTGTCTAGAGAAGCAGCAATGCCAGAGATGCAGGCAAATATGATGATGTGGAGAGATGGAGTAGCTGGGGACTCTAGACTCATGGAGGAAGAGGAGCTGTGTGCTGGTGTCTGGAAGGCAGGCTTGCTGGGTATGCCCTTTGGTTGTTTGAATGATTATATATTCCTGAGTGTTTTGGTGTACATTAAAAAACAACAACAGCAACAACCAGAGGGAATAGAAGCAAATACTGCTGAATGATGATGATAGAGGGGATTATAATAATTGCAACGGAATGAAATAGATAGAATGAGTGTGAAGCTGATGTTCTCCCATGTAAACTATCACTCAATTCACAATTAAAACTTAAAATAAATAATCGAAAATATATAATTTTTCATTAAAATTCAATATAATTAAAACATTCATTTTAAATTATTATTATACAGTAATTTTTACTTTGATATTTTAATTGTTTTACTAGTATTGATTTTTATATGCAAAGTTCAACACTTGCATTTCTGTACTGACTATTAGTGTTACTTTCATTTCATGATTGTTGTTTTTAAGTTCCATGTAGTTGGTTCCAATTCATAGCGACCATATATAGGGTTTATGAGACTGTAAACCTTTGCAGGAGCAGACAGTCTCAACTTTCTCCAATGGAGCAGCTAGTGAGTTTAAAGTGCTGACTTTCTGGCTTATAATCCAGTGCTTATTCTACAGAGTTACCACACTCTGTAGAGAAGAAGCGGGCTGTTAACAAATGATACCATCTGGGTATCTTATCTAGTGGGTACACCATTATCCCAAGGTAAATGGATTGACATTTAGTGCTTGCCTCTGTTCCTTTTGAGTTCTTGAACATTAATACTGGAATGATATAAGCTTCTCTTAGTGAAGAACAAAGGAGCTCTGATAGCATAGTGGGTTATGAGTTGGCTGCTAATGGCAAGCTCATCAGTTCAAGTCTACCAGCCACTCTTCAGGAGTAAGACTCATAGCCTCAGCAACCCTATGGTCACTATGAGTCAGAACTGACTCCATGGCACATAACTGTCACAACCACCAGAGCACAACCATTATTGTCCCATTCAAAGGATTCTTTATTGGAAGTCTTTTATTTCTTTGCATCTTCAAAACAAGACATAAATTAATTTATATTGGAAGACTTACATAGGATTTTAGAAAAAGAAGATCTGACCTTGTGGGATTCCTAGGTTTCACCATCTGTTAATTTGCATCCAGAACTTAACATATGGGTGGGAATGGAGAAAACATTTTCTAGCCCATATGCTTTTCTCAGACGGCACTTATAAAACTGAATGCTCTTAAATTGAATATCTCAAAACTCATGGTTTTCAGAGATTTTGGGTTATTTGGGGACTGTTTGCTTTAAATTGCCTATTTTCTTTTTCTTTTCTTTTTTTTTTTTTTGAGACTAAATCCTTCGAATGCAGTGCTACTTCATTCTCTGTGTTTTGGATGGAGGAGAAAAGGGGATTAATGTATTTTCGAAACTCTAGAAGCAGAAATATAGTACATCATGGTCAACTAGAATGGATGAGTGGCTCTGTAGGATAAGCACTGGACCACAAAGTTGGTTTGAACTGCAAGGTCAGAAGTTCAAACTCACCAGCCGATTCTCAGACACCCTATACAGGGTTGCTACAAGTTCAAATTGACTCAATGGCATTTACCAACAACACGAGACTCAGGCGGATAAAAGAAACATTTAAAGTGGGTAAAGAATTGTCAATAAGATGTGGAAGGGCTCAGGTAACTTGGAGCAAGCATGCCCCATCTAAAGCAGTCAGCCACTGCTCAGCTCCAGCTCACTGCCTGAAACCTCATTGAGTTAATTCTAACTCATAGTGACCATAAAGGACAGAACAGAACAGTCCATACAATTTCCAAGCCTGTAATCTCTATGGAAACAAACTACTGCATCTTTCTCCTGCAGAGTGATTGTGGGTTGGAACAGCTGCCCTTTCTGTTAGCAGTCAATTGCTTAACTTCTGAGTCACCAGTACTCATTATCTGATTGCCATAAATCCGAGGGTTGCTGGATCATTTGAAATAAGCCTGCAATCTGAGTTTTCACATGCCATGACTCAATGTTTTAAAATATTGTTCAAGCCAAGTTAAATGTCAGATTCAGTCCTCAGGCCACCAGTTTGCCACCTATGGAGAAACAAATTTTCATAATATATTTTGATAATTATCAGGTACTTCTTTAATGAAATTATTCCTTTTAGATGTTATAAAACCAGTATGTGTCATTTTTTATCCTATTTTTTTTTTCTTTCTACCCTTTTGTCCTTAAGGAGAATAACAATGACTATTATCCTTTTTCCACATAAAAATGCAATACATTTAAAAACTTGAGCAGCCCCACTGAGAACCTATTAATTCCCTATAAAATGATACCAAAATATTCTTATTATCCTGCTCATATGCAATTTTCTCAGGACTTTTGATGAAGGAATTTGACAGGACCCTGTTTAAGATAGGAGGACAAGGCCATGTCTCCTCTCTATGGGGTGTCTTTAAAACATTAAAGGAGCTCCTGGTTGATCTGAACACTTTTGATACACTTAAATGTGCTTAATTCAACCTAATACTGAATGGTTAGTCAAAACATATTGTCATATAGTGAAAATCTCAAAGACTGCTCCTAATAATGACAATTGCTTTAGATAATGAATGAGCTATCACTGTCATGCCTTCTATGTTGTTGTTAAGTGCCATTGAGTTAGTTCTGACCCATAGTAACTTTGTATAAGATTTCCTAGGAACAACTGGTCAGCTTGATCAGCCAACCTTGAGATTCAAACTGACTTTTCAGTCCAGTGCATTAACACACAGCACCATTCCTGTCTATGTCTATACATCCTGGTGTGGTGCTGTGGGTTAATTTGCTGGACTGCAAGGTCAGTTTGAACTCAAGGTCTGCAGTTCAAGCTCACCAGTCACTCCTTGGAAACCCTATATGGGGCCTATATGGGTTGGAACCAACTCGATGGCTCTTCACAACAACAACAACAACAACAATGTCTATACTAGTAAAAACAGAAGTATTCAGAAAGTGAATTTTGTTTTTCATAAGATGATAGGATTTATAAACTGATGTCTTCCTGTATTACATATTTTATCTGTATTTAAAAATTTGCTTTTCTGTTATATGATGATACCATTATTAACCAGCAGATTTCAGTCTTACTTGATCACAATAGCAAGTTGTGAAGTGAAATTTACAGGCTGTGTTGTTTTATTGTTGTGTGTTGTTGAGTCAATTCTTATTCATAGTGACACTGTATAGAGTCTCAGAGGCTATAAATCTTTGTGAAAGCAGAAAGCCTCAGCTTTCTCCTGTGGAGAGGCTAGTGTGCTCAAAAACTGCCAGTAGTTTTAGCTTAGTTCAGTTATCCTACTGAGCCACCGTGCTCCATTGCAATGGTTGAAAGAAATATAAGAGATGTTATGCAGCTATGGTAGAGAGAAAAACAGCTGTTGGAGTCACCTGGGGCAAAAGCCTGACTGGTTAAACAAGATGACTATTAGGGAGCAGGGCTTACTTGAAACAGTATACCTATTCACCCTGCCAGCCAGTGGCCATGATCCTATGCACATGTGTGATGGAAATGGTTATTGGGTAACTTGATTACAGAGAGCTTGTAAGCCTGCCTTCAGCCTATACTTGATTGGATATGCTAAAAGAGAAGTTAGAAACTGCCTGGAAGAAACGCACACTATGTTTTAAGCCTATGCCAGAACTTCTGAGAGGATATATTTACCTGTGATGGAAAGATCAGCAGAAAGAAAAATGACTGGCATTCTGAATTTTGTACAAGTAGTTTGCTAAAGGATGCACTGAGGGAGAAAAAGTCTGTGCCCATCAGAGAAAACCCTTTTCTGGGATGAAACGCTAATGGGAGTCAGTGAGCAAACAGCTTGGTGTGCTCATTGTGGTGATCACCTGGTCCACTTGATGAGTGGAAGTGGGGGTGAATGCAACAATGAAGAGAGAGGTAAAGAAAGTAGAGGAAGGTCTGACTAGTCTGAAGTTTAGAGAGGTCAGTGACTCCTGAGTCTGTGGGTACTGATCTAGCCCATAAATCAGTATGGGGAAGAGAGAGAAGTAGGGGAACAGTGGAAAGACATATAGAGAGACAGAGGGACAGACAGAGAGAGAGACAGAGGGTTTGAAGTTAAGGAAGGTTTGTGTGGATTCCCAAGTTTACAGATGGCATTCATTAGAAGTAGCTTGAATGTCTAGGGTTGGTAGACCAGAGCTAAACTGAAGGAAGACAGGTGTTTCATACTGTGTTGTTAAGTGCTATCAGTTTTCCTGACTCTTAGCAACCCTTTATAGCAGGGGTGGGGAACCTTTTTTTCTGCCAAACATATCATTAATGGGCCATACAAAATTATCAACTTAAAAATTAGCCTGCTTTATTTGGTCAAACATATAATTAATTTACCCTTAATGTGATACCTAA
>NW_006408603.1:12705819-12706885 GCF_000296735.1 Chrysochloris asiatica
TTCTTCCATTTGCTTTAGCATCTCTACACTGGAGAGTAAGTTTCAGAGTCTCTTCTGACATCCATTTTGACCTTTTCCTTCTTTCTTGTCTTCTTGATGACCTTTTGCTCTCTTCACGTATGATGTTCTTGATGTCATCCCACAACTCTTCTGGTCTTCGGTCTTTAGTGTTTAATCTATCAAATCTGTTCTTCAGATCATCTCTAAATTCAGGTGGGATATATTCAAGGGCATATTTTGGATCTTGTGGACTTGTTTTCATTTTCTTCAGCTTCAGTTTGAATTTGCATATGAGTAATTGATGGTCTGTTCCACAGTCTGTCCCCTGGCCTTGTTTTCACTGATAATATGGAGCTTTCCATCTTCTCTTTCCACAGATGAAGTCAATTTGATTTCTATGTTTTCCATCTGGCAAGTTCCATGTGTATAGATGTCTGTTATGCTGTCTAAAGAAGGTATTTGAAATGAACAAATCATTGGTTTTGCAGCATTCTATAATGTGTTCTCCAGCATCATTTCTATTACCAAGGTCATATTTTCCAACTACTGGTCCTTCCTCTTTGCTCCCAACCTTTGCATTCCAATCAACAGTAATGAGTAATACATCTTGATTGCATGTTTGATAAATTTCAGATTGAAGAAGTTGGTAGAATTCTTCTATTTCATCCTCACTGGCTTTAGTGGTTGGTATTAACTGGTCTTGCCTGTAGGAGCATGGTTATTATCCTATCACATACAGCCTTGTGCCTCATGAGTGATCTGGATATATTCTGTTTGACGATGAATGCAATACCATTCCTTTTTAGTTTGTCATTGCCAGCATAGTAAACCATTTGGTTGTCAGATTCAAAATGGCCAATACCAGTTCATTTCAGCTCACTAATGCCAATGATATCGATGTTTATGCATTCCATTTCATTTTTGACAACTTCCAATTTTCTCAAATTCGTACTTTGTACATTTCATGTTCTGATTTTCAATGGATGTTTACAACTGTTTCTCTTCATTTTGAGTTGTGCCCCATCAGCAGATGAAGGTTCTGTGGTCTTTTCTTCCACGAGCTTAA
>NW_006408603.1:12707063-12710188 GCF_000296735.1 Chrysochloris asiatica
TTCGGAAGTAGTTTGTCACTCTTTCTTCCTAGTCTGTCTTTGTCTGGAAGCTCATCTGAAACCTGTCCACCATGGGTGACCCTGCTGGTGGCATAGCCCTCAGAATCACAGCAACTCACATGTCACCACCCTACAACAGACAGACGAGTAGTGGCCATTTGGTATTATGTAGAAACTGTTACTTTAAATTTCAAGGAGATCTGTGCTCATACGTAGTAGAACCCTCCAGGGGTGGGGTATCCATTCTGTCATGTATCCCCTCTAGTTAACCTCAAGTGCAGCAGTTTGAAACTACCAGTGGTTCCTTGGAAGAAAGGTAAGGCGTTCTGCTCCCTTAAAGATTTACAGCCTTGGAAAACCTGTGCAGGGTCACTATGAGTCGGAACCGACTCCACGGTACTTAACAACAACAATGTGATACCTGGAACTGCAATTGCCTTGACAGGGACAGACCAAATGATTTCACAGGCCTTATATGGCCTGTGGGCCTAACATTACCCGCTCCTGTTTTATAGGTTTTCTGAGGAACAGCTGGTGCATTTGGACCACCAATCTTAAGGTTAACAACCCAATGCTTATCCTACAGTGCCATACCTGGTGTAAATTGCTGCACTTTGATGGCTCGCTCTGTACTGGGTTTTGCTTATTAATGCTCATGCCCAAAGATCCAACAGGAAAAGGAGATTTCTTCATATAAAGGAACATGCTTTTCTCCTACAAATACTGGGTTGATAGGAATGGGCAATTTAGAAATCAGATATCTAAAAAGGGAGAGATAAAACTGAGTGACTTTGGCAGGAAGCTTGCTTGCAGAATAGGGTGCTTCCTAGACACTTAACTGGGTGGGCTAGGTTTGCAGATCCATGGAGCTAGATTCAAGTGCCTTCAGGCTAAAGCTTATGATGGAGTTGTTTTATGGGAATATATCAGTATCCTAAAGGTTTTGTAACATTAGTAACATTGCCAGAACAGGAAAGAGGCCAGGCCAAAGGCCAAAGAGTGGCAAAAGAAGAGAGGCTGTCCTGAGTGGACAGCCTGGAAGAACTCTGCCCTGAACATCTCTGACACCGTTAATCTGTTAATTTACCTAAGAAACCCCTTAATTATGAGTATGGTGACTGAGTTCTGGGTGGTCCTGCAATGAAATTTTGAACCCAGTTGAGTAGAGTGTGTTGTGGTAGGGATAGTTGGTACCAAATATTCACAGTTTTATTACAAGCAAATAAAAATTAGTAATATTTCAAGATATTATAAGAAATTTTAATAGGCAATATACTAAATAAGGAAATCCAGGCTAGTATAAACTGCTAAGCACTTGAATATTGATAGATTGATGGTTCAAACTTACCTGGGGATCCCTGTAATGAAATGCTTGGAAATCTGCTTTCAAAAGTTCACAGCTTCTATTCTGCACACATGGGATCCCCATAAATTAGAATAGATTTGGTGGCAATTTTCTAAAACAAACAAACAAAAAATACAAAATTAGTGTACATTAAATTCTCATCTAGATCTCAAATCCTCCACTTCAATTATGATACTTATTATTTTAAAGAACAAAGGATTATTTTCTTTCCATGTTTTCGGAAAAGGACAGTGATTCCTATTGGAAGAGAAGCTTGCTAAGTCATTGAAAAGTAAATGTGATCTTTTATTGTATCTGCATTAGAATAGGATGGTCCAATGTCTAGCAATTTGTAGCTGCCGTGTGTAGAGCTGAATGAGCAATGGGAGTGTAGCTGCTCCATGACAAGCTTTCTTTAAAGGTCTAGTTGAATCCGAGACAGGTGTGGAAAGCCCATCAGCAGAGGTTGCCTTTCTGAACAAGGGGCATCTCTCATTTTTGTTGTCCTTCCTAATTCTTAGAAAAATGGGAGAAAGGTAAGATTCAGTGAAATTAGATGCAGGGAGTACCTACATTCAAGGATTTCATATTTTATATTCTTATAGGAGTTTTTTTTTTGTTTGTTTGTTTTTAAAGATCTTATTAGAACCCACTCATACATTTACATTAAAACCTATGTTAATTGCCAAGCAAATACTATTTCAAATATAGAAATCCTACTCATTCCTGACAGAGAGGCAGTGCTTTGTGAGCTACCTAGGAAACATGGAAAAGCCTTCTTAGTAAATCAATAAGTGGAACATTTTTAGAGATATATGATTAATTATTTAACACAAGGAAACACTATGCGGCTTGTACTGTGTCTATGTTCAGTTGCACAGATTCTTTTCTTTCTAATCAAAAGCTAATTGTTCTTTTTAAGTACCTAGGATAAAAAATACTGGCTTTTCCAAGTTGTTTATCAAACGAACTTATATAGGCAGTGGTTACTTGTGAATGTACTGCAAATATGGCTGTGGAAATAAATGGAATGGATCATACACAGGCTTCTTTATAACTCCTCGAAGGCACCTATTATATAGTCAAGCACATTGGCTTAACAATTTTGCCTTCTAATACACTGGATTATTAAAAGATAGACTACTGAGAATACATTGCTTGCTCAATACTGAGTTCTGATAGCTTGTAGTAGAATGTAGGAAAATATGATAATGATATATTGTAAGTTTTTAAAGTAATCACACATTAATATTTTTAAAAATTGCTACCTAGAAATGAAAAAAGATGTATAGAGAAACATGTACAAATTGTGAATAAAATATAAGCTTTGGAAGAAAGGTTCTTGGGTTCAATTCCTGCTCCCATCATTTATTAACTGGATGAAATGGGAGATTTACCAACTTGTTTAAATGGCAGCATCCTCATCTGGAATATGGGCATCATAATAATAATTAAACTTACTGAGGATCAGATGTGATTATGCATGATGTGTGTTTAGATGGTGCCAAGCACACAGTAAATATTCAATTACTCCTAGCTGTTAATATTTCCCAGTTAAACCAGACATTGGAAGCATTAAAAAAAAAAAAAAAAATTAAATCCTTTGAGAAACTGGTTCATATCAGACTTAGTTTATAAATTTCAATATTAGTACCATAGAGATGCTACTATTTGGTGTATAATGAAAGACTGGCACATGTGGAGATGATTTTTTTTCCCCTGAAGAAATTTGCTTTATGGGCATATCTTATATTCTGCCTTGTTGTTGTTGTCAGGTGCC
>NW_006408603.1:12713188-12729887 GCF_000296735.1 Chrysochloris asiatica
TCCTAGTCTGTCTTTGTTTGGAAACTCATCTGAAACCTGTCCACCATGGGTGACCCTGCTGGTTATTTAAAATACCAGTGGCATAGCCCTCAGAATCACAGCAATTCAAACCATCACAGCATGACAGACAGACGAGTGGTGGTTGCGTGGTTGCTGTTAAATAGGAATCTCCTTTTGCTAGGGCCCTTAAGTCCAGCTCAGAGGTGGGATTTCCATCCACGGATGTTAATACTTCCTTATTGGAGCTTTGTCATTAGGTGATATCTTTTATTGTTACAATCAATACTTCCCTCTCTTGAATTTGGTTCCATACCAGGATATGCATAATTCTTTCCAAGCAAAAAAACAGATGTCACAAAAATCTATGTCCAAAATAATTTCAGGCCCTATTAACATTTTATTTTTATTTTTTAGATAATTTTTTCTTTTTCTTTTTTAAAGCCATATAGATTTTATTTCTAAAAACTTTTTATTGTAAATTGGGTGAAGATTTACAGACCACATCAATTGTCCACTCAACAATTCATACATATTTTGTTTCACGTCACTGATTGTAATCCCCATGATGTAACATCACTTCTTCCACTTTGTCTCTGTGTTTTCCATTTCCATTCCTCGTCCCTTCTCAAATCTTTTCAACTTTTTCTTTGGTTAAATGCTGCTCTTTGGATCTCAAATGTTTAACTATTTTAGGGTGTTTATAGCTACTTAGTATTAGTATTTATTATATACACCCATGGTCTATTGTTTAGCAGGAAACAGGGTCATGGAGGTGAGTTCATTTCCACACCTGAAGGGTGACTAAGGGCCATAGTCTTGGGGGTTTCACCAGTTTCTGTCTGACCAGTAAACCTGGTCTTTTTATGATTTTAGTTTTTGTTCCATAATTTCTCTCACTCTATTCAGGACCTTCTAAATGAACCCTTTTCAAACCATTGGTAGTGGTAATTGGGCAACATTTAGTTCTTCTGTTCTCAGGGTCATGGAGACTGAAGTTTGCATGGTCTATTAATCCACTGGACTAATTTTTTCCATGTGCCTTCAATTTTCATCAGATTTTACCTTCTTTCATAGATGACCAATAATTGTGCCACAGATTGCCACTCATGGGTTTTTAAGACCTCAGTTGCTACTCACTAAAATAGAATATAAAACACTTTATGGACTATGTTATGCCAATTGATCTTGGTGTCAACTTAAGTCCATGGTCCTGAGCCTCCTAAGCCTAATGTAAAGAAAGCATCTAGATTTCTGCAAAGGAGATTAGAAAAAACTGATTAGAAATGGGTATGTTTATATCATTAAGAAGATATAGGTAATGATGATGGCAACAAAAGTGACAGAAAAATTCTAAAATGCAGAAGTGATTCTAAAGAATAATCTTAGGTTGTTAGGAGCTGCTTTGTATTGAGACAAACATTGTTTACTTCAAAAGATTCTTATGGCGTTCCAGATTGTATGCAGAATAACTGATACCTACAAAAAGTTTGAGTCATGAAAAACGAATTGAATCTGTATCAACTACCCTGTTAAGAAGTTAAAGAAGTATGTAATACATGAGAATTGTCAAATTGGTGTCCTTCAGGTAGAATCTGGCTGATGAATATACTTTGTTTGGTCAGTTTATTTTAAACAATTGAACTACTAGTCATTAATTAGAAATAGAAAGTTTTCACCTACATAATTGAAACTCTGCATTCATTGGAGAAATCAGAAGATATAGTATTGAATTCACATTCTTACTTTTCAACATCCAACAATATGGAGACTCTCATACTTTGATGGTGAAAATAAAATGCTACCCTTAGTGGGGAAAACTCTTAATTACTCTTAAACTTGTTGTTGTTGTTGCTGTTAGGCACCATCGAGTTGGTAACGATTCATAGTGACCCTATGCACAACAGAATGAAACACTGCCTGATCCTGGGCCAACCTCACAATTGTTGCCATGCTTGAGCCCACTGATGCTGCCACTTTGCCAGTCCATCTCCCTGGGGGTCTTCCTCTTTTTCTCTGACCCTCCACCCTACCAAACTTAGAAGTACATTTAAAAACAAGGCCCCCAAATTATACTCTAATTTCATCAAAAGAAACAAATATATGTATCCGCAAAAAAAAACTTATAAGAATGATTATAGCAGCTTTAATCATAATAATCCCAAACTGGAAACAACTCAAAAGTCTATTAAAAAGAAGAAAGCATTAACAAACTATTGTGTAGTCATACAATTAAATACACAATAATTACAAAAACAAATTATTGATACACAACAATGTGAATGAATCTTAAACACATTATCTGGAATAAGATTAGCTAGGCATGAAAAGTACATTTTGTATGGTTCCATTTATAATGAGGTTCAAAAATAAGAAAAATTAATTTATTGCACTAGAAATCACATAGTGATTGTTTTTTGGGGGGATATAGTGGAGGAATTGATTGAAAAGGGAACTTTCTAGGATGATGGAAATATGCTTTATCATGATCTGGGTGATGGTTATATTCAAGTGTAAATATTAATGAAGCCACACTTTTAAGATTTCTATATTATACAGTATGTATGTACCTTATACACTAATGAAGTACTGTTATCTTCAAAAGAAAACAAAGCTGGAGCTGAGTAACTATCATTTCCTTTAGCTATACTATACCGGCATAGCCCTTGCAGATAAAGTTTGCAAGTCTTTAGAAAGTTTTATTGCTTAAAGGAATACATTTTAGCTATCTGGAAAACTCAGCTGTTCATAATAATGAATTCCTTGAAAATACTAGAGAATTGCAATTTTTAGCTCTTGTTTCTTGTGTGTTTTGCTTAACATCATTTTTCAGAATTTGTGTAACTTTGGATGTTTCAGTTGCACATCTATTCTTATACTTAAAGTGATTAACTACTAGTGCTCATCACACTTCAAACATTTCAAATAAATGGAAGCAATGCTTTACACAGCAGGTAGCAAGTTTATGGTGAAACAATGAAACTCATTACTCTGAAGATTTGTACACATTCAAAATAATAATAATAGCTGCAAACTAACAAATAAGATTATATATTTCAAATGTTAGATTTTAAATCATAACTCATAGATCCATTACAATTTTCTCAAAGAACCTAAGGGTGATTTCAAGTTAATGACAAGAAGGTCAACCAGCTCTCTTTCATAACACATTTTTTTTGTTATCTCTATGAAGGACCAAATTTTGAGTTGAATGCATTAAATTTCATTCTCAGTGTGGGATTTTCATATTCAGCAAATTCAGTCCTATCAGAATAAGGAATTTTTTTTTATTACTCTATAAATCTTTATGGTTTTCAGAAAATTAAGAATACAGATGCACACAAAAATAACTAGCTTACTTGTCAAGTTCATTTACATGCAGGAACCTGTTTCTGTTTGGAACTTCATAAAACAGAAATCTACTCAAGGTCAACTGTTACATTTCACAATAGCATTAAAAGTAGTTTGTTAACAATACAGGTTATTAATTAATAATGTACACATAGTTGAGTGTTGAGATTTAGGAACATTTATATTTATAAGTGTGACTGATATTTTCTCAATGATTAATGAGACAGAATTTTAATCTAACAGACAATTTCAGGTATCTAATTAACCAGAAGGTATTGTAATTTCATCATGAGGCAAAGATGTTTCAAATTTAATTACAACTCATTGACCTACAGTAGTGCTTTCAGGTTTGGTGTGCATAGCCATCACCACCAAGGTGAAATTGACCACCAATTAGAATACTTATGAATCTGAACATTGGGAAATAGACTATATTAGTGGGCTTTAAAAAAAAAAAAAAAGTTTTCCAGTTTTTTTGATGCTCCAAATTTGTGGATGTTCTCATGAAGTCACATTGTCATCTGGTTAATCCATGTTTTATTTTATAAGTTAACTGTGACTGTATATATTTACAGAATCATTTTATACGTGATATAAATACCTACCTGATGCTATTGTTCCTATGCCCTCCTTGTTTTGCACTGCTTACACGGAGTAGGTTCATCTGCTGCAACAGCCATTTTCACAAATTGTCCTGCTACTAAGGATGTTTAAGACGTAAGCAGAAAGCAATAAAACACCTTCTAAGAGCACAGAGTTGGATTCCATGCCAAGATCTGCAATGACATAGCTATACAACTTAAATAATTTCTCCTGCTGTCCTGTTTTATAGTAAGCGTTACCTCTTATACCTACACCACTTGTTCGGCAGGCAGTAAATAGTGCTCTCGATCTTGGCTGTGCATAATGAACACTAGGGGAACACAAAGTACAAGTAAGTGAGACATTTGTATTTAAACCTCCACAAATGATTCTACTTTATAGTTAAGATATCAATTTAAAAATGTTTTTTGGATTGATGAATATTCTAAGAAATATTCTGTATTTTATTAAATAATCAAATTTATATCATTGTCGTCAGGTTTATCCCAACTTATTGCTTCCCTATACAGAGTTTCTGTTCATTTATTGTCCCCATGTCATAATAGGCCTAGTTTTATAATAGCTCTTAACCCAATGCCATAATCCATTGTAGTTATTTTTATAAGTTTGTCTCTCTCCTACCACATCTGGAACTTTGCTAATTTTGTGTTCATTTACTACTAACCTAAAGGTTGCTGATTCAAACCCACACATTGGCACAGAGGAAGAAAGGCCTGATGATCTGCTCCCATAAATATTACAGCCAAGAAAACCCTGTGGAGAAGTTCTACCCTGTAGTATGTGGCGTCACCATGAGTGGGTGTTGACTTGACAATGGGTTTTTTGGGTTTTTTTGACCAGCACCATCATTCTCATCTCTGTCTCCTTCTCTTCTTTATCCAGTTATCCCACGTGCTCCTGTAAGCTAAGCACTGGGTCTTAAAGTTGGATTGTACCTCTAGGTCAGCAGTTCAAGCCCACCAGCCAAGCCTTGGAAACCCTATAGAGGGTAGCTATGAGTTGGAATTGACTATATAGTACTTAACAACAACAACAACAACACATTTATACTTATATAAACTTATGTATTCTATTTCCCCTAAATATACAATGACATATTGTAGTTGTGTACTGCTTTGTCATTATCCAGTTGCTTCAAATGTGTAAGTTTTCCACTTCATACAACTCTAAGCTCCTTGAAGGAATCACCATGTCATGGTGAAATTTTGTACTAAGTACGGTACACAGGATACTTAATGAAGAGTGTGACTAGCTCAAACCATGGTATTTTTAATAGCCTCATATGCATGTGAAAGTTGGACAAGGAATAAGGAAGATTGTAGAGGAATTGATGCATGTGGGTTATAGTGTTGGAGCAGAATCTTAGGGCTTCCAGAAGAACAAACAAATCTGTGTTGGAAGAAGTATAACCAGAATGCTCCTTAGAAATCATGATGGCCAGACTTTGTCTCTCATGCTTCAGACATACTATCAGCAAGGACCAGTTCTTGGAGAAGGACATCATATTTGATAAATTGAGAGTCAGCAAAATAGAGGGAGACCCCCAGTGTGATGGATTGTCATAAGGCAGCAGCTATGGGCTCAGGCACAGCGGCAATTGTCAGGATGGTGCAGGACTGGGCGGTGTTTCATTCTGTTGTAATTAGGGTGACTATGAGTTGGAACAGAATGAACAGCACCTAAAAAAACAACAAACTGAGACAAGCATTCTTTGTGAACTACTTGACATCTTAGTGCATGTTGAATTTCAACAGAGAGGTCTCTGTGAATGTTGCCAACTTGATTTCTCCATTTCATGTAGCAATTGGACTTCCACTGATGGTATGAAAAGTTTTAATCAGACTTGGTTTGAGGCCAACTTATTTCATGAAAATGATTTTCCCCTTTCATATATACTCTGCAGGGCATTATTTTTTCATGATTGAATTTGAACTATGGGGAGAAATATTTTATTTAAGAAATGTCATGTGCACACTTTGAACATTTCTTTAAAAAAATCCCTTGCAATATGGACACTCATGATGACTTTTTTCTTAAAAGACCACCAGCCAATGTAGGCAATTGCTTTCTTTTGACATTGGTACAGCTGATTTGAATCTGTGATCAAGAGGTAAAAGACTTGGGGGAACTTTATTACTTCCAGTAGGGATCCTTCAGTTGCAGCCTCCAGACATGAGATAAAATTAAGTAGGAAATGGCAAGCATTCTAGAGCTTCTCATTGTTAAATATAAAATCCAAAAAGAAATAGTAAATAGAAGCTTGTTCATTCCAATGAGATTTAAAATAACCATAAATCTTGTTTTTAAATAAAAGAAAATTTAAAATATGATTCAAGTTAGAAAATGAGCAGAAAAGGTGTACTGAAGAGCATTGTTCAAAAACAGGAAGTCTCCACTCCAAATAAATGTGCTCCTCAGATTGCAGTTTTAGCTGATTTTCATAAATAGTGCATTAGGATCTTTCCGTAAAGGTCGATGGTGTTGGTGGTGGCTATGTACCGTGGAGCTGGTTCCAACTCATAGTGACCCTATGTAGGGCTTCTGTGGCTATAAGCCTTTATGGAGCAGACAGCCTCATCTTTCTCCCATGGAATGACTGGTAGTTTCTAACTGCTGACTTTGAGATTATCATCTCAACTTGTAACCACTACTCTGTAGCATAGTGACAACAATGGTTCGAGCTTAATTATTAACATAAGGACACCCAGTAGTGCACTGATAAAGTATTTGACTGTTGACTGAAAGGATGGTGTTTCTAAACCACCCAGTGGCTCCACAGAAGAAAGAACAAGTGATCTACTCCAATAAAGAGTACAACCTACTGTAATCCACGGGGCAGTTGTACTAAGTCACATGAGGTCACTATGAGTCAAAATCAACTCCAGGTACCTAAAAACAATACAACAGAAAATCTAAATGTTAGCAATTTGCATCCACTCAGCAGAACTGTGGAAGAAAAGACCAGGCAATCTGCTTCTGTTAGGTGAATAACCAAGAGAAACCTGTGGAACAGTTCTACTCTGGAACATATGGGGTCACCATGAGTTGAATTGATGCAACAGCAACTAACAACACCAAAATATATAGGTAAATAAAAAAGTATTGGTAAAATTTGTTGTTGTTGTTAAGTGTCATCGAGTTGGTTCCAACTAATAGTGACATTATATAGGATTTCTGAGGAGCAGATGGTGGGTTTGAACCATCAAGTTTGTACTTCAAAGTGACCTTGAAGTACAGTGCTTTATCCTACAGTACCATATCAGGCCTCCTTCTTTATGAAATAAAAATATCAAAATGTGAAGCTATTATTTTTTTTTAAATCCTCCATTTTAAATCTATAAACACCTGAAGGCAGTGCTTCCATTTCTCTAACCCTTTCTGGAAAAATTCTACACTATTTCATTTATACCATGTCAAAATGGCAGTTAAAATGCCATCTTCGAGGAACTCAAATTGCGTTCCTTTCCAATGTTCTTTGAGTTTAGGGAACAAAAAGAAGTCTTAGGGAGCAAAATTAGGGCTGTAGGATGGTGAAGTAAGGCTTCCCCCCAAATCTTTTAAGACTGCCCTTGCTACCCTCAAAGAATGAATAGGTTGATTGCTGTGATGGGGAAAAAAATCCTCAGCACAACTTTTATTACCTTTTTCTCACAAGGGCAATTTTCAACTTTTTTAAAACTTCATAATAAGCCTTTGTGATTTTCCTTTGAGAAATCTAACAAGTTTATCCCTTGTTGTTTTTCTTATGTTGTTATTACATGCCATTGAGTATGTTCCGGCCCATAGCACCCCTGTATAGGGTTTCCAAGGAGTGGCTGGTGAGCTTGAACTATCAACCTTGTGACTCAAACCAGCTTTGCAGTTCAGTGCATTAACTGTCACAGTGCCACACAAGGATTCCATTGCTCTTATAGCAACCCTATATAGGGTTTCTGAGGAGCAGCTTGTGGATTTGAACTGAGGTCCTTGTGGTTTGCAGTATAGTACTGATCCTACAGCATCACATGGGGAATCCAAGATTATCCCTTAGGAATCACACACACACACACACACACACACACACACACAAATCACAGTAGCCATCCATACCTTCTGAGCTGACCTTTGTGACTTGAATTTTATTGGTCCAGCAAATCCCCTCAGAAGTCATTATTTTGATTGGATTAAAAAATTTTTTTTCAAAGGCACCATGTTGTTGTTCTTAGGTATCATCAAGTTGGTTCCAACCAATAGCAACCCTGTATAGGGTTCTGGTAGCGTAGTGCTTATGAACTGGGCTGCTAACCTCACAGTCAGCAGTTCGAAACTACCAGCTGTTCCGCGGGAGAAAGATGAGGCTTTCTGCTATACTGTCAAAAGATTGACAGTCTCGGAAACCCTGTGCGGGGTGCTATGGTTGGAAACGACTCCACGGCATATAACAAAAACAACATAGGGTTTCTGAGGAGTGGCTGGTCATTTTGAACTGTTGACCTTGCAGTTCAAACTGACCTTGTGTTCGATTGCCACACCGGAAACCATAAGGAGACAGTTTTAAGTGTCGTTGAATCAATTCTGACTTATAGCGACACTGTATGTGGTTTCTATGGAGCAGCTAGTCTTGTGGTTAGCAGTCCAGTGCTTATCCTACATAATGACTCCAGACTAAGACAAGTATATTACTGAGAGAACTGGTTTGTATACACTCACTGATTGCAGAGACATATTTAAACATGCTTTGTTTGAAATACAACTGCGTATGTATGAACTGGAACCCTAGTAGCAATACTTTTTGACTTACCCACATATTTCCAATCAGATAGGTGCTTTCAAAAGGGAAGCTACTGGTAATTGGTTGACCTTTTATTAGTTGGCAGAAGGTGGGCTGTCAAAAAGAAAGGCTTTTCTTTGGCTTGGTTTTCTAAACTTGTATATCTGTAGTTTAAGCTAGTTGCTGTTTAGTGCAGTCAAATCGGTTCCGATTCATAGTGACCCAGCACAGGGTTTCGGAGGAGCAGTTGGTGAGCTTGAACTACCAACCTTGTGGTTCAAATTGACCTTGCAGTCCAGCGCATTAACCCGCAGCACCAGGCTTACTTATCATTTGTGGTGTTTTCTAGTTTGATTATTTTCATATGTCCTTAACTGATTACAAAGACCACACTAGCTTGGTGAACAAGTTCCCAGAACTGTCCTTACCAGAAGTTCACTGTTTCTCAGAAGGGTCTCAGTTAAAGCCAAACTAGGGGACCATTTTCTTTAATACTCAATACCTTAAGAAACTTGAGGAGTATGACTATTCAGAAGCTTGATGGATTGATCGTCTTACAGGATCTCTAATTGTCCATCATTAGGGGTGAAGGAATTTTCAAAGGAGGTGATGCTGTAGGTAGTATTTAATGAAGAGAATTAAATCCAAAGAAGTCAGACTGAAAGTGCCTTTTGATAATATGGGTTGAACAGGATGATAAATGTGGGATATTTTTTTTGGTATCACCTTGTCAGGCATACATGCCCCAGAACTGTATGTGTTAATTCAGACATGAGATAGAGAGACAAATCAGCTTAGATATTTGACAGTTTTACTGCAGTGGGCTACAGATATGTCTGTTTTTACCCTTGGGATTTTACAAGGAAAATACATTGTAGAGCGGATTGTAATAAGAAAACTACACTTATTACCAATTGACAGTTGTAGGCTTCTGTCAGTTTCAAGAATGAAAGATGTCTGATTATAAAGAAACACATCCATAAATCTGTGTATGAATGGAGAGACATCCTGTTAGAATTCTCTACATGTGGGAAAATGTCAGCACATAGCAGGCCAGAGATTTATTCTCTTAAAAACTTTTCTTCTTCCCTAAGGGCTTCAGGATTTTGAGTAGTATTAAAAAATAATCAAAGAAATATGATGCAAATAGCTGACATTGTTAAAATGCATTCTTTTGCTATAATGGTGGTGGACTTGCATTGAGCAATTTATACATTTACACCAAGTTTTCCTGGTAATCATAGGCAGACATTTCTGGACTAGGTCTTTGGGATTAGTGTTAACATCTGTAATAGAAAAGGTGAATCACTAACTCACCTGCTCAACACTCAAAACACTTAAACTTCTCTCTATGTTTTAATGCCAAACTTATTGAACGAGTGGGGCCTATTTATTGCCTTCATTTTCTGCAATCTAATGGTTTCTTTCTTCACCCTAGTGATACTGTTCATTCAAATGCCTTCAGCTGAACTCTCTATTTGTCAAATTCAGCAGCCCTTTCTTGGTCCTCATTTTTCTTGATGCTTTGGTACATTGAACACCTTTGACCACTTCCTCCACAACAAAAATGTTCCCACGACTTCTGTAACAATGCTGTGTTTATAAGTATATATTCTTACTTATTTTCTGTATAGTATGCCACTTTATGGAGTTTTGGTGTAGACCAGACTGCAAAGCTGTTTGAACTGCAAGGTTAGCAGTTCAAGCTCACCAGCTGCTTTTCGGAAACCTTACACAGGGTTGCTATGGGTTGGAATCGACTTGACGTCACTTAACAGCAACAACAGCATTCCACTTTATTTTCTTCCTTCTATATAAAGTCTAAGGATGAGATAATTTTCTCCACCTTTTATCTCTTAACTTCTTCAAATATGCTATCTCTATCATCAATTCTAAAATAATAGGTCCCAAAAAAGGCAAGAAAAAAAATCATAAACCTTCTATGGAATTTATCTACCCGAATTTTCTCTTGAATGTTCTACTGAATATAAAATTAGAATAGGTTCTACTCTGAACTTTAATATTTTTACATCGGGTTAGTCTTTAGTTCTTATGTTTGTTTTCTTTTTCATTGCAATCTTTATCAACCCCCCCTTTTTTTTTCTAGCTTTGTTGCTTCCCTCTAATCCTGAACTTCCTTTTCTCATCCTTGGCATTCTACAAGAAATTTCTAGTGTCTATTTGTTTTAATTTCTTTGAATTAGGATTATCCAATTAATATTTCTAAAATATGAATTGAATCATGCATATCATTCAGAGTCATGGGTATCTTCTTTTACTCAGTGCAAGGATAAAAAAAAAAAAAATTAAACTGTGATTTGGGTAAAATGTTGCATAACCAATTGACTTTCCATCCATCAGTGCATACATTTTGATTTGTGATATTGATTGCAGTCTCCACAATGTAACAGCATTCATCCCACTTCTTCCCTGTGTTTACTATTTCTATTATTTTGTCCTTTACTATCCTTTCCTGACTTCACTCTGTAAGATTGTGAAGAATAGGGATTTTATATATCTTACTAACGAACGCATCTTCAATTATTATATGACTCTTGCAAATAGTAAGGATACAATAAATATTGTGAAGAATAGGGACGTTACTAATGAATGCATCTTCAATTATTATATGACTCTTGCAAATAGTAGGCATATAATAAATATTTGTTGAATTAAAATAAAAAGAATCCACTTTAACTAAAACCTGAGCTCAATATCTTCAATAATTTCATCCTAATTTACTTCTTCAAATACATCTTTATTTCTTTCTGTGAATTCTGCATTCCAGAGAAGCTAATATACTACTAATTCTTCAAATATGTTGTATGCATTCCTTTAATCACTCTCTTTTGAGAATCCTTAAAATAATTATCTCTTCTTAGCTTTCTGCCTTCTACATCCTATTTTTACTTAAAATCCTAAAAGTGTGACTTCCTTAATCTCACCTGAAATGCAGCTTACATTTGTTTTTACATTTCTTGATGACTTTCTATGTGTTACACAGTATGCTCTGTGTTTTTCATACATTACCCATTTCCATTTCACAACCTTATTTTATAGCTGAGGGCATCAAGACTTAGAGGAGCAAAGTCAAATAGAAGTTAAGTTGCAGAACTGAGACCTGAACTATGGGCTATCAAACTATAGAGCCTACAGCCACAACTGCCAGCCATGTCATTTACCTCTGAATGTTTAGCATTTGCAGAAGAGGGCGAAACTTTGACTTGTTTAATTTAGACTTGTCATTTAGTGTCCATTCACTAGAAAAGCACATCATGTTTGGTGGTGGTGGTGTTAAGTGCCATTGAGTCAGTTCTGACTCATAGTGACCCTGTATCAGTTTTCAAGGAATGAACTCCTGCTGAGTTTGAACTGCTGAATTTGTGGTTCAAACCGACCTTACTGTCCAGTGCTTTATCCTACAGTCCCACAGCAGGACTCCACTCATTTTACAACAAAAATGAAGAAAACCTTGTGTGAGGTGGGTTGACAAAATAGCCTCCAACTATTGATCTCAAACATGGCAGTAGTCTTGAAGATGGTGTAGGACTAAGCAATGTTTCATTCTGTTATACATAAGGTTACCATTAGTGGAAGGCAGCTAGCAATAATGATTGCTCCCTTCCTTGACTTTGTTCATAGTCTTTGTAGTATTGCTTAGTTTATCATATTATTAAACTTGTCTTTCAAGTGCAGAAAATATATATTAACTTTAACCCTCATAATATGTAGCATAACTCTGATTACAGGTATGAACAATAATTGCAGAAGTATCATGCCCACTTCAAATAATTTCTTCTGGATCAAACATACAATGTTTGGCCTGGTGAGCTGGCTACTGAGTAGGAATCACCAGTTCAGTTCTTTATACTAATATGAACATGAAATCCACTTGTTTATTTATTTATTTTTTTTAAACTGCAATAGGTAAAAAATAAGGACACCTTTTTATTTATGTAAATAATTAAAAATAAATGCAAGCATACCCCATTCCTGCTCATTTAAGTCATTTTAATGGTGCATGAAATATAAAAGAAGATTTTGCTTAAGGTCTCTTAGGGAAAAGGGCAACATCACTAAATAAAGAAGGATGATCATGCTGGGGCAAACTTGAAAGTAGGTGGCATTTATACAAAATGCAATTTACTTTGACAGTAATTTTCTGAATTTCCCTGGTTATTATTGAAGATATATGGGTGTTTGAATAAGAATGTTCCCTTTCCTCTCTAACCAGCTGCTCGGTTTGATCCTGCAGTGAAGTCACCATCCTGTGTTAATGGCTTCACAGTTTGTTTCTGGAGAAAAAAAATTATTATGATGTCACAAATTTGTCATTTTGACTTCACTGCGGGGCCAGGCTGGGGGAGAAAATGGGTTGTAAGGGATAAAATCTTTCAGGCAGAAAGGCTTTCTTTCCTCCTTGTAACAAGAAATAGATAGTGTTAAGGCAGGCACTTAAAATCAAATAGATGAAAGGGTACATGACTTTCAACGTTCACAGGTATCACTTTAGAAATAATCCTTCTGAAATTCTCTTACTTTTTAATGATGTCAGGATTAATTTTCCTCTTTACATTTAGGGCATTCTTTCTCTTCACTTCCCTGTATTCATCCAAAAGTCTCCAGTTTCATTGAGGAAAAAAAAAAAGAGAGAGAGAGAGAGAAAATTTCCTTTTCTGGAATTGTATTTTTTCCAAATTCTTAAGCCCTGCGAGTAATCACAATAAAGCATTATCTCTTTGCATTACTACCAAAGTGCTATATTGTCCCGGCACCTTTTAACTGATGTACGTGTGTGGCGCTGTGGGTTAATGTGCTGTACTACAAAGATGGTTTAAACTGCAAGGTCAGCAGTTCAAGCTCACCAACTGCTCCTCAGAAACTATGCAGGATTTCTATGGGTCAGAACCAACTCAATGGCACATAACAACAACAATAACAACAACAACAACAACAACAACAACATGTCTTTCAGTTGTAAGATGGCAGAACTGAGACAGTTGTACTTTCTTTTCTTTCTCAAACCCATCAAAAACAATGACTAGAATTGTTTTAGAATGAAAAACAACCAAAAAATCCATCCAGCTAAAATGAAACAAAAACAACAATGGTTGTATTCTCAGACTACAAATAATGATGCATACCACCAAGTATTGTGAAATTTGAACCACAATAAGGCAGGATGCTGAAAGCCAACACATTACTCCTGAACATTGATGGATATCGATTTTTCTAAAAATAAATGTTATGGTACAGAAAAGCATATCCAATGATTCTTTGATTAAAGATGATGAGATCCAGAGGGTATAGTGGCTGTAGGAAAGTGCAGAGCATCACTGTAGAATACAAGTTTTAGCATAGAATGGCTGCGGAGGTGAGGCTAAAGAAGAAACCAAGCTGACACTCACTATCACTACTGACTGCAAGCTGCCTTCTATACAAAAGTGAGTGTCTGAGGTGAAGAGGGTGACGAGGCATCAGCATAGCGAACACTTGACATAAAAGTACATGCTGTGAGTCACACTGACTATTTGCATACTAAGGGAAGTCATGTACTCAGTGTAAAGGAAACCACTGATTTGGCATGAAGGTATTTGTAACCACAAATTTCAGCCTACAGGCTGAAATTCCCTACTTTACACCTTATTTCTCCAAATCACTCCATACATTATTTTTTAGCAGCCCTATTCAAACTTGAGTAAAGCTTAGAAATAAAGCAAAAATGAACTGTGAGAAAAGGAGGAAACAGACATAAGCAAATGGTAGCTGAGAAAACACATGTCATAAGAATATGTACTAAATGGATTCATGAAAAACAATTGTGAGAATGGGGCAGCACCATGCAGTATTTTGCTTTCTTGTATATAGGGTTACTATGAGTTGGAACCAACTCAATGGTGCCTAACAACAATAACAATAACAAAGTTAACAGCCTATAATATTTTGATGATACAACATTGCAGGTTGAAAATGAAGAGGTCTTAAAATACATCAAAGACTATGGAGTACACTTCAATGTAAAGAAAATGAAGATCCTTACAATTGGACTAGTAAACAACATCATGATAAATGGAGAAAATATTAAAGTTGTCAAAATTTCATTTTGCTTGGATCCACAATCAACACTTATGCAAGCAGCAGCCAAGAAATCAAATGACATATTGCTTAGGCAAATCTGCTGCACTCTTTAAAGTGTTCAAAAGCAAAAGTATCATTTTGAGGACGAAAGTGTGCCTGCCCCAAATCACAGAATTTTCAATAGCCTCATATGCATGTGAAAGTTGATCAGCGAATAAGGAAAAGTTTAGAATAATTGATACATTTGAGTTGTGGTGTTGGAGAAGAATATTGAATAAATAACAGGGCCTACCAGAAGAACAAACAAATCTGTGTTGGAAAAAGTACATTCAGAATGCTTCTTAGAGGCCACAATGTGAGAGTTCATGTCTCATACTTTAGAAATTCTATCATCAGAACCAATCCCTGGAGAAGAGCATCATGCTTGGTAAAGTCCGGGGTCAGTGAAAAAGAGGAAGAACTCCAATGAGACGGACTGGAATAGTGGCAGCAGCATTGGATTCAAGCATAACACATGTGAGGATGGTGCAGAACCATCAGTATTTTGTTCTGTTGTGTTTACGCTTGCTATAAGTTGGAACCAACTCCATGGCACCTAACAACAACATCATCATCAATGATGGTGGTGGTGGTTATATGCCATGGAGTCGGTTCTGACTTATAGCGACCCTGTACAGGGTTTCTGAGGGTATAAATCTTTACAGGAGCAGAAAGCCTCATCTTTCTCCTGTGGAACAGCTGGTAGTTTCGAACTGCTGACCTTACGGTTCGCAGCCCGATTCGTAACCGCTATGCTCACTTGATAATGATAATTATTTCTGGTTGGAAAGATTTGAAGGGCTATTTTACTTTGTATTTGTCTTTTCATTATTGTTTGATCTTTATTTTTATCCTGAACAGTGTTTTTTCCCCCCCAAAACCACACTATATCCAAAGAGCAGAAGAGAGTGCTTCCACATTTTAAAAACGTACAAATAAAATATTTCACTTAGTTCGAATAAATAGTCTTATGTGATAGTGATTTCAAAGAGCACAAAATGAAAGTTTCTGCATTGTTTTTGAAATCTCTACTTTGCATATCCTCCTTAGTTTCAACATTATTGTTCTATCTAGTCCTCGTACTGTTTTCTATGTCTTCATATGTACATCTCCATCTTCAGTTCTGTTGTTATGGGCCATCAAGTCTGTTCTCGCTCATGGCTACCCTATGCACAATGGAATGAAACACTGCTCTTTCCAGCACCATAATCACTATCATTGTCATATTTGAACCCATTGTTGACACCACTGTGTCAATCCATCTCATTGAGGGATGAGGGATTTCTTCTTTTTTTGTTGGTGTTGACCTGCTACTTTATCAAGCATTCTATCCTTATCTACAGACTTATCCCTTCTGTTAACATGCCCAAAGAACTTAGCATCAAGTCTTGCTAGTATCGATTCTAAGGCACATTCAGGCTATACTTCTTCCAAGATAGATTTGTTGATACTTCAGGAAGTTCAAGTTTAATAGTCTTGTTAACACCATAATTAAAAGACATGAATTCCTCTTTAGTTCCTTAATCTTTGTCCAGCTTTTGCATGTATATGAGGCAATCAGATACACCTTAATATTCCAAGTGATATCTTAGCTTTTTAACATTTTAAACATTAAACCAATAAAATATGTTGACTGATTTCCTAACTGCTGCTTTCATGGATTTTCATTGTGAATTCAAGTAAAATGAAGTGCTTGATAACTTCAATGTTTTCTATGTGTATTATGATACTGTTTATTGGTCTAGTTTTTTAAAAATATTTTATTGTGAATTATGTGATAGTTTACATGGGAGAACATTAGCTTTACATTCATCCTATGGTATACAATTTCATTGTCATGGTTACAATCCCCTCCATACATCATCAACGAACCAAAGGGTA
>NW_006408603.1:12751228-12752655 GCF_000296735.1 Chrysochloris asiatica
ACAAGTACAAGAGAGCCAAAATGTGACCTTGAATATATCCCACCTGAATTTAGAGATCATCTGAAGAACAGATTTGATACATTAAACACTAAAGTCTGAAGACCAGAAGAGTTGTGGGATGACATCAAAAACATCATATAGGAAGAAAGCAAAAAGTCATTAAGAAGACAAAAAAGAGGGAAAAGATCAAAATGGATGTCAGAAGAAACACTGAAATTTGCTCTCCAGCATTGAGATGTTAAAGCAACTGAAGAAATGAGGAGGGGCAAGAGCTAAACAGAAAATTTCAAAGGATCAGCTTGAGAAGACAAAGCCAAATATTACAACAAAATATGCAAAGACCAGGAGTCAGAAAGCCAAAAAGGAAGAACACACTCAGCATTTCTCAAGTTGAGGAAACTGAAGAAAAAATTCAAGTCTTGAATTTCATTATTGAAGGATTCTCTGGGAAAATTGTTGAATGATGCAGAAAGCATCAAAAAAAGATGGAAGGAATACACTGTACCAAAAGGAAATGGTTGATGTTCAACTGTTTCAAGAGGTAGCATATGATCAAGAGCCAATGACACTGAAGGAAGAATTCCAAGGTGCGTTGAAGGAATTGGCAAAGTACAAGACACCAGGAATGGATGGAATAAAAATGAAATCTTTCAAGAATGTGAGGCAGCACTGGAGGCACCCACTCATCTCTGCCAAGAAATTTGAAAGACAAATTTCTGAATTTGTGCCCATTCCAAAGTGAGGTTACCTAACAGAATGTGGAAATCATTGGACAATATCTTTGATATACCATGTTATTAAAGTTTTACTAAAGGTAATATAAAAATGGCTGCAAGCATACATTGACAAAGAACTTCCACAGGTTCAAGCCAGATTCAGAAGAGGATGTGGAATGAGGGATATCATTTCTGATGTCCAATGGATCTTGGCTGGAAGCAAAGAATACCAGAAAGGTGTTTACCTGTGTGTTATTGACTACACAAAGGCTTTCAATTGTGTGGATCATGACAAGCTATGGACAACATTGTGAAGTATGAATATTCCTGAATACTTAATTGTGCTCATGAGGAATCTGTACAGGGACCAAGAGGCAGTTGTTCAAACAGAACATGGGAACACTGAATGTTTTAAAATTAAGAAAGGTGTGCAACAGGGTTGTATTCTTTCACCATACATATTCAACCTGTATGCTGAGCAAATAATCCAGGAAGTTGGGTTCTATGAAGAAAAACGTGGCATCAGGACTTGAGGAAGACTCATTAGCAACCTGCTATATGCAGATGGCACAACCTTGCTTGCTGAAAGTGAAGAGGACTTAAAATATTTACTGATGAAAATCAAAGAGCACAGCCTTCTGTATGGATTACATCTCAATGTAAAGAAAACAAAAATCCTCACCACTGGACCAATAAACAGCATTCTTTTCT
>NW_006408603.1:12754112-12766260 GCF_000296735.1 Chrysochloris asiatica
TGCTAGAAGAGGACATCATGAGGGCCAACGAGGGCATGATAAGACCCTCCATGAGATCAATGGACACAACTGCAACCAGAGACTCAAACATGCTAGTGACCTTGAAGATGAAGCCGAACTTCATCTTCATTATGTTCTACATAAAGTTGCCATGCGTCACAGTGGACTCCACAGATTCATTAACTAGGTAGTAATTTTACTATCAATGTTATTAGTAGTGATTAAGATATTAATAACAAATGTGTATTTGTTCATACTTTTATTTCATTAATTATTTATTTAGACCTCTATGAGGGACTAGCTCAATAATAATGATAAGAGAACAAAAATGTACAGAAGTAACAATCTACTCAAATTCAAATTAATACAAATAAACTGCAAACTCATGCTTTCATATCTCTTTCAAAATCAATAACCTTGTTTATGGATGTGCTGTTTGATGTTCTGTGAGGTGAAAAATTTAGTGTCACTTTAATAAGTAATGTTCATAAAAAAAATGTATAAAAGTTTATATTTGTATTTATACTGATTTCAAGAGCCCAACCTATACTCTTGAAATCTGAATGTGCTAGTACAAAAGATAATGAAAGAAAATTACAAATATGATCAGGTTATAAATTTCAATAGGATCAAGAGACAGATGGGATGACCGAGAGAGAATGAGATAGAGTGTGTGTGAGAGAAATAAAGACAAATTTCCATCCTGACTTTTAGCCAACTCCTTAGACCAGTGTTATAAAACTAAGTAGCTCTGATAAAAATGTTTTAAGACTACACAAAAACGAGTCCCTTTTTCTCAAATCAAATCAGTTCAAGAAAATTTGGCCCCTTTAAAGTTGGCCTCATTAATTTCATGATCTTTGGATGGCAAATAGCACTCCAACTGTGAGGATTAGTTTGTACCTTTGAAACACACCAGCATCATATATCTCTGAAGATTAAAAAAAAAAAAAAAAAAATACAATATAGAATTCTGAACGTGTGTAATTAAAATACAAGCATTTGTTCAAATAGCTCTTACATATGAGATAAAATTAATCATTTGAAAGTCTTTTTATATAAAAAATAGGTGTAATATTTAGCAGTAATTGCACATTTATTTCTAGAGCTGCTTGCTCCTAAAGGTTGAGGGTGGGCAACATTTCCCTTAGGCTTGCTAAGTGGGTACCTGTACACAATAAAAACCATCTCAACACCCTAGATCAGTCAATGTCATTTCCTATAAGCTAAAATTGACAATCTTTACTGTCATACTTTGGCAGAACAATGGTGGGTAGTTATTTGCTGCCACCCACTGAGTTGTCCCAGTTTGATTAATGCAGGACCATGCATCCCTTTATCTTTAAGATGAAAGTTCATTCTCCATAGCCATAGAGAAGTTTTCTATCTTTAAAGTAATATTAGCTTTCACATTTCTTCTGCAATAGCTAGTTTATATTACTAGACAATAGTTACACAGTGGATGGCTTTAGTTGAATTATTTTGCATGCTTTTAAAAATGATGATCATCAGAAAGATTGATATAACAAAAGGCAAAGTTACAATCTTTGATAACAGACTACTTAGGGTGGGCACATTTTATTTTAAGACAGCCTTTGCCTTTCATTTCTAGAAAGGATTTGGATATTTTTTGATCACCATATGTTGGATGTAAAACTAGAAACCAACAAGAAATGTAAACATCACTCATGACTTGAGGGTTTTAAAAAATTTTGAAGCCTCTGATTTATTTTGCTGGAAAAGTAATTCCACTCTACTGAGCACTATATCCCTTATAGTCATCAGGAGCACGATTTGCCTTCCTGGACTTATTCCCCTCTGATGGTTTCTGTGCTCTGTGAATTATTATAGAAATGTGCAAATCGGTTTGGTATGTATGGAATAATGATGCAAGGGTTCAACCTCTAAGCTATGGCTTCAGATGTGTGTATATCAAAGCCAGACAATTCTCTGCCAACAACTATATTGTTAGAGCCCTGACTTCTGCTCTCAAAGGTGTACTCTAAGAAGAGAATTTCCTGATTCATAAGGAAGTCTTGATTTCTTGCCTATGGATTTTTTTTTTTTTTTTAAAGAGAGAAAAGCCATCAAACTGTATATACAGGTGTGCATGGTGGTAACGGGGTACTGTGGTCCAATGCAGAATAAGTTCAAATTGTCTTCCAGTTATAGGGAATGATTTAATGTATTTCATTTCTTAACTCATAGCTAGATAAGCAGGTGACTGGAAGCATTTCTCATTAATCAAAAGAAAGAAAGAATTAGGAGCACAAATTCAGCATTTTGTTAAGATGTCCTTATATGTATATGGGGTCATCTTTCCTTTCAAGCTATAGGAAAGGAAACGAATACTACATCTAAATTTTTGAAAACGTAATTAAATCTTGGAATGAGTTCAAATAAAGATATGGGAGTCCAGAGACTGCAAATAAATGGCTATTATGTTAAATCCGGTGGTCTATAGATCTGTTCTGGAAGTTAATGTGCTTGGTTTCTAACTGAATATTGGCAATTTCAATTCACCCAGAGGTGTCTCAGAAGAAAGTCCTGACAATGTATTTGAAAAAAGTCAGTCATTAAGAACTGTATGGATGTCACAAATTAACTCTGTAGCAATTGTTATTGTTATCAAGCAAATGTTATCAAGACCACAAAGGCCAAACAAACAGATCTCTAAACAAAACAAATGGTTTTGGCCTTTGTGGTCTTGATCTGTATTATTCATAACTATATGTCTTATTATAGAGAGAGTACATACAAGAAAGTGTTGGTACAGTGGTTGATGTTGTTGTTGTTAGGTGACATTGTGTTGGTACCAACTCATATTGACCTTACGCACAACAGAATGAAACACTGTCTAGTCCTTTGCCAACCTCACTATCATTGCTATGCTGGAATCCATTGCTGCTGTCACTATACCAATATATCTTATTGGGATTCTTCCTCTTTTTTTGCTGACCCTCCACTTTACAAAGCCTAATATCTTTCTCTAGGGACTAACCCTTCTTGATAATGTGTCTGCAGAATGAGTGACTGAGTCTGACCATACTGGCTTCCAAGGAGCATTCTGGCTGTACTTCTTCCAACAAAGATCTGTTTGTTCTTTTGGCAGTCCATGGTACTTTTAATCTTCTCTTCCAACACCATAAATCAAATATATCAATTCTTCTAAGGCCTCTTTATTCATTGTCAAACTTTCACATGCATATGAGGTTAATAAAAATACCATGGCTTGGGTCAGGCACACCTTAGTCCTCAAATTGACATCACTGCTCTTCAACACTTTAAAGAGGCCTTGTGTAGTATATTTGCCTAATGTAATACATCATTTGATGTTTTGATGGCTACTTCCATGAGTGTTGATGGTTGAGCCTAGCAAAATGAAGTCTTTGACAACTTCAATTTTTTTCTCCATTTATCATGATGTTATTTACTGGTTTAGTGGTAAGGATTTTTGTTTTCTTTAGCTTGAGGTGCAGCCCATACTGAAGGCTGTGGTATTGGATCATCATCAGTAAGTATTTTATATACTCTTCACTTTCAACAAGCAAAGTTGTAACATCTGCATATTGCAGGTTTGTAGTAAGTCTTCCTCCAATCCTGATTCCACCTTCTTTTTCATATAATCCAATTCCTCAAATTATTTGCTCAGCATAAAAATGAGCAAGTATGGTGAAAGAATACAACCCTGGCACACACATTTTCTAATTTTAAATCATTCAGTGTTCCCTTGCTCTATTTGAACAATTGCCTCTTGGTCAATGAACAAGTTTCTCGTGAGCACAACGAAGTATTCCAGAAACTCATTCTCTACAATGTTGTACCTAACTTGTCATGATGCACACAATTGAAAACTTTTGCATAATCAAAACCCAACACTGTCTGGTACTCTCTGCTTTCACCCAAGCTCCATCTGACGTCAGCAATGATATCTCCCCTTCCATGTCCTTGTCTGATGATGGTGTCAAGCTTTAACCATTCTTTATCAATGTGTTGGACAGTATTGGAACTACCAAATGTTAGGAATTTGAAACTACCAGTCACTCTGCAAGACAGTGATGTGGCAGTGTGCTTCTGTAAAGAGTCACAGACTTATAAATCCTGTGGTCTTTGGTGATAGAAACAAAGCTGAAGATTGCAAGATAGAATTTTACAAAATCATTGAATTTTGAAAGATCAATGACTTCTGTATTGTAAATACCTTTTTTCAATATCATAAACCATAGCTCTATACATGTACCTTGACAGCTGGAACACATAGGTATCAAATTGACTACATTTATGGGAAGGAATGATGGTAAAGCTCAATATCATCATCCAAAACAAGATCAGGGACCAGTATTGGACCAGATCATCAATTATTCCATATGTAAGTTCAGGTTGAAGTTGGGGGAAATTCTATCAGGTTTATAGGCATCATGGTGTGGTGCTGTAAGATAAGGACCAGATTGCTAACAAAAAGGCTGGGGATTCAAATCCACCAACTTCTCCTTGGAAACTCTTACAGGGTTGCTATAAGTGAGAACTTACCCAGCAACACTTAACAACAATAACATTATGACTTGGTATATATTCCACCTGAATTTAGAGACCATCTCAAGAACAAATTTTATGCATTGTGCACTATAGAGCAAAAATAAGACAAGTTGTGGGATGATATCAAGAACATAATACTTGAAGAAAACACAAAGTTATTTAAAAGGCAGAAAATAAAGAAAATAATGTCTGAAGAGACTCTGAAAGTAGCTCTTCAGCATAGAGAAGGAAATGGAAGAAGTAGTGAAGGAAAAGAACTGACCAGAAAATTTCAAAAGACAAAGCATTATAAAGAAATGTGCAAAGAGCAGGCTTTCATAGAAAGATGGAAGAGTAGGTAGATATAGACCCTCTGTAACAAGGACACAGGATACCTAGTAAACTAGATATCAAGGGTTATTCTGGAATGTTGAGCTTCAGACGATAGGCTAGAGATTGCTAACTGAAAGAGGGCAATGAAAAGGAGCAGTGATAAAGGAGAAAAATGTTAGACTGTTGACTGGCCTGGAACTACATGGAATCTTGAGATTTTGTGGGTGGCTGTGGCTATGGGTTGGAATCGACTCGACGGCACTTAACAACAACAACAATTGGTCTAGGAACCTGAAGGCTCAAGACTTGGCTGGAGGTTGGCAGCAAGGGGGTATGTGGATCTCCCTTGTTTCCCTGGGCCTACTAGTAGCCAGAGACATGTCCAGTTGCCACCCTCCAGCACAGCCTCTGCTCTGTCTGAGGGACTTGACTCCACCCTGATGGATGCTACACAGCAGTGAGCAGAGAAGTACTTTAACTCTTTAAATCTACATCACAGCCACCAGAAGACAGCTGGTAAGTGCCTTAGAAAACGCAAACATGCAACCATCAAATGTAAATGTAAGGCTAAAACAATGTCTCAAAGACAACAATTTTAGTTTACTCAAAGAAATAAGCCTTAAAAAGTGACCAAAATACAGAGCAAGGAACTATAATACCAGAAATTGTATTGGAACTATCTGAAAAGTAATTCAAAAGAATGATATTTAGAAGGACCCAGGAAATGATGAATACCAATTCAAAATGTTTCAATTAACTAATGTAGTGCTAGAAGCACTCACTAGTCTATGCAAAGAAATTTGGAAGACATTGACTTTAAGAGATCCATATTTATGACCATTCCTAAGAAAAGTAACCCAACAGAATATGAAAATTATCTAAAGTAATATCCCATACAATTATTTTTTTTTTGCTGAAGATTAAAAAAAAAAAATGTTGAAAATAAATTTTAAAATGGTTGAAGCAATACATTGATAGGGAGCTTCCAGAAACTAAAGCTGGATTCTGAAAAGGACATGAAAAAAGGAATATAACTGCTGGCATCAGATGGATATTGACTGAAAGCAGAAAATACTAGAAATTAACAGACAGAAAGAATGATTGAGAAAACTTCAGATGAAATCAAGAAAACACAGACAAAACCTTGTAAGAATTCACAAAAGCAGTACAAGAACAAATTGACAAACTACATTAAAAACTGGAAACCATACAAAAACAGCAATTATAAAGCCAGAAATTAATACTGGAGCTTCAGAAATAGTGATACATTAAAAGGGCAAAGAAGTAAAATTGAATCAATGGAAGGCCAAATTAGTGAGCTTAAAGATGTATCTCTCAATATTCAACCAGTATGCTGAGCAAATAATCAGAGAAGCTGGGTTCTATGAAGAAATACGTGGCATCAGGATTGGAGGAAGACTCATTAACAACCTGTGATATGCAAATGATACAATATTGCTTGCTGAAAGTGTAGAGGACTTAAAATACTTACTGATGAAGATCAAAGCCCACAGTCTTCAGTATGGATTGTATCTCAATACAAAGAAAACAAAAATCCTCACCACTGGACCAATAAACTACAGTCTTATCACGGAGAAAAAATTGAAGTTGTCAAGGACTTCATTCTTCTTGGATCAACTATCAACACTCATGGAAGCAGCAGTCAATAAATCAAATGATGTATTGCATTAGGGAAATCTGCTGCACAAGACCTTTTTAAAGTGTTGAAGGAGCAAAGATATCAGCTTGAGGACTAAGGTGTGTCTGACCCAAGCCATGGTATTTTCAATAACCTCATATTCATGTGAAAGCTGCAGAGTGAGTAAGGAAGACCACAGAAGAATTGATGCTTTTGAGTTATGGTGTTGGAGGAGAATATTGAAAGTATCATGGGCTGCCAAAAGAACTAACAGATCTGTGTTGGAAGAAGTGCATCCAGAGTGCTCCTTGGTGGCCAGGATAGACAAATTTCACCCTCATACTTTAGATATATTGTCAGGATGAACCAGTCTCTGGAAAAGGATATCATGTTTGGTAAGGTGGAGGGTCAGAAAAAAAGAGGAAGACCCCCAGCGAGATGGATTGGCAAAGAGGCATCAATGGGCTCAAGCATGGCAACAATTGTGAGGTTAGCCCAGGACCAGGCAGTATTTCATTCTGCTGTGCATAAAGTTGCTATGAGTCAGTGCTGACTCAATAGCACCTAACAACAACAGCAACAACAAATAATCAGAAAACAGAACAAAAAATTTGAGATTGCCAATATTTATGTACAACTATCAAGAGGAATAATGTATGTGTAATTGGAATTACAGAATAGGAAGAGACAAAAAAACAAACTAGAGAAAATCTCCTGCAGAGCTGAACAGAAAATTTCAAAGGGCAACTCGAGAAGAAAAACTCAAATATTAGGAAGAAATGTGCAAAGACATGGAGTTAGAAAACCAAAAGGGAAGAATACACTCAGCATTTCTCAAGTTGAAATAACTGGGAAAAAAATTGAAGCCTTTACTTGAACTATGAAGGATTATATAGGCAAACTATTTAATGATGCAGATAGCATCAAAGTAGATGGAAGGAATATACATAGTCATTGTAGCAAAAACAGTGGTCAGTGTTCAAGAGGTAGCATATGATCAAGAGGCAATGGTATTAAAGAAAGAAGTCCAAGGTGCACTGACGGCATTAGCAAAGAAAAAGACTCTAGGAATTGATAGACTACAAACTGAAATCTTTCAACAAATGAATGCGGCACTGGAGGCATGCATTCATCTATGCCAAGAAATTTGAAAGTCAGCTACCTAGGAAGCTGATTGGAAGAGATCCATATTTGTGCCCATTCCAAAGAGAGGTTATTCAACAAAATGTGAAAATAATCTAACAATATCATTAATATCACATACAAGTTATTTTTGCTAGTAACAATTGAAAAATGACTGTAACAGTACATTGACCAGAGAACTTCCACAGGTTCAAGACAGATTCAGACAAGGACATGAAACAAGAGATATCATTGCTGACATCAGATGGATCTTTGCTGAAAGTAGAGAATACCATAAAGAGAATATCTGTGCTTTATTGGGTATGCAAAGTCTTTTAAATATGGATCATGACAAGTTATGGACAACATTAGGAAGAATGAGTATTCTAGAACACTTAATTGTCCTCAAGAGGAATCTGTACATTGACCAAAAGGCAGTAGTATGAACAGAAAAAAGTAACACTGAATGGTTTAAAATTAGGAATGGTGTGTGCCAGTGTTGTATTCTCTCACCATATTTATTCAATGTGTATACTGAACAAATAATTAGAGAATCTATGTTATATAAAGAAGAAAGTGGCATCGGGATTGGAGGAAGACTCATTAACAACTTGCAATATACAGATGATACAACCTTACTTGCTGAAAATGAAAAGGACTTAAAATACTTAGTGATGAAGATCAAAGACCATTAACTTAGGTATGGGTTGCACCTCCATGTAAAGAAAACAAAAATCCCCACCACAGGACCAATAAATAAAACAAGATAAATAGAGAAAATATTGAAATATTCAAAAACTTCATCACTCATGGAAGGAGCAGTCAAGAAATCAAATGACATATTTCATTAGGCAAATATACTGCACAAGCTCTCTTTAAAGTGTTCAAGAGCAAAGATGTCAGCTGGAGGTCTAAGATGCATATGAAAGTTGGACAATACATTAAGAAGACCTTATAAAATTGTATGCATTTGAGTTATGGTGGTGAGGGAGAATATTAAAAGTACCATGGACTGCCAAAAGAAGAAACCAATATGTGTTGGAAGAAGTACAGCCAGAATGCTCCTTGGAAGCTAGTATGGCTAGACTTAGTCTCTCATACTTTAAACATATTACCAAGAGGGACCAGTCTCTGGAGAAGAACATCATGCTTGGTAAAGTGAAGGGCCTACAAAAAAATAGGAAGACCTGCAATTAGATGGATTGATACTGTGGCAGTAGCAACGGGCTCAAGTGTAGCAACAATTTCGAGGTTAGGCAGAACTGGAGAGTGTGTTGTTCTGTTGTGCATAAAGTCGCTATAAGTTGGTACCAACTTGACACCACCAACAACAATCACAACAATACATTCACATATAAATCCAGACTTTCAGCTATTCTTTGGGGAAAAATCAGAGTATTTGGCAACACTATGCCCGAATTCCTACTTAATAGCAGTAAGTAGGAGCTGAGTAACAACTGCTGTATCTGCAGGCCTCCTCTTCCTGATACTGTCTTACACTAAGGTTTGTTTAATGATTTCCCTATCTTCAAGTCCCCTTTTGGTACTTTTGCATGTGAACCTTGTATTAAGAAGTATCCTCCTATAATTGTTTGTATATTTAAGAATTTAAGAAGCTTAAGATTACTTCTAAAAGCCTTAAAATGATGACATGTTATCTGGATGTTTTATATCATCAGTTATAAGTAGTGTTAAGGTTGAAAAGAGTTTTGTAAGGTAGAGTGGAATGCCATGCAGTAGAGCTGCAGTTTAGATTGGGATGATGTTGTAGGGTCAGCATGTAAAGCAAAAGTTGAGTATAGGCAAAAATGAGTACTGTCCTTGAATTCCCTTACGATTGCCAAGTTAGAAACTGATATATCACACTTAAGTAAGCTCAATACAACTAGTGTTTCACTCTGGCTTTGAAGCAGACACATTTGTCCTCTTTTGGTTTGGCACCAGATAAAGTAATCACGTTAGATTTTTGAATCATATTATATGTAATATATATCTTTAAAAATGAGGCTACTCAGAATTGCAGCAAGATTATCACTAAGAGAAGCATCTGGGAAGCGAACTCAATTCAGGACATCTTTCTCACTCTGAGGCATATGCTCAGTGAGCGGAATGACAAGTGAAATACTTGAGTTATTTAATTCTCAGTGTTACTGTTTTATGAGTGCAAGTACTTGAACTTGAGCAAATTTGAGTTTGTACATGTGGAAGAAATACACTGATCTATGCTACAGGATCACTCAGTACTTACTGTGATCACTTACTGAGTTATTTGAATATGTTGTTGGTAAGTACTGGTGAGTTGGTTCCAACTCATAGCTACCCTGTGAAGGGTTTCTGAAGAGCAGCTGGTGAATTTGAACCACTGACCTTGCGATTCAAACTGACCTTGTAGTCCAGTGCATTACTCTACAGAACCACAGTAGGATAGGACTGAAAAATAAGAATAGGATGCAATTCCTACTTGGAAAATTTACTAATAGAAAATTGATTCAGTTGGTGAAGAGATTTGGTGATCCTCTGCTTTGATAGGAACTGTTTGGGATAAAGAAAGGTATAATACTACCATCTTTATCAATGCTCAAAAGGATCATGCATTTTGTAGGCTATAATTTTTTAAAAGTTAGATATGAGTTCATATAAAAGAGAAAATACATTTTAATATTAATCACATATAAAAGAGAAAATATATTTTAGCATAAAAGTATGAAGAAGATATTCTTATAATAAAATATATTATCTTGTTTTCCTAACTTTTCATTGTAATTTGTGTGAAAGCTTACAGACCAAATTGGTTTTGCATTGAACATTTCATACACATTTTTAAAAAAGTTTTTATTGTGCATTATGTGTTAGTTTACATGGGTGAACATTATCTTTACATTTATCTTATCGTATTTTGTTTCATTGCAATGATCACAATCCCCTGCATGCATCATCAAACAACCAAAGGGTATATCCCACATGCCTGTTCCCCAGCTGCCAGCACACAGCCCCTCTACCTTCCTGAGTCCAGAATCCCCAGCTGCTCCTGCTGTCAACTTCATCATCTCTGCCTCCATCTCTAGTATCACTGCTTCCCCAGACAGGGTCTCCCACTTCTCCCTTGATGGTTCCAGGGATCTCTGCTCCTGGACTGCAAAATCAGGCACTCCCCTCCTTTTGTTACCAAACATTTACATTTACCTTTCCAACACTCACTGTCCGACCTGATATCAATCATTCCCTATTGAACCACAGGAGTCCTTTCCCCCTTACCTTTTATCAACCCCATTCAGACAGGTTGGAAACAATTCAGTGGAGATTCTACCTTTTCCTGTATCATGTGGAGCTAGGTTCTCTATTGAAAGCTTGTAAGCTAGTCACTTCTTGCCTTTGTAGTCTTCCCATTTTGGGTAGCCAATGTCTAAGTTCCCCATCCCTGTTGACCCTGTGTACCAAGGAGATGGGAATGATCCTCACTGTAGAGATTTGTCTGCTCCTTTTTCATCCTGCTTCCACAAGCATAAGTCAAGTTCATCCACTTGTAGTGGGTTACGCTTTCTTTCTTTTTTTAAATTTTCATTCCTCTTCCTTCTTCCTCTAGTTGTGTTCTTATCATCCAGTCATTGATGCAGGTCAAATGGGTAATATCTGCAAGTGTGGGTGTTCTTGTGCATCTCCCCTCACTTGATATCACTTCACACTCCATTTTAGTCCTCTGGGGCCATGTCCCTGCCCCTGGGTCCAGGAGTCCCCAGGTCTCGTCATACTGCTGGTGAACCAGATCTCAATCCAGATTAACAGGAGTCTATTGAATGTGGCTGGACTTAGTTCACAACTTTATTGCTGTTTTCCCCCCACTTCCCTTTATTGGTGACCAACGTGGTCAGTAGCAGGACCACATGACTGCTAGTTTATTCCAATAGAGTTTTAGTCTTTGAAGCGGGTTTGCCTTCAGAGGACCTGACCAGTGCCTTGATGGCTCCCTGGGGAACAACTTGCTTGTTCTTGTAGTAGTCAATTGGACTGCTGTTATTGTTTTTGATTTTTCCTCCTGGTCTTTCTTTCAAGAAGTATCTTCTGTTCTTCTATCTGCTCCAGACTGGTCTGCTTGTCCTTTCAAGTGGAAATGTCCCACCTCAAAAGATTCTGGATGCTGTTCAGGATTCCACCTATGGTCTTGTGCAGTGCAAAGGCTCTGTAGGGAGCCTCCTTCACTGGGCAAGTTCTAGCCCCATTTTAGGTATTCCAATCAATTATAGGCTAAAGAAGGACTTTCAGTCTTTCTCTGGTGATGTTTCCCCTTCAAGTGTCTATTTTACAATAGTAGGCAAGGGAAACCAAGATTAAAAAGACATCCAAGCATCTTAACATCATTTCCCCTCTTTTATGCATTCACACCATGCCTCAATCATTGTATCCATGAGCTGTATTGTTCCACAGTTGTGCTTACATCAGTATTTACCTGTATCCTATTTAGCCCATGTAAACCTGCCTAGCTATACTCCCCCATCTGCCTTGTTTTTCCTTTACCCTTCTCCTTCTAGTGTGTGCCCCCCC
>NW_006408603.1:12772050-12774542 GCF_000296735.1 Chrysochloris asiatica
AAAACTGTGTGCTCAACACTGGACTCTTTTGTGGGTGCATGCCCACCCACTTGAAGGTGTCTGGGCTGGACAGAGAAGGTGTTACAGGGAAGAGGAGGCAGAGATGTATAGAACCCCCCCATACCTCCTTTTGCAAATGTCTCTGTGCCGGGTTTCAGCTCTGGTTCACTGTGTTGGTTGGGCTGTGTCCCCATCCTTTGAACTCAGCCAGGGCGGGGTGACCTCAGAGAGAGTCCCATGTCTGGATTGATTCCTAAATTGCAATATTTTCCTTTATGCCATGAATTTTCCACCAGTGGGTGTGGGAAATTGATGCCCTGCACCTTATGCTTGATCCAGAGCTCTGGGGCTGTTCTGTGAAAGTAGCTCCTCTGGGTTTTCAGTCGCTCCCCCATGGAGCCTGTCCTACCTGTTTCTGCCTTTGCCACCACCAAAACTGGAAGCCCCACACATTTTGTTTTGTGATATTAATTGCAAGTCATATACAATGTAACAGTATTCTTCCCATGTCCTGTAACTCATCCACTCAAGTTATGTTTATATGCCTAAGAAGTTTTCATAACTTTGTCCCCTCTACTATATTCGTGGATATATTTACAACACATACTCATATCCAGAAATATCCTCTGTCGAATTTATATACAAAGAGGCTTGTACACATATGTGGAAAAATAGAATGAAGAGATAATGTAATTTTTTACATGAACTTTTTGAAGCCCTCTTATACATTCATGAGTAAAATATGGTCCTTCAAATTGAATATCTCTCCTGTCTTGTATCTTTTATTAGAGAAAACATCATCAAGAAGAAACTACTGAATTAAATGTGAAGATAGGGCACTTGCAGTTGAAAAACTAATTAACTTGATAAGGCAAGTGCAAGTTAAGTGCCAAAGAGTAGTAAAGATGAAACTTTTAGAAGTCAGAAGGACAGTGAGTGAGTACTGGGGGGGGTGAGTGCAGATTTAGGTGTGGCAATCCACACAGTAGTTACTCCCTAAACATCTGCTTGTTGACTGGATAAATGCATGAATTGATTTTATGGTCTAATTTGAAAAGGCTGCATAAAAGTTATGTTTTGTGTTGATCTTAAGAAGTAGATGAATGATTTGGACAGGTGGAAAGGGCGATGAGAAAACCCCAGTTTTGGATAAGGACAATGATAAGATCACCAGTATGATGATCTTTAAAACCATTAGAAGGAAAGAATGTTGCCAGCTGAGGACTCTCTTCTCTACAACTCTTTTTTTATTTTAGTCCCAACATGGCAGAAATCTAATGAATAAAGTGAAGTAGAAAATTAGCAACCATTTGTTATACTTGGGGTAGTGCTATAGTCATGGACATGTAATATTCAGGCATAATATTCTGTAGGAAAACAAACACATTTACTATTTAAACTGTTTAACAGTTATGACTGTTTCATAGCTGTGTTCACATAGAGCTATAGAGAGAATATTGATACCGACTGAGGATCTTCGATTGGTTATTGGCCTTCAGGTAATGTCATGAGCCAGGGTGGTGAGGAGAGAATACACAGTAGTAAGAAAAGAGAAAAGGATTCCAAGAGTGATGCAGAACAGCTTCAAAGCAAATTTCATTATTATTGCTTTACTTTAAATTCATTTTAGTTATTTCATTTTATTTTTATTTATTGTTGCTTTGTTCAGAGAGTTTGAAGGACCTTTCTCTAAAAGTAAAATTTAAGAAAACATTAAAAAAAAAAAAATCCCTGATTCATTTTTATTGTTTTTCATTTTGAAATGAATTATGGAGAACAGAAGTCTTGGAGTATTTGTCTAGCCACATCTATATATGATAGAATTGGTGATGCTTGCTCAAGTCCAAACCCAGAAATTTGGAAACACACTAATACGTAATGGAAATTTTCATATTAGTTACCATTCTTTTTTAATCAATAGCAATTTTAGTGTTAAGATGCAGACTATGGTTTTGAGATGACTTAACAAGCAGTTGTCTCATATGGACCCTTTCCATTTAAAAAAATCTCTATCACCCTGACTTTAGTTCAAAACGTTACATAGGTCCAGTCTCTATGCTGTACTGAACAGCTTGCAGGGGTTTCTCTAATCCAACCTTTTTAGTCCTAATCACATGCCTATCTGTCTGTCTGTCTAGCAACCAAATTCATTTTTTTTTTTTTTTTTTGTAATTGCAAACTCCATCATGTCTGATCTCTGCTGTATACCTTTCAAAGACTTTTCAGTTTGGATAAAGTCTCAATGAACGGGTTCACACTTTTTCTCAATCTCCTTGTCTGCCCTTCTTTACCTATTTCTACTTTCTCTTCCACTTTACTGAAGTGTGGTAGTTGGTATGCTACATCATGATCACACTGCTACTTTAGACTTACTAGATAAGCATCAAAGAACCCCAGTGGTATAGCTGCTAGCCAAGCAGTTGGCTTGGGTCAGGCACACCTTAGTCCTCAAGCTGACATCTCTGCTCTTCAATACTTTCAAAAGTTCCTGT
>NW_006408603.1:12775807-12777464 GCF_000296735.1 Chrysochloris asiatica
TATGAAACAGTTCTACTCATAACATGTGGAGTTCCCACAGTGGGAAGTGACTTGAAAGCAATGGGTTAAGGTCACTAGATGACTGGTAATCTTAATTTTGAGCAAGCTTCCTTAAATCTGGCTTCTCTTAACGTAGCAAAATACAATTGAGTTTCTTTACTTTTTTCTCTGCTCTTAAAATACAAATATCAATTTAATTCCTATTCCAGATTTACCCAGAGACACCTAGGACTTATGTAATGTAAAATTAGAAACCACCCCACAACTCCCTATTGACCTGCCCTTTTCCCTGTTCTTCAAATATGTCAATTTTATTTCAGGTTCCTTAAATATTCAGTTTCCTCTGTCTGGAACGTTGATTTTTTTTTTCTTCTTCACTTTTTCCCAAGTTAATGTCTAATCATCTTCCAACTTTTATTTACATGCTACTTCTTTAAGGAACTCTGTACGTTAGGCTTCTAGACTAAATCAGATATTGCAAAATGTTTTTTTTTCACCTCCTATAACTCTCTTTTATATCACTTAGAAGACTGGAAACCAAATAGATATTTATGAATTTCTATTTTTATCCTATTAATTTTTCCCTGAGAGCGACAAGTTTTATTAAACTTTGTTACATAGTGTTACAAAAGTGATAAAAATCATTCAGGATTATGTGTTCCAATGATTCTGATAGATGGTGTAGTAACAGATTTTAAAGTATGTTTTGTCTTTTGACTCAAGAAGCTTACACTCTGGTATAATATACAGACAAGTAAAGATAAAGTGCAATGTTGTGTTGCTGCTGGTGACCATCTTAATGTTTGCATGTACCACACTACACTACAATGTGTACTACAGAGTTCATTAGAGTGTAACTTCTTGTGTCAAAGGCAAAACACATTTTAAACACCATCCAGCAGAGTAATTGGAACATATTAAAGCACTTTACTAAATGAATGAATGAATAAATGTGTGATAAAATTTAAATATTCAATATCATAAAGGTATTGTTGCTTACTATCACTAGTCTGTCAGTTTGCTAGACTGTGGTAACTTGTGTGCTGCTATGACTTTGGAAGCTATACCACCAGTATTTTAAGTAATAGCAGGATCACCCATGGTGGACAGGTTTTAGATGAGTTTCTAGACAAAAGCAGAAAAAGAAGAAGGAAAGATGGACTACTTAATACTTTGTTGTTGTTAGGTGCCATCGAGTTGGTACCAATCCATAGCGACCTTATGCACAGCAGAACTAAACACTGCCTGATCCTGTGCCAGCCTCACTATTTTTGCCACGCTTGAAGTCCATCGATGCTGTCACTTGGCCAATCCATCTCATTGGGGTCTTCCACTTTTTCTTGGACACTCCACCTTACCAAACATGATATCCTTCTCCAGAAAATGGTCCCTCCTGATAATATGTTTGAAGTCTGAGAGACGAAGTTTGGCCATCTTGGCCTCCAAGGAGCACGCTGACTACACTTCTTCCAAAATGGATCCATTGGTTCTTTTGGCAGCCCATGGCACTTTCAATATTTCCTCCAACACCATAACTCAAAAGCATCAATTCTTCTGTGGTCTTCCTTATTCACTGTCCAGCTTTTGCATGCATATGAGGTTATTGAAAATACCATGGCTTGGGTCAGGCTCACCTTAGTCCTCAAGCTGACATCTT
>NW_006408603.1:12778752-12784894 GCF_000296735.1 Chrysochloris asiatica
GCAGAAAAGAAACAGAAAGGGAAGTCCCATTGCAGCTGAAATCCTGTCCTAATCCAACGAATTGACAGGTATTCCTGATAAGCCATGTAGTCCAAAAAGGTTCTGTACAAGAGGAAGTGTTCAGCTGCTGAATCCAAGGCTGAGAAGAAGATGGAGAAGGTTCTTGCTACTGTCACAAAGCCAGTTGGTAGTGACAAGAAAGGTAGTACCTAAGTGGTTAAACTGTGCAAAATACTAGGTATTACCTGATTGAAGTTGGGTCTGGGAAGCTGTTGAGCCTTGGCAAAAAACCCTTCAGTCAGCATGTCAGAAGACTGCAGTCCAGCATCACTCCTGGGACCATTCTGATCATTCTCACTGGGTGCCATTGAGGCAAGAGAGCGGTCTTTTGAAGTAGCCGGTCAGTGGTTTGATCCTTGTATCTGGACCTCTGTCTTTCAGTTGAGTTCTTCTGCATAGAACATACCAGAAATTTGTCATTACCACTTCCACCAAAATTGATATCAGTGGTGTGAAGATCCCCAAACATCTCATGGATGCTTACTTCAAGACGAAGCAGCTGTGAAAGCCCAGACACCAAAAGGGTGAGCTCTTCAACACCAGTAAAGAGAAATACAAGATTACAGAGCAAAGAAAAGTAGATCAGAAAGCTGTGCATGCACACATTATGCCAAAAATTAAAGCCATTTCCCAGCTCTAAGGTTACCTTCATGCTGAATTTGCTTTCGCAAATGGAATTTATCCTACCAGATTAGTATTCTAGATTTTTTGTAAAGAAAAACCTCATTAAATAATTGATAAATTAAAAAAAAAAAAAGACAGATATACACATGGACCTCACCAGATGGAATACACAGTGATCACACTGACTGTGCAAAGAGACAGTAGAAAAATATCATATCATCAGACAAAATCAAGCCAGTGGTAGATTGTGGAACAGATCATCAATTGCTCCTATGTAAGTTCAGTCTGAAGCTGAGAAAAATTAAAACAAGCTCACGAGAGCCAAAATATGACCTTGAGCATATCCCACCTGAATTTAGAGACTATCTGAAAAACAGACTTGATTGATTAGACACTAATGATTGAAAACCAGAGTTGTGGGATGGCATCAAGAAAATCATCCAGGAAGAAAGTAAAAGGTCATTAAAAAGACAAGAAAGTAAAAAACAGAACTGAAGTCAGAAGAGTCTCTGAAACTTGCTCTTCAGTGAAGAATGTTAAAGCAAATGAATGGAATGATGGGGTAAAACAGCTGACTGGAAATTTTCAAATTAGCTCAAGAAGACAAGGTCAAATGTTATAATGAAATATGTAAATTCCTGGAGTTAGAAAACCAAAAGGGAAGAATATATCAGCATTTCTCAAGCCAAGAGAACTGAAGAAAAAATTCAAGTCTCAAAATGCAGTATTGAAGGATACTATGGTCCAAATATGAATGATGCAGAAAATATCAAACAAAGATGGAAGAACTATAGAGAGTCATTGTACTAAAAAGTAGTCAATGTTCAACCATTTCAAGAGGCACTATATGATAAAGAGCCAATGATACTGAAGGAAGAACTTCAAGGTGCACTGAAGGCATTGGCAAAGAACAGGGCTCAGGAATTGATGGAGTGAAAACTGAAATCTTTCAACACAGAGACACAACACTCACTTTAGGTACTCACTAATCTTTGCCAAGAAATTTGGAAGCAGCTACAAGATTTGTGCCCATCAAAGGAGTCCTGATGTGGCACTATGCTCTAATACGTCATACTAAAAAGTCTCTTGAACTGCAAGGTTGGTGGTTCAAGCTCACCAGCTGCTCCTTGGAAACATTATACAGGGTTGCTATGGGTTAGAATCGACAGCATTTAACAACAACAACAACAAAGAAAGCTGTACCAGTAAAATGTGAAATCATAAGACAATATCAATAACATTGCATGCAAGTAAAATTTTGCTTCAGATCCTTTAAAAACGGCTGCAACAGTACATTGACAGAGAACTAGGTTCAAGATGAATTTAGACAAGGATATAGAATGAGAAATATCATTGCGGACATCAGATAGATATAGGTTGAAAGCCGAGAATACCAGAAAGATGTTTACCTGTGCTTTATTGACGATGCAATTTTTTTGGTTGTGTGAATCATGATAAGCTATGGACAACATTAGGGAGAATGAGTGTTCCAGAACACTTAATCGTGCTCATGAAACACCTGTACAAAGACCAAGAGGCAGCTGTTTGAACAGAAAAAGGAAACACTGAATCAATTAACATTAGGAAAGGGATGTACCAGGGTTGTATTCTTTCACTATACTTATTCGATCTATATGCTGGGAAAATAATTTGAAAATCTGTGTTATATGAAGAAGAACAAGGCATCAGGATTGGAGGAAGACTCATTAACAACCTGTAATATTCAGATGATACAACTTTACTTACTGAAAGCAAAGAGGACTTAAAATACTTATTCATGCAGATTTGTTTGTTCTTCTGATAGTCCATGATATATCCAGTATTCTTCACCAATACCATAATTCAAAAGGTATCAATTCTTCTATGGTCTTCCCTACTACACATTGCCCAGCTTTTTTATATACATATAAAGCAATTGAAAATACCATTGTTTGGGTGAAGAGCATTAGTCCTTAAAGTGGCATCTTTTTCTTTTTAACACCTTAAAGAGGTCTTTTGCAGCTGAATACATAGGGGTTTTTATTGTTTTGTTTTTCTTGACTGGTGATTATGAATCCAAGGAAAATGAAATGTTTGACAACTTCAATATATTCTCCATGTACTATGATGTTGCTTATTAGTCTAGTTATGAGGATTTTTTTGCTTTCTTTATGTTGAAGTGAAATCTATAGTGAAGGCTGTAGCTTTTGATCTTCATCAGTAACTGCTTCAAGTCCTCTTCCTTGAAACTAGCAAGGCTGTGATGCCTATCACAGGTTGCTAATGAGTCTTTCTCTAATCTTGATGCCTGTTTTTATTAATATAATACAGTTTTTTTGGATTGTTTACTCAGAATACTGATTTAATAAATCTGGTAAAAGGATACAATCCTGACACACACCTTTCCTGATTTTAATTTATTGACTCTTGGACTATGTACAAGTTCCATATAAGCACAATTAAGTGTTCTGGAATTTCAGTTCTTCATAATGTTATCCATAATTTGCTTATAATTCACAAATTTAAATGCCTTTGTATACTCAATAAAATAAAAATAATCATCTTTCTGGTAATCTGATTTTAGCCAAGATGCACCTGAGATCAGCAATGATATCCTTTGTGTCAAGTACTTTTCTGAATCCAACTTTAATGTCTGGCAGTTTCCTGCTGACACACTTCTGCAATCATTTTTAAACTATCTTCATCAAAACATTACTTGTGTGTTATATTGTTCAATAATTTCCACATTATGTCAGATTGCCTTTCTTTGGAATGGACACAAATAAGTATCTCTTCTGGCTGGTTGGCCAGGTAACTAGCTTTCTTCCTAATTTCTTGATACTGATGAGTGAGTGCTTCTAGTCTTGCAACTATTTGTTGAAACATTTCAATTGGTATTCTGGCAACTCAATGTAAACCTTGTTTTTGGCTGCAGTTAAGCTTGGATTTTCTTCTTCAAAGCCACCAGTTCTTCATCATATGGTACCTCCTGTAATGACTGAACAGCAACCAATTCTTTCTGGCCCAGTGACTCGGTATTTCTTCCATCTGCTCTTTATGCATCCTGTATCATTCAATATTTGAACACAGAATCCTAGCTTGGGCCTTAAATTTTTTCTTTAGTTCTTTCAGCTTGAGAAAGGTAGATCATGTCTTCCTTTTTGGTTTTCTAACTCCAGGTCATTGCACATTTCATTACAATGTTTCATTTTGTCTTCTCAAGCCTCCCTTTGAACTCTTCTGTTCAACTCATTTACTTCATCATTTCTCTCATTTTCTTAAGTCCTTCTATATTCTAGAGCAAATTTGAAATTCTCTTCTGACATACATTTTGATTTGTTCACTCCTCCTTTTTTAATGTCCTATTGCTTTCTTCATGAATGATGTCATTCCACAATCTATCTGATTTTCAGTCACTAGTGTTCAATGTGACCTTGGGATGGCAGAGATTTATTAGATGAAAAATCAAAAGCACAATCCAAAAGAAAAGAAAAGATAAATTGAACTTTGTTGGAATTATGAGTTTCAGCTACTGATATTGTTAAAATAATTTTAAAAACAAGATGAGACACAGACTGGAGAAAATATTTCCAAATCACATCTACTAAAAACTTCTATGTAGATTATATAAAAACACTCAAAAGGGAATAATACAAAATCCACCAGTACAATTTTAAAAATTAACACAACTTTTGCACAGGTACATCACCAAAGGATGTATGTTGTTGTTAAGTGCTGTCGAGTCGATTCCAACCCATAGCGACCCTGTACAGGGTTTCCAAGGAATAGCTGGTGAGCTTTAACCGCCGACCTCGTAGTTCAAATGGCTTTGCAGTCTGGCACATTAACCCACAGCGCCACACCAGGACTCCATGGGTGGCAAATATACACATAAGAAGATGCCTATTATCAGTAGTTACTGTTGTTGTTATTATTAAGTGAAGTTGACTCAATTTTTACACACAGTTTACAAGGCTTTTAAATCTTAGCAGGAGTAGAAAGCCTCATATTTCTCCTGCACAGTAGTTATTAGGTAATTGAAAATTAAAACCAAAATGTGATACCATAACACATCAATTACAATAGCTAAAACAAACAAACAAACAAAAAAGAATTGCTAATGCTAAGGGCAGAACTCCTGGTGTGGTGCTGTATGATCAGCACTGGACTGTGAACCACAAGGTCCATAGTTCAAACAACCAGCTGCTCCTTGGAAACTCTGTACAGGGTCACTATGAGTAGGAACCAGTTAGATGGCACTTAATAGCAACAACAACACTACCAAGGGGTTGGCAATGAAACTTCCATACATTGCTTATTATTGTTGTTAAGTGCAATCAAGTCATTTCCAACTCATTGCCAACACTATGTAGGGTTTCTGAGGGGTTGCTGGTGAGTTTGAATCTCCAACCTTGTGGTTAGCAGTCCAGTGCTTATCCTACAGTGACAAACAGCCACTTTACAAAACATTTTGTCATTTTCTTGTAAAGTTAAACATTTGCTAACTATACAACCAAGAAATCCCATTCCTAGCACTTTACCCAAGTTAAGTGAAATCTTATGCTCATACAAAAGGCAACATGTGAGAAGAGGGAGCTTTCAGAATAGGAGTAGGAAGTGGAATGGGTAGCTAATTGCCTCCATGAATAATTGCCTCCTTCCCCATGAGATAAAAAAAAAAAAAAAAAAGTGGTGTCCAACTAGCATTACTGAAGAGTTTGAATAAATGCTCTATATAAGAATCCTGATCAAAAGGGGCAAAAATGCAGAATAAAATTTCAAATTCTCATGGACTTCAGACTTTATGAAATCAAGGAGGATAGGTGAAACTCTTACCTTAAGATAATCTTTAAACCTTAAACCACAAATATACCCTGAAGTCATCTACATATTGAACAACCGTTTAGCTTAATTAGTAAAAACTGTTTCTCTTGAGCAATATGCTATGCTAAAAACTGTCTATGTGGGATCAAACTGGCAACAGCAAGAACATTAGATGCAGTGAGTTTATGTAAATGAAGAAGGAAGGACTCAGAAAAGGATGGTGATACTAGTTGTGCAACTCAAAATGTAATCAATGTCACAGAATTGTACATGTAGAAATTGTTGAATTGGTGTATATTTTTAGCACAACAAAATATGTGAATGTTTATAGCAGCTTAATTTTAATGATCAAAAACCAAGAATCAATCCAAGTTGTACATCATATTAAGAAATAACACTCAGTAATAAAAACAATGAACTACTATTAAATACAGTTGACTCCTGGTGTGGTGCTGTATGTTCAGTACTGGACTTCAAACCACATGGTTGGCAGTTCAAACTCACCAGCTGCTCCTCAGAAACCCAATACAGGGTTGCTATGTGTCAGAACTGACTTGAAGGCACTTGACAACAACAATAAACACAACATGATGCAACTCAACAGTATTTTGCTATGAAAGAGATAACAGACAGAACAGGCTATGTTGTTGTTGTT
>NW_006408603.1:12786084-12800128 GCF_000296735.1 Chrysochloris asiatica
AACATCCATTCCTGATAAAAAAAACACTCAACAAAGTAGGAATGGAAGGGAAATTCCTCAACATAATTAAGAGCATATATACAAAACCAAGAGCCTACATTACTCTCAATGGAGAGAAACTGAAAGCCTTCCCTCTGTGAACAGGAACAAGACAAGGATGCCCTTTGTCACCACTCCTATTCAGTATTGTGCTGGAAATCTTAGCAAAAGTATTGCATCAAGACAGGAAAATTAAAGGCATCCAAATTGGCAAAGAGAAAGTACAACTCTCTTTATTTGCAGACAATATGATCCTATACATAGAAAACCCCAAAAACTCAGTAAAAAAGCTACTAAACCTTATTGGAAGATTCAGCAAAGTGGCAGGATATAAGATCAACATACAAAAATCAGTTGGATTCCTCTATCCCCAAAACGACAGTGCTGAAAAGGACATTAGGAAAGCAATACCATTTACAATAGTTGCCCAAAGGATGGAAGATCTAGGAATAAATGTAACCAAAGAAACAAAGGACATATACAAAGAAAACTACAAAACACTACTGCAAGAAACCAAAAGAGACCTACCAAAATGGAAGAATGTACCATGCTCCTGGATAGGAAGACATAACATTGTGAAAATGTCATTACTGCCCAAGGCAATTTACACATACACTGCAATCCCAATTCAGGTTCCAATGACATTCTTCAAAGAGATGGAAAAGCAATTACAAAATTTATAAGTAAAGGAAAGAGATCCAGGATAAGCAAAGCACTGCTTAAAAACAACAATAAAGTTGGAAACCTCTTACTTTCCGACTTCAAAATTTATTACATGGCTACAGTGGTCAAAACAGCCTGGTACTGGTACAAAGAAAGGTACATTGATCAATGGAAGAGAATCGAGAATCCAGTAAATAACCCATCCATGTACAGCCAACTGATTTTTGACAAAGTACGTAAATATATCACATGGAGAGGGGATAGTCTCTTCAACAGGTGGTACTGGCAGAACTGGAAAGAGATATGCTAAAGATTGAAACAAGAACTTTACCTCATGCCTAATACAAAAACCATCTCAGCATGGATTAAAGACCTAAATGTGAATCCTCAAATTATGAAGGCCATCAATGAAAAAACATGAACAAATGTGAGGGCACTAATTCAGGGCATACACACACTACCAAACATTTTGAAAACTACACAAACAAAAGTAGACATAATAGATGATTGGGACATAGTAAAAATTGAAAACTTTTGTGCATCAAAAGACTTCACCAGAAGAGTAAAAAGGGATCCCACAGAAGGTGAAAACATTTTTTTGCAATGACACATCAGACAAGGGAATAATTTTTAAAATATATAGGAACTTACAACACCTCTACAAGAAAAAGACAAATTACCCAATTAAAAAAAGTAGAGGACAATAAATGCTGGGGAGGTTGTGGAGAGACTGGGATGCTTCTGTATGGCTGATGGGATTGCAAAATGGTCCAACCTCTCTGGAAAGCAATATGGCACTTCCTCAGAAGGTTGGAAATAGAAATACCTTATGATCTGGCAATTTCTCTACTTGTTATTTATCCACAAGAAATACGAGCCATAACATGAGTTATGCACTCCAATGTTCATAGCAGCACTATTTACAATAGCAAAAAGATGGAGACAGCCTAAGTGTCCCTCAACTGAAGAATGGATAAACAAACTTTGGTACATTCACAGCATGGAATATTATGCTACCTTGAAGGTCATCAAGGAAGCTGTAAGCTATCATATAACATGGATGAACCTTGAGGACATTGTGTTGAGTGAAATTATTTAGTCACAAAAGGAGAAATACTGCATAGGACCACTACTGTAAAAGACTAAGAAAAAGAACCCATACTAAAGGGGTGGGGGATTCTTTGTTGGTTACTGGGATATAGGGGGTAGAGTGAGGGGAGGAAGCAGAAGGTGAAGCACAGGGGAGGGAATAGATGCAGGATAGTTTGGGTGCTAGGGACAGGGGCAATACACGAGTGGGGTAGGGGAATGGAAGAACAAAGCAGATGGGAAAACAATTAGGCAGGTTTGCATTGGCTAAGTAAGACAGAGATAAATAATGATGTATGCACAACCTTGGAACAACAGGGTTCTGGGATAAAGGGATTGAGGCATGGTTAGAATGGCAAAAAGGGGTAAATAATGTTAAGATACTTGGCTGTCTTTTTAATCTTGGTTTCCCTGACATAACATTATAAAATAGACATTTGAGGGGGAGAGAAAGGAATATCCAGAAATATCACCATAGAAAGCTTGTAAGTCTGTCTTCTGCCTATAAATGATTGGAATACCTAAAATTGAGCTACAATGTGCCCAGTGAAGGAGGCGTCATGTGGTGCCTCTGCATTACATAACACCATAGGTGGAATCCTGAACCCCATCCAGATTCTTCTGAGGTGGGAAATTTTCACTTGAAAGGACAAACAGACCAGGGTGGAGTGGCTAGAAGAGCAGAAGATACTTCTTGAAAGAAAGATTGACGGGAAAAATACAAAACAATAATGGCAGTCTGACTGATTACTACAAGAACAAGAAAGTTGCTTACTCTGAGATATCAAGGCAAGTGGTCGGGTTCCCGCAAGGCATACCCCCTTTCAAGACTAAGACTCAATGGGAATACATGAGCAGACATATGCTCAGCTTGGTGACCACATTCATCACCCATAAGGGGAAGTGAGGGGAAAACAGCAATGAAGCTGTGAGCTAAGCCCTACCACGTTTAGTAGACTCCTTTGAACCCGGGTGGACACCTGGTTGGCCAGCAGTGTGGCAAGACCTGGGTACTCTTGGGCCCAGAATCAGTGACATAGCCACAGAAGACTGGAGTGAAGAGTAAGGCATCCAGCTGATAAGAAGAGAAGGCATATGCATAAGACCACCCACACTTGCAGATAATACCCACTTGACCTGGCTTCAATGACTGGATGATCAAAGCTCAACTAGAAGAGGAAAAAAAGATCAATCTAATGCAATTTGATGAACTTGACCTATACCTATGGATGCAGTAGCTCAAAAGAGGGAACAAATCTTTACAGCGAGAATCATTTGCACCCTCTCCATACACAGAGTAGACAGGAATGGGCAACTTGAACATTGGCTACCCAAAATGGGGGGGATACAAAGGCAAGAAGTGACTGGCTTACATGCTTTCAAGAGTGAACCTAGTTACAGAGGCTGTGGAGGAAAGTAGAATCTCCACTAAGTAGTATCCAATCTGTCTGGATGGAGCTGATGAAAGGAGATGGGGATAAGTCTCTTGTGGTACAATAGTGAATAATTGTTATCAGGACTGTCTGTGAGGTTTGGAAATGTAAAGGCAAACATTTTGTAGCAAAAGGTGGGGAGTGATTGACTTTGCAGTTTAGGAGCGGAGGTCCCTGGGACCATCAAGGGAGAAGAGCAGAGTGCGGAACCCTACTCAGAGAAACAGTTATGCCAGAGATTGAGGTAGAGACACTGACATGAAGAGATGGAGTGGCTGGGAACTCTAGACCTAGAGAGGGAGAGGGGCTGTGTGCTGACTACCGGTGGGCAGGCTTGTAGGGTATACCCTTTGGTTGGTTGATGATACAAGGAGAGGATTGTAACCATGGCAATATGATAGGATGAATGTAAAACTAATATTCTTCCATGTAAACTATCACATAATTCACAAAAAAAACTAGCAAAAAAAGAAATCATTAAGAAGACAAGAAAGATGGAAAAGATCAAAATAAATGTGAGAAGAGACACTGAAACTTGCTCTCCAGTGTAGAGATGCTATAGAAAATAGAAAAAAATGAGTAAGTACAAGAGCTGAACAGAAAATTTCCAAGGTGAACTTGAGAAGACACAATCAAATATTATAACAAAATGTAGAAAGATCTGGAGTCAGAAATCCAAAGGGAAGAATGTGTTCAGCATTTCTCGAGCTGGGGTAACTGAAGAAAAAATTCAAGTCTTGACTTTAATTACTAAAGGATTCTCTGGGCAAATTATTGAATGATGCAGAAAGTCTCAAAAGAATATTGAAGGAATACACAGAGTCACTATACCAAAAGGAAATGGTTCATGTTCAATCATTTCAAGAGTTAGTATATGAGTAAGAGCCAGTGATACTGAAGGAAGAAGTCCAAGGTGCACTTAAAGGATTGGCAAAGAACAAGGTTTCAAGAATCGATGGAATAAAAATTGAAATCTTTCAAGAAAGTGTGGCGGCAAAAAGTCACTCACCTCTCTTCTCCTCTTCCTCTTATTTCTGCCCTCTTCTCTCTCTGCTCCTCTTCTTCTTCCTCTCTTCCCTTCTGCCTCCTGCCTTCTCTCTCCAGCAGAGGTTACCTTCCTCACCCTGAATAAAATTCTCTAGATGGGCCGTTTGGTGTGAGGTGTGGTTGATGAGTGGCACCGGGGTTGTTTTTTTCCTTTCAACCACCATGAAGAGACCTTTGATAGCCACTCATGAGCTTTGAAGATCCCAGATACTACTCACCAAAGTAGGATGCAGAACATTTTCTATGTGGACTATGCTATCCCAGAGGACTACGGTCCTGTGCACCCAGGCCCAGCAACTCATTGCCTTAAGATGTTTGACAATATCTGGCTCAGGTTCCAAGGACCTAGAAATGCAGGCCTAAGCCCAGTCCAGCTGCTGACCTGGTTCCATCGCTTCTTGGTATTCCATTGAAGAGCTCAATGGCTACTGACAACACCGCCAACAACGACAAAGCCATCGCCGACCGTGGTCCAAGACCAAAGACCAAAGACTAGCCTCGTCGCCCCAATGCCAGCAGGAAGTAGCTACAGAAAAATGACCTTCGTCTCTTCTCCCATGGGCATGGATCATAGAGACGGCCATTCATTTTTCTTATTTAACCAAAGAGGGGGAAATTTTACAATACCTCCGGTTCTTCCCTCTCCCCTCCCTCCAACTCCATTTTGTCTGTTTTCCCGCCCTAAGCTACAAGGCGCGTAGTTTAAAGGACAACATGGCTTTTGATAGGCCAGAGCTAAATCACCCCAGCAATGACCACTCCTTTCCTGTTGAACCTATATAAGTCCCCTCCCTTCCTATTGACTCTCTCTTCTCCTCTTCCTCTTATTTCTGCCCTCTTCTCTCTCTGCTCCTCTTCTTCTTCTTCTCTTCCCTTCTGCCTCCTGCCTTCTCTCTCCAGCAGAGGTTACCTTCCTCACCCTGAATAAAAGTCTCTAGATGGGCAAAAAAAAAAAAAGGCACTCGCCCATCTATACCAAGAAATTTGGAAGACAAATATCTGGCTGACTGATTGGAAAAGATCCATATTTGTGCCCATTCCAAAGAGAGGTGACCCAGCAGAATGCGGAAATCATTGGACAATACCTTTGATATTCCATGCAAGTAAAGTTTTGATAAAGGTAATACAGAAATGTCTGCAAGCATACATTGACAGAGAACTTCCAGAGGTTCAAGCTGGATTCAAGAGGCCGTGGAATGAAGGATAAAGTTCGATGGATCTTGGCTGAAAGCAGAGAATATCAGAAAGATGTTTACCTGTGCTTTATTGACTATGCAAAGACTTCTGATTTTGTGAATCATGACAACCTATGGACAACATTGTGAAGAATAACTATTCCAGAATACTTAATTATGTTCATGAGGAATCTGTACCTGGAGCAGGAAGCAGTTGTTCAAACAGAACATGGGAACACTGAATGGTTTAAAATTTAAAAAGGTACACTGACCAACAGTCAGTTGTTCGAGCAAAACATGTGAACTCTGAATGTTTTAAAATTAAGAAAGGTGTGCAACAGGGTTGTATTCTTTCACCATACTTATTCAACCTGCATACTGAGCAAATAATCTGAGAAATTGGGTTACATGAAGAAAAACATGGCATCAGGATTGGAGGAACCCTCATTAACAACCTGCGATATGCAGAGGACACAACCTTACTTGCTGAAAATGAAGAGGACTTATAACATTTACTGATGAAGATCAAAGAGCACAGCTTTAGGTATAGATTACATCTTAATGTAAAGGAAACAAAAATCCTCACCACTGGGCCAATAAACAACATTTTTATCAACGGAGGAAAGCTTAAAGTTGTCAAGCTTTAAGATGGTTCTTCTTGCATCAACCATCAACACACATGGAAACAGTAGCCAAGAAGTCAAACGATGTATTGCATTAGGCAAATCTGCTGCACAAGACCTTTTTAAAGTGTTGAAGAGCAAGGATGTCAGCCTGAGGACTAAGGTGTGTCTGACCCAAGTCATGGTATTTTCAATAACTTCATACGCATGTGAAAGCTGGACAGCAAATAAGGAAAACCTAGAAGAATTGATGCTTTTGAGCTATGGTGTTGGAGGAGAACATGGAAAGTACCACGGGCTGCCCAAAGAACCAATAGATCTGTGTTTGAAGAAGTGCAGCCAGAGTGCTCCTTTAGGATGACCAAACTTCGTTTCTCATACTTTGGACATATTGTCAGGAGGGACCAGTCTCTGGAGAAGGATATCATGTTTGGTAAGGTGGAGGGTCAGAGAAAAAGAGGAAGAACCCCAGCAAGATGGGTTAGCAAAGTGAGCATCAATGGGCTCAAGTCGGCAACAATTGTGAGTTTGGCCCAGGACCAGTGTTTTATTTCTGTTGTGCATAGGATCACTATGAGTCGGTACCAACTCAATGGTACCTAACAACAAGAACAACAAGCATGACTACATCTGCCCACAAAAATTGAGCACGATTGCATCATTATGTAATTGCCATATCAAATAATTACATAATTGCCAAACCACTGAGAATTATGGGTTAAATGAGTTGATACATAATCCTTAACATCATAATCAGCATTACTATCTCCTAAAGCCTTGACATTTATTACTACCATATGTATGTTGTTAATGCATGAAATAAATAGATTGTTTAATTATTATCATAATTGAAAAATATCAGATAAAGAAATAGTTGATAAGTAAGGAATGTGAAAATCTGCAAAAAATAAAACCACAGGGATTGAAAACAATTTAGTGAATGGAAGTAGGGGAAGGAGAGGTTGATTATAATGGGACAGGAAGGAATTTGGAGGGATCATTAAACTGTTCAATATTTTTATTGGTTTGCTGGTTACATGGCTATATATATTTGTGAAAATTAATAGGACATCATGCTAAAAAAGTGTTTTAATTTCTTTAATTTATTTCTATTGTAGCCATTTGTCTTCCCTGTTTTGCAGATGAACAGTGTCAGCATTTGTTTTTATATGCTTGTTTAAGAATAAATATAAGACAAATTATAGATTTAAGTAGCCCTAACTGTTGTCTAAAAGTAGAAGTTATTGAAAGCTATTTGACTAATAGCAGCTTGGAAAAAAAAATTTAGATCCATGCTTGACTGTTACATTGCTGAATGGCTAAATTTTAGGAAAAATGATTGATTACATTATTGAGGTACACATGTTTTACTGGTCCACCTATAAATTGCCTTTAGCTCCAGGGCTACAGTAATGGGTTTTCATTTTAGAACATTTTCCTCCATTTAAAATTCCATGATTTTTCAGTTGGATCCTGTGCCCATTTCTATCTTACTCATTTGTGGAAATCATTTCATTTTTGTCTTCTCCTGTGGAAAACTACCACTATGTGGAAGTGTCCAAATTGCTGGTGGTAACTATTTAGAATGACTGATTTCTGAGGGGATAATAATAATAATAAAAGAATATAAAAGTCTTTCTTTTTATATTCTTGTTTTGGGGGAAAGTTCGATAATGCAAGGGAAATCCTATTTCATATCTCTATTAGGGGTCACAGACAGCCAATCTTACTCATATTGTAAAAGCCTTTCTCTCTTTTTTTCTCCTTCAGTAAAGAGCAAAAATTCTCATATAGAGATATGACCTTTAGTGGTTGAGGTTAGTTCATTTAGACACACACACAAATTATTCACAAAATGAAGAGATCTTTTGCCTTTTACATGGCAAAGTTTCATTCTTTATTTACTTTTTCTATATGATTTCTTCCAATGCATGTGCCTGACAATCTTTGGTTGTTTGAAGAAGGAAGCATTTCAAATGACATGGACAAACATGTCCTATATACTGGGAGAGTAGAGTGGTAATTCAATTATCTCCATAAGGCCAGTAAACACTGATGGTGGCTCTTTTGTCACAAGCATCACTCCCAGAGTAGTTCCTACCACACAAGTCCTTCTCTTCCTCATCTAATGATCACACCTCCATCCCCTTTCCTTCCGTACTCTAATAGCACTTATTCACAGACATTTAAAGTAGTTTCCTTTATGCAGATTATGATTGGTTATCAGAAATCAGTATTTTAAAGACATTGTTCATCATAGATTACTATCATTTCAAAATCAAAATATTTTGCAATTGCTGAAAGCTCACAGAAATATTTCGTGCATGAGCTGACAGGAAACTGTAATCAAATTGTCAAGCAATTGTTCCCACTGTGGCAAAGTGAGAATGTTGGATTACATGTGTCAGCATGTGAAGATAAGGGCTGCGTAGTGAACAGCGTGTTGAAAGCTTGATGGGAGATGGGAAGTTTATCGCTGTAAACGGCAACCTATTGTAGACAGTAGTGCCACCTCAGCATTCCTTCTTTTGCATTAGGAACCCTTTACGATCAATAAAGTGTCTTAGTTTAACCATTTGGAAAATATTTTGGAAATTCCAGGCAAAATCTTCACTATCAATTTATTTGTGCAAATGTGCAAGCGGGGATTAAACAACTAATAGTTTCCATTGGGTAATATTGGCCCACTTTTCTTAGACTGAATCTAATAGCATTAATAAATTCATTTCAAACAAGAGAACAGATGCTTCTCTGTTAAAATGTATACGATCTTTTATCTGGTAGCCTGTTTTCTTGGGTATTGAAAGATTTATCACCAATCTCGTCTTCTCTGCTTTCCCTTCTCCCCACCTCTGCAAGACTCTTCAAGTTTCTTATATGTCCCACCTCCCAACACCTCCCTCTCTTGGCAGCTTTGCAGCCTTCACCAAGGGCTCCCAAGGATATTCATTATTCAGTGCCTCTTTGTGTGCTCTTGCTACTTCTGCGGCCTAATCACTCAGCATCCACTGTGTATTCTTTTCTAGAAGCAGGCTAAGGCTGTGGAATTTGAGGTCAGTATGTGCTGGCTTCTTCGCTCTTTTATCCATCTTGGCAGTCAGATATTTTAACATGTTGTATTTATTATTCAGTTGCAAAACCAGGGCAATTCTTGTGAGTGATGTTGTGGTATCCTTAGTGTTTACTAAATAAATACATATTTTATGGTGTGCACTATATATTAAGTTAAATACTATTCTACTCAAGTATGTATTTGGTACATCTTCTTTTTCTTTCTTTTCCTTCTTATTTGCTTTACAACTCTAATCCTGCATATTAGACTCAGTATCCTGAATACTAAGATATTTTCTAGGAGGAGTTTGGCCCTTTGGGAAGCTACATTAACTCTTTCCAGCCTTTTGAGTGCCGCTTTATAATTACCTGTTTCAATACCCTGCAAGGGACCTTAGCCACTTGAGAGCTAATGCAACTCCTTGGAGCATTAAACTTTCTCTCAGTAAGTAGTTAGACTCTGTGAGACAAATACCTGCAATTCTCCTCAGAGTATACAGTTGGATTTAGGTATAAGATTTTGTGGGGAACATGGTTGTAAGTAATTCAACACATGAAAGAGACTCTGAGTCTGGAAATTCCCAGAGTTTATGACTTGGGTGTACAAGGGTACACCAAAATGTGTTGCTATAAAATATAAAAACTTCCATTAAACAAAAAATATTATAATGTGAAGCCTTTGTTTCTTCACATATTCTCAATCTAGGTCTACACACTTCTGAATGTGTTGTTTCCATCTCTCAAACCCTTTCCTGAATAATTCTATGCTCTTCTATTTGTACCATGTCAAAATGGCAGTTTGGGCATCATTGAGGGAATTAAATCCTGTTTCTTTTTGAGATTTTTTTTTTTTTTTTTCAGATCCCTGCAGGGTATTGGCATAGGCAATTGCAATGTTTTTTTTAATTTGGGGAACAAAAAGTCTTAAGGCACAACATCAGAGCTGTAAGGTGGATGTGAAAAGGTTTCCCAATGAAATTTTCATATGACAGCCTTTGTTATCATGAGCAGGTGCATTGTCATGATGAAAAAAAAATTCTCAGCATCAATTTCCTATTTTATTTCTCACCTTCAGTTTTCTTAAATCATCTTCCTAATAAGCCCTATGATCATCACATGTACTTTGAGAACATCTATCCATATAACCCCTTGGGAATTCCAAAAACTCAGTTGGCATAACCTTCTGAGCTCACTCCTCCATCTTGGATTCAATTGTCCCAGCAGTTTCCCTGGGAAACCACTGTTTAGATGACACATTGTTTTTGAAAGCATCCTAATGAGACTAAGACAAGTGTATTACTGGAAGTAATTTTCTGCAGCCATCCACGGATTACAGAGACATGTTTGAACATGTTTTGTTTTGGAATAAACCTGTGCATGTATGAACTAGAACCTCAGCAATACTTTTGTACTTATTCCCTCATGTTTTGCCACAGCCATACGTTCTACCCTTTAATGTTCTAACCCTAACACTTCTCCAGCCTTGAGGCTACACAAGTATATACTGAGAACAGGCAGTGATCTTCTTGGGATCTGTTTTCACTTGTTGTTGTTGTTGTGTGCCGTGGAGTCGGTTTCGACTCATAGCGACCCTGTACAGGGTTTCCTAGGCTGTAAATCTTTACGAGAGCAGAAAGCCTCATCTTTCTCCCACGGAACAGCTGGTAGTTTCAAACTGCTGACTAGGCGGTTCGCAGCTCAATTCGTAACCACAGAGCTCCTGTTTTCACTTAAAGACATAAAATCATCAAGAGGCTTATTTGTTCTTTCAGGATAAGATCTAAAGTTGTAAACTGGCATATATCCAACATAGGTTCATGAATTTTCAAATAGTTACAATTTTAAGTTATATAATTGTCAAGTGTCTTGAGCTGAGGGAAATTTAATTATCCCCTCATCCTAATTTTTTTTTTCATAAGAAAAAATGTATTTTTTAGCAATTGTTAAGTAAATAGTAGCCTCTGACAGTATTGGTGTTAGCTACCTTTGAATCTGCTTCAACTCATGGTGAGCCTAACGCACAATGGATTAAATGCTGTCCCGTCTTGTGCAATCCCCGATACTGATGCAACCATAGCATTTTCATCAGCTGATTTTAGGAACTAGATTGACAGACATTTCTTTTTTTGTTTGTCTTATTCTTTTCATTCTTGAAGTTTCACTGAAACCTGATCAGCATCATGATAACACACAAGTTTCCACTGACTACGGATGGGTGGTGGCTGAGTATGAAGTGTACTGGCTGGAAGCAAACTCATGTTGCTTGCATAGAAGATAAGAATTCTGCCACTGAACCATGGTACTGTTGTTGTTAAGTGTCATTGAGTTGGTTCCGACCCATAGAGACCCTGTATGGTGTTTCTGAGGAATAGCTGGGAGGTTTGAACTACCAACCTTGTGGTTTAAACCAATCTTATGGTTGAGTGCTTATCCTACAGCACCACAGAGATATCTCCTTGTTTTCCTAACATCCTTCAAAACATCCTATACAGTTGAAAAACATATTAGGGTTTCTCCTTCTTAAGACTGGTCACAAGAAATCCTTGGGCAACTATGCTGTGAGATCAAGTCAAGAGTGGGCCCATCCCTAATCTCTGTGGTTTCTATCTAAGACCAGAGGCCCCTGGTCAGCATCCTGGGGGCTACTGGTGAAGAGCATTGTAGCAATGACCTCTATTGTTAATCACATCTATCTTTAGTGAGGAACTCTGGTGAGTTTGCACTGTCAGCATTGTAGTTAACAGTTCAGTACTTACCCTACAGTGCACTGGGCCACAAGGTCACTTTGAACCATAGTGCCAGTTGCTCCTCAGAAACCCTATACCTGGTAGCTACCAGTCGGAACAGACTCAAAGACACTTAACAACAATAACAACATTATTTTATTACTGTGTAATCATTTAGATTTTATAAAACTGCTGACTATCAAGCCTGTGAAATAAATATTAGATATATTCACAAATCAACTATATTTAAAGAAAAATAAAGTATAATTAAGAAAATACATCACTGTAATTGGAATCCATTATGCTTAATGAAGCCTTAATGGACCTTTTGTTTCCTCAACTAGGCTTGATGTCATTGTCCTCTGGGCTTGTTGTTATGTGCCATCCAGTCAGTTTTGACTTATAGTGATGAGTGGAACAATGCCATAGAGTTTACTTGGATGTAATCTTTGTGAAAGCAGATTATCAAGTCTTTCCTCTGCAGATCTTCTGAGTGGGTTCAAAGTGAACTGCCAACATTTTGACTAGAAGTCAAGCACTTAAGCATTGTGTCATCAGACTTCCTTCCTCTGGACTTAGATGCCATTTATCTTTGGTCTCTTAATGCACCTTTAAAACTTGCCTGTATATACCATTTTAAGATTTCTTGCATTCTATTCATGTCCTTATTATTTGTGCATACTCTTAGTTCTTCTTCTGGAATGTGACATGTTTGGACAGAAAACTAGTCTCACTCACCACTGCATCATTCTGTGCATTGAATAAAGATTTAGTCTTTGTAGGCACTGAGTAGATGTAATAGAGTCCTGCTGCAGGTTAATGTGCTGGAATGCAAAGACAGTTTGAACCTCACACCAACCGCTCTTAGAAACCTTATGTAGGGTCACTATGGGTGGGAACAGACTGGATGGCTCTTAAAAACAACAGTAGATGTAATGGAGGACACATTTACACTATCACTTTTTATGAGAGCATTTGTTCTTTTCAACAGAATGATTAAAGAAGAAAATGGAAACCTGTAAAATGTAACTTAAAAAAGGATGATTTTGCCCTGCAATGTGAATAGCATTTAACTTAAAAAAAATAATTAGGGGATTTTGGTACCTTATAAAAAGTCAATGAGTCCTGGCAGCACAGTGGTTAAATGCTTGGCTGTGAACCAAAAGGATGTTGATTTGAACCCATCAGCTACTTCATGGGACAAAGATGTGGCAGCTGGCTTCAGTAAACATTGTTGTTTGTTGTTGTTAAGTGCCTTCCAGTCAGTTCTGACCCATAGTGACCCTGGAAAGGGTTTCCTAAGAGTGGCTGATGAGTTTGAATCACTAACTTTGTGGCACAGTCTTAGAAGTCCTACAGAGCAGTTCTACTCCTTCTTATAAGATTCGTATGAGTCATAATTGACTTGCTGACAACGGGTTTAGTTTTTTTCGTTTAGGATAAACCTTTTATCATATTATAGTACAAAACTCCCTTTTACCTTTTTACACTGCCATTAATGTACTGCTGAAGGGTAAGCACTTGACTGTTAACCACAAGATTGGTGGTTTAAATCTACCACTTGCTCCAAAGAAACCTTATATAGTTAAAAAGAATAATAATGTTTCATTATATTGTTTAAAATACTTTAGCTTTTGTTGTTAGGTGCCATCAAGTTGGTACTGACTCATAGCGACCCTATGCACAACAGAATGAAACACTGCCTAATCCTGGGCCAACCTCACAACTGTTGCCACAATTGAGCCCATTGATGCTGCCACTTGGCCAATCCATCTTGCTGGGGGTCTTCTTCTTTTTCTCTGACATTCTACCCTACCAAACATGATATCCTTCTCTGGTGACTGGTCCCTCCTGACAATATGTCCGAAGTATGAGAGACGAAGTTTGGCCATCCTGTCTTCCAAGGAGCACTCTGGCTGCACTTCTTCAAACACAGATCTCTTGGTTCTTTTGGCAGCCCTTGGCACTTTCAATATTCTCCTTCAACATCATAACTCAAAAGCATCAATTCTTCTGTGGTCTTTCTTATTCACTGTCCAGCTTTCGCATGCATAAGAGATTATTGGAAATACCATGGCTTGGGTCAGACACACCTTAGTTCTCAAGCTGACATCTTTGCTCTTCAACACTTTAAAAAGGTCTTGTGCAGCAGATTTGCCTAATGCAATATGTCATTTGATTTCTTGACTGCTATTTCT
>NW_006408603.1:12801598-12824097 GCF_000296735.1 Chrysochloris asiatica
GGAGGCACTCACTCATCTCTGCCAAGAAATTTGGAAGACAACTCTCTGGCTGACTGATTGGAAGAGATCCATATTTGTGCCCATTCCAAAGAGAGGTGACCCAACAGGATGAGGATATCATCGGACAATCTCTTTGATATCCCATGTGAGTAAAGTTTTACTAAAGGTAATACAGAAACGTCTGCAAGCATATATTGACAGAGAACTTCCAGAGGTTCAAGCCCGATTCAGAAAACACCGTGGAATGAGGGATATCATTGCTAAGTCTGATGGATCTTGGCTGAAAACAGAGTATATCAGAAAGATGTTTATCTGTGCTTTATTAATTATACAAAGGCTTTCAATTGTGTGGATCATGACAAGCTATGGAAAACATTGTGAAGTATGAGTATTACGGAATACTTCATTGTGCTCATGAGGAATCTGTACGTGGACCTAGTGGCAGTTTTTCAAACAGAACATGGGAACACTGAATGGTTTAAAATTTAAAAAGGTGTACAACAGAGTTGTATTCTTACACCACACTTATTCAACCTGTAAAATACTTTAGTTGTACCTTCCAAAATATAATTTGAATAATGGTGGTGGTAGTGGTGTGCCATGTAGTGGGTTTTGACTCATAGTGACACTGAATAGGGTTTGCAAGGCTGTGAATCTTTATGGGAGCAGAGAGCCTCATCTTTTTCCTGCAGGATGGTGGTAGTTTTGAACTGGTGACCTTGAAGTTTGCAGCCTGACTAGTAACCACTGCACTACCAGAGCATATCCTTGTACTAGCTGGTATCCCATGAATCTTAGAGAAACCAGTTGTTGTGAAGTGCTTTTGAGTCGGTTCCAATTCATAGTGACTCTGTATAGCATTTCTGAGGAGTGGCTGGTGAGTTAGACCCAGAGATCTTTTGGTTCCAACCTACCTCATGCTCAAGTGTTTATCTTACAGTATCATACCAAAACTCCAGTCTAGGGGTTATAAGTAGAAGTGAGGATATATATATATGATATGTAAGCACTCAACCTCAAGGCTGGTTTGAACTGCAATGTTAGTGTTCAAACTCACTAGCCACTTCTTGGAAACTCTATACAGTATCACTATGAGTTGGAACAGACTGGATGCCACTTAACAACAAAAACTATTACTGATATATTATTTGTGATAAGTGATTCATATTCCTGGATGGGTCATGAAGTTCTAGAAACTGAATCTGCTTGCATTATTTTTGCTCTGAACACCACCATACCTTCTTTACTCATTCAAATCCTTGTCTTACAGAGAGGGTCACATCCCACCTGAAATTATGGGTCTTTGAAGAGCTATGTTATAGGTGTTTTTTTCCCTTTTGGAAAAAAAGTAAAACATGTGGAACAACTAAAAATTGCAAACTGTTTCTACAAGCTGGGAAATAGCACAGAATAACCATTAAATTCAAACCAACCAGCTGCTCCTTGGAAACCCTATACAGGGTCACTATGAGTCAGAACTGACTTGATGGCACTTAACAACAATAATTGTGCCAATACAAGGTAAATCAGACGATATGCATCAAAGATTACTCTGCTTCTTTACTTTGGAAAGTAAGGGCAATGTTTATTATTAAATAGACGATAAAAGTTGAAAAATTAGGATATGTGTTTTCACTGTAATTCTTAAATATACTAGCACTTTACCCTACTCCTTTCAGTCTCAAATCCAATGACACATCCTCAGGTTTTATCTTCTCTGACCTGTTAAGATCAGAGTATTTCTTTGGACATTAGCATCTCTATGTTGGAGAGCAAGTTTAAAAGTCTATTCTGACATATCCATTTTGGTATTTTCTTTCTTGTCTTCTTAATGAACTTATGCTTTATTCCTGCATAATGTTCTTGATGTCAACCTACAACTCTTCTTGTCTTCAATCATTAGTATTTATCGCATCAACTTTGTTCTTGAGATGGTCTCTAAATTCATGTGAGATTTGTTTAAGGTCTTATTTTGGCTGTCATGGATATGCTCTCCATTGTAAAAATGCTAAAATGAATAGAAAAATCTGAGGAGTTAAATCAGTTGAACAGAAAATTTCCAAGGGCAACTGAGAAGACATAGTCAAGTATTATAATAAAATATGCAAAGACCTGGAGCTAGAAAACCAAAAAGGAAGAGCATGTTCAGCATTTCTAAAGCTGAAAGAAGTGAAGAAAATATTTAAGCCTCTACTTACAATATTGAAGGATTCTATGGGCAAAATATTGAATGATGCAATAAGCATTAGTAGGAGATGGAAGGACTACACAGAGTTGCTGTAGCAAAATGAAATGGTTGATGTTCAACCATTTCAAGAAGTAGCATATGATCAAGGGCCAGTAGTACTGAAAGAAGTCCATGGTGCACTGAAGGAAGTGGCAAAGAACAAATCTTCTAGAATTGATGGGATACAAATTGAAATCTTTCAACAACCTGATGCAACACTGGAATCACTCACTCATCTATGCCAAGACACTTGGAAGAAAGCTACCTGACCAACTGATTGGAAAAGATGCATATTTGTGCCCATTGCAAAGACAGGTGACTCATGAAATGAGAAAATCACAGGACGATATCATTAATATTGCATACAAGTAAAGTTTTGTTGATGGTAATTATAAAACTACTGTTATAGTACATTGACATGGAACTGCCAGAGGTTCAAGCTGGATTCAAGTGAGGACATAGAATGAGGCATATCATTATTTCCGTCAGATGAATCTTTGCTGAAAGCAGAGAATACCATAGAGATATTTACCTGGTCTTTGTTGACTATGCAAAGGTTTTTGAATTGTGGATCATGACAAACAATGGTAGCATTATGAAGAATGGGTATTCCAGAACACTTAATTATATTCATGAGGAACCTGTACATAGACCAAGAAGCAGTCTTTTGAACAAGGGAATACTGAATGGTTTAAAATCAGGAAAGTTGTGCACCAGGTTTGTATTCTTTCATCATACTTATTCAATTGATATACTAGGCAAATAATCTGAAAAGCTGGATTCTATGAAGAAGAATGTGGCATTAGTATTGGAGGAAGACTACTTAACAACCTGTGATATGCAGATGATACAACCTTGCTTGTTAAAATAAAGAGGATTTGAAAGACTTACTTATGATCAAAAACCACAGCCTTCAGTATGGGTTGCATCTCAATGTAAAGAAAACAAAACTCCTCAGCAGTGGACCAATAAATAACATCCTGAAAAATGGAGAAAGGTGATCAAAGAATTCATTTTGTTCAGTTGTGCACAGGGTAATTATGCATTGGAACTCACTAGAATGTGCAACAATAACAACAATTAAATGCTGGGGTGAAAAGATATATCATGGTTGTTTTGATTTGCATCTCTATAATGGCTAATGATTGTGAGCATTTCTTCATATGTATTGTTTAGTTTGAGTAATGTATACAATGGTATTCAACAGTTGTGCCCAGAGAAGTTACAAGAAGCCAGGCAGACCTAAACGTATGTCAGTCTTGTCAAGGTGGCACTGGAAATCATTTCCCTCTCTCATCCTACATACCGTTGGAGGTCAAAAGCATGAACTCGGTCTCCTGAGCCAAGATGGCCACACTGGGCAATGCGGACAATTCCCGAGTCTCCTTAAAGTCTCCTGAAATGCAAAATCATACAATGCCCGCAACACAGCCAGGGGAGCCATCTGTTCTCAGGATGGTGCCAATCACCTTTTAGATGCTCTTGTGATCCCAGAGTCTCAGTGGCCAGTAGACTTTGGTGCGCCATGTACTGGGAGAGCGGATACACTAACAACACCGCAGGGTGAAGCTGCCCAGCTAGCCTCGGGGGCCAACGTGCACAGGCTCCTCTTACGCCTAAGCGTGTCAGGAGCAGGGCCCATTGCCTAGAACCCATGGCCAGGCAGGTAGTCTAAACCTCTCTGCAGACTCACACCCTGACGTGGCTGTGGAGGACAGGGCAGAAGGCCTAATCTAGACGCAGCTCGAACCTCCACGAGTCCCGTAGAGTGTACTTCCTGCAGCAGTCTTCATTTGACAGGCATCCAGGAAGAACTGAGGCCCATCATGTCACTGTGTCTGCTCCCCATCTTTTTTTCCTTTTCTTCCACTCTCCCAGTTGAGCAAGGGAACCCATCTTTAGCCCCTATGATCAGGAAGTCCTCTCCCTTTACATACCCCCTAGTCCTTCATATGTTCTGCTATGGCTCACCAGCCTTTCCTTGGAAACCTTACACAGCGTCACTATGAGTCGGAAGGACTCCACAGGACTTAATAACAACAGCAACCAATCCTTTCTCACTGGGTAAAGATGAGGCTTTCCGCTCCCACACAAAGATTTACAAGCCTGGAAACCCTCTACAGAATGCTATGTGTCAGACTCGACTCATCAACACTTAGCAACAAAAATAACAGCAGCAGCATATTTATGTTATTTTATAGACCTTTGTTTTCCCATCTTAATGGGCACCTTTTTGATTAAAGTACAATACTCCCAAGATAAACCCAATAAGAACAAAAATATTAAGTTCTCATTAAGCAATATAATGAGAATTTTTCTTAAATATACATTTGAGAGTTCCTATAATTTTTCGTTCCTTCATCTTAAATATTTTATTTGCATGGAATATTAGCAAATGCATCAATGATGATAAGAAAATTATTTTATTACAAACCATTCAATTTTCTCTGGAAAGGTTACACGAGTGTAAATGATTTACTCATATTCTGCTGCACAGCAAATCACACCAAAACTCAATGACTTAAAACATCAAACATTTATTATCTCACGGTTTAGGTGTGCCAGGGATACATGGACATGAACTAGATGGATGCCACTGGCCCAAGGTTAATTATGAGGTCAAACAGTTAGCTAGAGCTTGGGTTTTATATATAGGCTTAATGGGGGAAATTTGCTTTTAATGTTACTTTTGTGGGTTTTGGCAGAATTGGTGTCTTGTGGGCAGTTGTACTAAGGCCACAGTCCCTCATTGGCTCTTTGCTACCCTCACTTCCCAGCCATATGAGTCTCTCTATTGGGCAGCTGACACCATGGCAACTGGCTTCCCTAAGAGTGGGCAAGAAAGTCGGAGAGTGAGAAAATAAGAGAGCACCCTAGAACGAAGTCACAATTTGTTTTAGCTGATCTTGACATGGACATCTTGTCACGTTTGTTGTATTTGTTTAAAACAAGTTAATGGATACAGCCAGCACTGTATCTAGTAACTTACCATGACAACTAAGAAACGAATGGGTCAGTGAACTGTTTTAGAGACTGCTTACAACAGTGTTCTGCAAGCCTGCTTTACATCCTTGCCTAACTCAGTTGGTAGCAACTCCCTCCTAGTTGTGGAATCAAAAACTTCAGAGTCATCCTGGAATTGTCATTTTTTCTTCATATAATACTCCAGTCTGCCAGGAAGTCTTATCAGTTCTATGCCAAAAATAAATGCATGCATCAATATTTTTTTACTACTTTTGCTGCTATCACTCTGGACCTAAATCCCAACTTCTCGTGTCTGGATTACTGAAATAGTCTCCCAAGAGGTGTTCTGCTTTTGTCCATACCTACCCCAAGTGCGTTCTCTACATAGTAGCCAGAGTGATCCTTGTAAAATGGAAATTAGTTCACATCACTCTTTTAAAACCTTCCCTGGCTCTTCATTTCAGTCAGAAACCAAAAATTTCAAAGCTCTGCAAAGCCTTTCATGAGTTGCCACTTCCTTCTCTATCTGATCTCTTCTAGTACTCTCTCCTGGTACATGTTCCCCTACCGCTACACCGGCTTCTGTCCTCTTCCTCAAACTAAGGGGTACATTCTAGGCAAGCATTGTTTCTATTATTTCTCCCATATGATTGGAAGGCACTTCCCTAAATACCTTCTTTGCTCACTTTCTCGTCTACTTCAATTCATTCTTAAAGCTTCTTGGTCAGGCCTGTCTAATCATTCTATTTGATATTAAAAACCCCTATCTTTCTACTCTGAATTCCCTTCACCCATCTATGTTGTTGTTGTTGTTAAGTGCTGTTGAGTCGGCTCCAAGTCATAGTGACCCTTTATAGGGTTTCTGAGGAGCAGATGGTGAGTTTAATCTGCTGACCTTGAGGTTCCAAGTCCAGTGCTGATCCTACAATGCCACACCAGGAGTCTATTTATATGAATCTTTTATTTCCACATTACATTCATCTTTTAACATATTAGATAATGTACTTATTTAATATTGATATAGTTTACTGCTCTTACGCCATACATTTATGACTCAATTTAACCTAGAATACAATCATCTTGAGGGCAGGGCACCAGTTTTGACTAATGGTGCATCAGGACACTGATTTTAGAGCCTGGCACATATTGTTGTTGTTGCCAAGTGCCATGGCGTCAGTTCTGACTCATAGAAACCCTGTGTAAGTTTCTCAGCAGTGACAGGCAGGTTTGAACTGCCGACCTAGTAGTTAGCAACCAAGTGCTTATCCTACAGATCCATGCCAGGACATATATTAAGTACTAAGTAAATATTTATTGAATGAATTACCAAGAAACAAATTTGTTATATGAAACCATTTTACAATATCAGATTATGCTCAAAAGACTAATTACAAAGTTGTTTAATATCGAAATACAGAACACCTATATTGTAAAATGGTTTCATATAACAAATTTATTTCCTGATAATTCATTTGTTTTTACCACCTGACTTGAAAGTGTTAATACATTGCCTGAGATCCACGAGGTAAAGGAAATAGATAAAAAATGCCGTTTTGGGATTAAAATAATAAGTAGGAGCATTAACAACATGTGGAATGACACAGAAACAACACTGACCCAAAATATTATTACATTTAAAAGTTTCCATTATAGATTTACTAGTAAACCAGTAACAACGCTGGTGAGAATCCTAAAGAGAAATGCCTTGAAGAACATTATTCTTCTATAAAATACAAAAGATACTCCTGGGATGAATATTTCAATTGATAAATGAATACTTTAATGCAAATCAGTTATTATGAAAAACCTACATAAATTTGTGTGTCTTGAGAGTAAATAAACTATGACTGGAAGTTGAAAAGACTTTTGCATAACATTCATATTATATGCCCAAAGACTCAAGACATACATTATTTTCTTCTCAGAGAAGCTTTCAAATGTAGACATTAGCTGTAGATCAGGGCTCTTCATTAAATGATGCTAGCAGAATGGTGAATCTAATAAAATCCAAGCTGCTCCATCCTGTCTGCTTTTAGATTTATGTGAAGAAATAGGATCAGACACCGTTCTCTGCTGTTTCACACTGAGGGCTGTTGCTTTTCCAAAGGAAGACTTTTGTTAAGAATTTATAAATTGTAAGAATCTAAAGCATTTTTTCCTGAATGATCTTCAATGTTAGATATAAAAAAAAAGTCTTGCTTAATGTTACATATTTGAGTCCCTAGAGGAGCTTATTTAAAACAGTAAGAATTTTAAAAAGAAATTAACATGTATAATTTATAGATTTGAAATAAATATAAACTTTTGAAAAAGAGTTAAAATTATTCATTTGTGATGTTTCTTTCATATTATACTTTGAATCTTAATGAAGAATTATTAAAGTCCAGCAGAGCACCATCTGGCTGTACATAAGGAAAATCTTTTTTATTATTATTTCTAAATACTAGATATGAAAAAGTTGTAATGGATTTGAAATATAATCATATAATTATAAGACTTTTCAAAATTATATTGGTCAATGAGTGAAAAAAATAGCTGTTAGATTTAATGAAATATAATACCCTTGAAGTGTGAGTTTAAAAAGTAAACTATCTGATAATGATAATTACATCCTTCAGAGAAAAATTATTAATCTTCTGACATTTGGTACCTTTTTGTATGTAAAATTTCTCATCAATGATTGAGTATAAAATACTGAAGAAGTTATCTGTTCTTTTTATTTACTTCTGCTAAACAAACCACCCCTAAAATTTTCTGAGTAAAGCAGTAATCTATTATTTCCATTCATAGATCTGTATATTAACTGAGCAGAGATCACAATTCTGACTCAGATTCTTTCATGCATCAGATATCATCAGGGTCTACAGTCATTAGAGGTTTGTCCATGTTGACAGGAATCTGATGTTGGCTTTCAGCTGAGAACTCAGATGGAGCTGTTCACTTGGGAATCCCATATTTTGTCTTTCCATACAGCTTGGGCTTCTCTCACATGGTGGCTGGGTACTGAGGAAAACATCTCAAGATTAAGACTTTCAAAAGACTCAGGCAGACGTATCCAGGTTTCTTATAAGACCAAAACTTTGAAGGTCAAGATTTAATTTCTGATACATTTTCCTGGTTCAACTACTCACTAATGCCATCCCAAATTCAAAAGGAGAAAAATTAGACTCTAACTCTTGATTTGAAGAGCAACATCCATATAGAGAGAAGGCAGGAAAACATTCATGGAGGAGTCATTTTGGAAATGTTCTACTACATAAAGGCTTGATGAGAAATTACATATAAGTACTTAAAGTTTAGCATAGTGGTTACGAATTGGGCTGCGAGCCACAAGGTCAGCAGTTCGAAACTACCAGCCGCTCCACGGGAGAAAGATGAGGCAGTCTGCTCCCGTAAAGATTTACAGCCTCAGAAACCCTGTGTAGGGTCGCTGTGAGTCAGAACCGACTCCACGGCACACAACAACAACACTTTAAGTTTATAATGTGGACTGAAAATATGTCAATTGAGGCAAGTTTAAATTAGTAATAATAGAACAAATATTAGCTAAAAAATAGAATTTGCCTCAACAGATATAATGAATGAGTTTATACATATAGATATTATATACTTAACAACTGATAAATTTCCTTTCATGTGTATATTTCTGGGTGTTAGGATTATAGATTAATTTTTCTTCACTTAATATTTGTCTATAGTTTTCAATTGTCTGTAATGAGCATGAAGTCCTGATGTGATGCTGGAGGAGAAAACACTGGCTTGCAAGGTTGGGTTGAACTGCAAGATCTGTGGTTCAAACCCACCAGCCTCTCCTCAGAAACTCTATGTAGAACTGCTGTGAGTTGGAACATACTTGGAAGCACTGTGGTGCTGTGAGTTAATGTGCTGGACTGCAAAGTTGGTTTGAACCACAAGGTCAGTGGTTCAATCTCACCAGCTGCTCCTTGGGAACCCTATATAGGGCCATTATGGGTCAGAACCCACTCAACAGCACTTAACAACAGCATAACGAGCGTATTTTACTTTTACCATGAAAAATGTGGAAAAGTGAAAAGCAATGTAGTATAAACAGCTTACGAATAACATTTGGTAAGAGTTCTCAGAATGTTAATTGATGCAAATCATATTACTAACTGATAGAATTTTTTTTCAAATACTTAACAAGTACAAGTGGGAATTAGGACATTAGTTGGGAGAAGCATCTGGAGATTGTAGAATTGCTACAGTTTCTAATGCAATGCTTAATTTCTTTTCAGAAACAAGTATCACTGATATTGATTTTGTTTCCTATTCCTAATAACAATAATTGGAGTACTGGGGTAGTGTTGTAAGATAAGCACTGGGCTATTCAACCCACCATCTGTTCCTTGAAAACTCTATACATGGTCACTATGTATGAGTCAGAACCAACTAAACAAAACTTAACAAGAATAACTATAATTAATTTTGTAAATTGTTGGGTTCTTTTTAATATCAATTTCTGAAATTAAGAATGCAAAAGACAAGAGTCAAAATATGACCTTGAACATATCCCACCTGAGTTTAAAGATCATTTTAAGAACAGATTTGGTGCCTTAGACACTAGTGACCAAAGACCAGAAGTGACCTGCAATGACATGAAGAACAACATACAGGAAGAAAGCAAAAGGTCATTTAAAAGACAGAAAAAGAAAGGACCAAACTGAATGTCAGAAGAGACTTTGAAACTTGCTTTCCAGCATAGACATGCTAAAGTGATTGGAAGAAATGAGGAACTAAAGGAGCTGAACAGAAAATTTCAAAGGGCAGCTCGCGAAGACAAAGTCAGTTATTATAGTGAAATGTGCAAAGACCTGGAGTTAGAAAAACAAAAGGGAAGAACACGTTCAGCAATTCTCAAGCTGAAAGAACTGATGAAAACATTCAAGCCTTGACATGAAAGATTCCATAGGCAAAAATATTATATGATGTGGAAAGCATCAAAAGAAAATGGAAGATCTACAGAAAGTGACTTTACTAAAAAGAAATAGTCAATACTAAACCATTTCATGAGGCAGCTTGTGATCAAGAAGTCCAAATTACACTGAAGGCATTGGCAAAAAATGAGGCTTCAGGTATTGACAGAACAGAATCGAAATCTTTCAACAAACTGATTCTTCATTGGCAGCACTTACTCATCTATGCCAAGAAATTTTGAAGAAAGTTACCTGGCCAACCAATTGGGAGAAATCCATATTGGGCCCATTCCAAAGAGAGGTGATTCAAGGGAACATGGAAATCATCAAACAATATCAAATGCAAATAAAACTTTGTCCAAAATAATTAAAAAACACTGCAACAGTATGACAGGGAACTGGCAGAAACTCAAGTCAGATTCAAAGGAGGATGTGGAACTAGGGATATCATTGCTGACATCAGATGCATTTTGGCTGAAATCAGAGAATATCAGGAAAATGTTTACTTGTGCTTTATTGACTGTGCAAAGACTTTCAACTGTGTGTATCATGACGGGCTATGGATTCTGTTGTGAAGAATGGATATTCTAGAACATTTAATTGTACACTTGTGGAACCTGTACATAGACCAAGAGGTAGTTGTTCAAATAGAACAAGAGGATATTGAATGGCATAAATTCAAGAAAGGTGTGTAACAAGAGGATATTGAATGGCATAAATTCAAGAAAGGTGTGTGCCAAGGTTGTATTCTTTTGTCATACTTATTCAGTCTGTATGCTGAACAAGTAATTTGAGAAAGTGGACTCTATAAAGGAAAAGTTGGCATCAGGAATAGAGGAAGAATCATTAACAACCTGTGATATGTAGATGATACAACCTTGCTTGCTGGAAGCAAAGAGGACTTGAAGTACTTACTGATTAAGTTAAAGGACCACCTCAACCTTTAGTATGGGTTGCAGCTCATGTAAAGAAAACAAAAATTCTCACAACTGGACCAATAAGTTACATCCTGATAAATGGAGAAAAGGTTGAAGTTGCAAAGACCTTTTTTTTTTAGGTTGAAGTTGCAAAGACCTTTTTTTTTTTTTTTTGGCTTGACTCCACCATCAACACTCATGGAAGTTGTTGTTTGTTGTTAAAGTGCTGTCGAGTCGGTTTCAACCCATAGTGACCCTGTATAGCGTTTCCAAGAAGCATCTGGTGAGCTTGAATTGCCAATTTTGTGGTTCAAACCTACTTTGCATTCCAGCGCATTAACCACAATGCCACACCAGGACTCCATTCATGAAAGTAGCAGTTCAAAAACCAAATGACACATTACATTAGGCAAATGTGCTGCACAAGATATCTTTAAAGTCTTCAAGAGCAATTATATCAGTTTAAGGATTAAGATGTGCTTCACCCAAGTCATGGTTTTCTTCAATTGCATGTGAAAGTTGGACAATGAATAAGGAAGACTGTAGAAGAATTAATGTATTTGAGGTATGGAGATGGAGAAGAATATTAAAAGTACCATGGACTACCAGAAAAATAAACAGGTCTGTGTTGGAAGAAGTACATGCAGAATTCTCCTTAGAAGCCAAGATGGCGAGAATTTGTCTCTCATACTTCAGACATATTATAAGGGACAACCAGTCCCTGAAGAAGGACATTGTGCTTGGTAAAGTGGAGGGCTTGGCACAATGACAGCAATAATGGACTGAAACATAACAACAATGGCCTTGATTCTTGTGAGATCTTCTTTATTCTTTGTACAACTCTCACATGCATATGAGGTGATTTAAAACACCATGACTTTGGTCAGATGCACCTTAGTCCTCAAAGTGTCATCTTTGCCTAATGCATATTGCCTAATTCAATCCATCACTTGATTTCTTGACTGCTGCCTACATGAGAATTGATTGTGGATCCAAGCAAGCTGCAGTCTTTGACAACTTCAATCTTTTCTCCATTTGTCATGTTATTTTTTTGTCCAGTTGTGAGGATTTGAGTTTTCTTTACATTGAGATTCATCAGTAAGTATTTCATGTTCTCTTTTCTTATATCACCTGCATATTGCAGATTGTTAATGAGTCTTCCTCCAATCCTGATACCACTTTCTTATTTATATTATCCATTTTCTCAGATTATTTCCTCAGCATACAGATTAAATAAATTTACTAAAAAGGACACAACACTTACTCACACCTTTCCTGATTTTAAACCATTCAAACAAACCTTATTCTGTTCAAACTACTGCCACTTGGTCTATGTACAGGTTCCCCATGAGCATAATTAAGTGTTCTGGAATTCTCATTCTTTGCAACATTATTGTTCAATGATTGCTGCTTTCCATTGGGTCACCTATCTTTGGGATATAGATCTATTCCATTCAGCTGGCCAGGTAGCTATCTTCCAAATTCCTTGGCATAGATGAATTAGAGCCCCTAGCACTGCATTGACTTGGTGAAACATTTTAATTGTATTCCATCAATTCTTGGAGTCTTTCTCGCCCCAATTTTTCCAGTGCAGCTTGAAATTCTTCATTCAATATACTATCAGTTCTTGATAATATGCTTCCAGTTGAAATGGCTAACATCAATGAGGTTTTTTTGGTACAATGACTGTGAATTCCTTCCAACTTCTTTCAAAGCTTCCTGCATCTTTCAGTATTTTGTCCATAGAATCCTTTGCGATTGCAAACCCAGGTTTGATATTTTTCTTCAGTTGTTTCAGCTTTTGTTTTTTTTCCACTTCAATTCTTTGTTAATTTCATTATACTTTACTTTAGACCATTTCAGATCCCAATGCCTAGGATATTTATTTTTATATGTTCCACTTTATTTTTGATGTCTTTCTAGTGTCCTGAATGCATACTTTGTACATACTCTGTTCCATGATTGTTGATGGATGCTTGCAACTATTTCTTCTGATTTTGAGTATGCCCCATCAGGAAATGAAGGTCCTGAAAGCTTTGTTTCATCCACATCCTTAAGGCCAATTCTGTTTTGAGGAGGCAGTTCTTTCCAGTTGTATTTTGAATGCCTTCAAACCTGAGGGCCTCATTTTCTGGCACTATTTCAGACAATGTTTCACTGCTATTCATAAGAACTTCAGTGACTTATTTTTCAGAAGTGGTCCACTTCTTTGTCTTCCATTTCTGTCTTAACCTGGAAGTGCCACTGAAACCTATCCACCATAGGTGAATCTGGCGGTGTTTAAAATACTGGTGGCATAACTTTTAACATTACAGCAGCACAGAAACTACCACAATAATTCAAACTGACAATTTGAATGCAAATTATTATTATTATCAGCAGTAATCTTAGGGCTCTGTAGAGAAAAAGAACAAGCGATGGCTATAGATATGGATACCTATAGCTACAGATATGAAAACAAAAAGAAATTCACTGAAATTGAGTCAATTTTCATATATATATTTATATTTATATATAACAGCAAGTAGTCTATAGTGTTTGCCCAAAGTGCTAGAAACAACTGCCTAGCTAAGTACACACATAAAATAAATCATCACAGTAGAAGTAGTAGTACAGTGGTAATAGTAGTAGCAGACGTTGTAATTTGCTAGTACTGTTATAGTATTCTTCATTATAGTATAGTTGGATCTTAGTGTACAAATTAGATATAAGTGGAATTTGCTAATTTTCAGGTTTGACCCAAGCTCTGATATTTTCAGTCATCTCAGATGCATGTGAAAGTTGGACTATGGATAAAGAAAAGGCTGTAGAAGAATTAATGCATTTTAATTATGGTGTTAGTGAAGAATATTGAAAGTACCATGGACTGCCAGAGGAACAAACAAATCTGTCTTGGAAGAAGTACCGCCAGAATGCTCCTTAAAAACAAAGATGATGAGATTGTATCTCTCATACTTTAGATATGTTGTTAGAAGGAACAATCCCTGAAGAAGTACATCATGCTTAATAAAATGAAGGATCAGTAGAAAAAAAGGAAGGCCCTTTGACATGGAAGTATGTATACTCTTAAAACCGTGTCTGAGGTACCAGGACATCTGTCTCTTCATAGCCTTTTACTAGCCTCTTAAAAGTCTATTAATGATATAATAGTTTGCTAAGGGCTGAGTAGATGGCCTTGTTTACTCTGCAAATGGCCTTTTAAGTGGCCTTGTGTACAGCTTTTCCCATCTGTCTTGGGAACCACCTGTATCATGTAGCCCACTTATGTAAGTTAGCTATGTAACAGTTGGCCCCTACCCTCTTTGTTCTACTACCTATATCAGCCTGGGCAGGAGTGGGAGTGATGGTGCAGACTCTCCTCATGGCTGATTCTTGAGAGACACTCATCCTACCAGCTGTCATCAGAGATAATAAAGTGGTATTAATCCCTTGCATAATTTTTTCAGCCTAAGTAGTTTTTTCGGCCTCTGTGAATCAAAAGGGAACTGCTTGGAGTTGAGCCCCTGTGAAGCACTCTCAATGTGCTGAATTAACACAGTGGCAGTAACCGTGAGTTCTAGCAAAACAATTGTGAGGATGGCACAAGACTGCACAGTGTTTTGTTCTGTTGTGTTTAGGATTACCACTGTGAGTCACTGACTTGACTGCATTTAGCAACAACAACAACAATCATGTCAGTGCCAACTTCCAAGTGTCTACATTGAAAATAATGGTTCTTCCACAAATTCACTTCATTCATTTTACTTTGGCTGCTGTCTGTTCTTGAAGTAACCTACAAGATTCAAGTCACCTGCTTAATTGTATTACCTTTTGTGAGATGGCTTTCCTGTAGAATCTAAGAACTTGCCAATTTTTCTTTCAAGTCTTATCTATGTCTTACGATTATATCTATTAAAGCTCTTATTGTACTATATTGTTCAGTGTAGTCAAGTTGGTTCCCAATCATAGAGGCCCTGTGTAGTGTTTCCAAGGAAAGCTGGTAAGTTTAAACTGCTGACATTGTGGTTCACAATCCAGTGCTGATCCTACAGCGCCACATGATGTTTATTTAAGTGTATCTTTTCTTTATTTTTCTGAGTTCTTTAACTATAGGAATGTTTCTTAGATACACCTGCATGCTCTTTAGCTCCCGGAACAGTTTTTCTTGAATATATAAAATGTTCAATAAATATTTACTATATTGAATTATTAGTATATTATCTAGACCATTTTAGAGGTTTTTTCAGGGTCTTTGGAAAATAGCCAAATTTTAGATAGTAGCATTCTATTCCAATAAAGTGATAGTACATTTCAGATGATATATTTGCATGGTGAAATTTCTCTGGTTGGCATCATAGGAAAAATGCACAGTATTTATTAATGTTCAATGAAGTACTGGTGGAAATAAAGATTAGCTTCTGCAGGCTTTTTGTTAAAGGAGTGAAAGATTCATCAGGTCAAATTTTGTGCTTTAGGTAGTGAGGGGCTTTGGTTTCATATTCATAGAGAAGTAAAGAGGATGAACCAAATAATCAACATTAATTTAGAATTTATTATTTGCCAGACACCCAGAGAAGCTTTTTGCTGCATCTTGTTTGAGTTTTCAAAACACTCGAATAAGGCAGTTATTATTACTCCAACTTCTTGGGTAAAGAAATAGGGTAAGATAGTAAATAACTTGTTCAAAGTCACACAAAACTAAGGTCAACCTGATATCTAAATTCTAAATATACATTCTAAACAAGGATATATTTCTATAAGATCTGGTTTGTTTGTTGTTGTTGCTGTTGTTCATGATAATGGACTTAATGCACTTTCATTTTGTATTGGAATGTGTAGAGAAAGTTCTTATGTAGTTTTCTGTTGTTGTTGTTGCTAAGTGTCGTCTAGTTGATTCAACCCATAATGACCTTGTATAGTGTTTCCAAAGTGCAGCTGGTGAGCTTGAACTGCCAACCTTGCAGTTCAAATGGCTTTGCAGTCTGGCACATTAACCCACAGCTCCTATATAGGTCTTACAAAAGTTTAATCTTTAAAAGGGCATTTACAATTTTCTCGTCTAAGGTACAACCCTCGTTCGTAACACAGAAATTTCTAACAGGGTAGTAAAATAAAAGGGCTTTAATGAATCAAGTTTAAAAAGAGTAAATCATTTATGAAATCAGTTTTTTTTTTAATTTAAATTTGTGTGTATGGTGTGTTTTAGAGCTATGCCACCAGCATCTCAAATGCCAGTAGGGTCACCCATGGTGGACAGGTTTCAGCAGAGCTTCAAGAAAAGAAAGTTTGGCAAGAAGAACCTGGAAATCTACTTAGAAAAATTGACTGTGGAGGTGGCTAGATGGCAGGCCAGACAGAAATACTATACAGACAGTCTGTAACAAAGATATGGGAAATCCAATGAAGCAGATACATACAAGTGGTAGTCCTGGAACCCTAAGCTGCAGATGAAGGGATACAGAAGTAGACTGACTACTTACTGGAAGAGAAAGCAGAACAGACATGGCCATAAAAAAAGGAGATTAATTGGAGACTTGTGTCAGCTGACCAGATGTGGTGCAGCTATCTTAAGCTTTTGTGAGAGGCTTCAGAGATAAGATAGCCTACTAGCATTGCAAAAGCATACTGGTCACTATGAGTTGGAACCTTCGAGAAGTCAGTTAGCAACAACAACATTCACAGTAACTCTGGCATCAGGATTCTTGTGAGCCTTGCTCCAAACCGGCAGAGGTGGCCCTGGTCGTCACTGGACTAGCCCTACCTAGAAGAAGTAGCTGAACAGACAGACGCATGGGGGAAGGAAAACAAAAACAGGACACTGGGTCATTGGTGATCTGTGCTGCAGGCCAGGTGGGTATCAGCCATCTTGAACTTTTGAGAGTGACTGTGAAGGGAGGAAGGCAGCGGGTGATGCAGAGTCATATCACTTATTGGGGGAGAAAAAGGTTCGAAAATTTTTCTTGTGCTCCATCTTATCCTGGTGACCTGAGGTGTGCCCAGTCCTCACCTGGATATACTTCCAGTGAAGCTCCTGATCTACGGCCAGTTGGAGGTGCATCAAAGAGAGGGGAGAGCTAGCAGTACTGACCCCAGCACCCAGAATCAGGTTTGACCTGCTTCAGACCTGCAGAGCTGGTTCTGGTCATAACTGTACTAGTAAGATCTCTTGCACTCAACTACCCTCTGGGACAAAAATTCCCTGGTTCCTCAGTTGTACAAATTACTTCTGGGTTAGGTGCCCAGAACAGACAAAACTTAGCCATACAGGAACTTCATTTAGGGCTGGAACTCCACTGTCTCAGCCCTTGCCCACCCACTACTTGAAGTTCTTGGCTGACAGAAGACCCCAGAAATTTCTCCTTTCTGAGTCTGGCACCTGCCCTGGTATTTCTTCCCATTGTTTCTGTTTGTTTATTCTTTCTTCTTTTTCTTCCTTTCTCTACCTACCTTTGCATTTTATCCTTTCTTTCTCCATTTTAATTTTTTATGCTTTCCCAACAGCTGGTCTTTCTTTCTCTTATTTTTTCCATTTTTTTCTCTTGTTTTTTCTTACTGCTTTCTGATCTCATTCCCTTTGATCATTCTTTTCCCTAATTGTTTTTAGTTCCTTTCCTTTGTTTTTATGATCTCTCTTATTTCTTTATGCTTTAAACAATGTTTTCCTCTATCTCTTTTTAGTTTTTGTATTCTTTTTCTAGCTGTTGCCTGATTGTTAGTATTCCTTTACTCATCTCTTTGTTCATTATTGTGCACTTATTTGTTTGTTTTGAATTTCAAGCTACAGTGAAGGCATCAGCCAAAAACAAGTCTCCAGGAATTTACTGAATATGATTGAGATGTTTCAACAAATGGATGATGTGATGCTGGAAACCCTCAATCGCTTATGCCAAGAAAATTGGGAGACAGTTACTTGGGTGACCAACAGGAAGAGATCCATATACGTGCCCATTTCAAAGAAAGGTGATCCATTGGAATGTGGAAATTATCAAACAATATCATTACTATCACACAGAAGTAAAATTTTGCTAAATATAATTAAAATATATATATATATATCAGTACACTGACAGGAAACTTCCAGAAGTTCAAGCCAGATTCTGAAGAGGGCATGGGATAAAGAATTGCTGATATCAGATAGTTCTTGGCTAAAAGCAGAAAATACCAGAAAGATGTTTACTTTTATTTTGTTGACTAAGCAGATATCTGACTGTATGTATCATAATAAATAATGAATAACATGGAAAGAATAGGAATTCTACAACATGTAATTGTTCTCATGTGGAACCCATCCATAGTTCCAGAGTTATTGTTCAAGCAGAATAAGGGGATATTGCATGGTTTAAAATCAGAAAATGTGTATATCTGGGTTGTTCCATTTCATTGCATTTATTCAATGTATATACTGAGCAAATAATCTAAGAGGCAGGACCATATGAAGAGGAATTCAACAGAACAATGGGAGGGATACTCATTAACAATATGTCTATACAGCTGACACAACCTTGCTTGTTAAAAGCAAAGAAGACTTGCATTTACTGATAAAGATTAAAGACTAACAGCCTTCAATATGGATTTCACCTCAACATAATGAAAACAAAAATCCTCATAACTTAACCAACAATCAGCATTATGAAAATTGGAGAAAATATTAATGTCAAGGATTTCATTTTATTTGAATTCATAATCAATGTCCATGGATGCAGAAGTCAATAAATCAAGTAATGCAACGGGCAAGGCTCCTGTAAGAGACCTCATTAAAGTTTTTAAAAACTAAGATGTCATCTTGACCCTAGCCTTATTTTTTTCAATCAACTCAAATGTGTGTGAAAGCTAGACAATCAATAGAAAAGGATAAAAAAGAATTGAAGCATTTTACTTATGGTGTTCTAGAAGAATACTGAGTAAACCATGGACTGTCAGAAGAATGAACAAATCTGTTTGGGAAGAAATACAACCAGAATGCTCCTTAGAAGTGATGATGTTGAGACTTCATCTCAGGCACTGTGGACAGGAGGAACTAACCCTTGAAAAAGGACCCCATGCTTAGCAGAGGGTCAGAAATATGGAAGAAGATGCTCAAGAAGATGCCAAGTATCCCAGTGCCTGCAACAATAAACTTTAACAGCAATGATTGTAAGGATGGCATAGGACTAGGCATCTTGTTCTTTTGTGCGTTGGATCACTTTGAATTGGAACTTACTCAAAAGCACTTAGTAATATTGTTGAATGTATTCACTCTCCTAGAAGTCCCAGGCTCCATTCTACCTGGCAAATGCAACCTTTAATGAAAAATTGTTCAGTGTTATATTTGGCAATGACAGCAATTGATGACTTCATGTATTTTCTATGATTAAGTAATTAATTACCATTAGCAGGTATCTGTTTATGAGATCAAAATAAAGCACAATAATGGAGCTAACATGACTACTTTTAAGCTTTGACTAGAGAAGTTTTACTAGAGTTTTGTTTTCATACACATGCATGTAGTTGCTGCAAAATAACACAGACTTGGAAATTGAATTTTGAATATTGTGTTACCATTTAAAGACACATTTGCTGCTAGAGGTTTTTTGAGATTTTGTGTGTGTGTTTACACTGAGAAATGTTAGAAAATATTTATTCTTTTTTTTTTTCTTTCTTTCTTTTTTTATATGCAGTAAGGAGGGAGAATCTATAGAAAATTCCCTTGCTTTTTCCTACTGCACTCTTTCATATTTATTTCCATGTGTTAAAATAAATTTAAAAGGACTAACATATTGGAAGAACATGGTATATATTTTTATTCTTTCTCTTATGTCCCCCAAAATAAAAGTTCCATTTAAATGCTTCAAATTTACGTTTGTTTTTTGTTTCCTTTAAAAAGAAATCTCATCATAACTCAATATCTAATTAATTAGCTATAGATATTGAAAGTAACCCTCATGTGCACTGTAGGATAAGCAATGGACTGGTGGTTACTGCAAGGTCAGCAATTCAAATCCACCATCCACTCTCAAAAACCCTGTGAGTGAGAATTGACTTGATGGCACACAACAAAACAAAAAGATATTAGAATTCCATATAACTAGTTAAAATTATGCACATTAAGAATTAGTTTGGAGGAATTTGATTCAAAGTTTTCTAATTTTTCAATAATCAAAGCAGTCTCTTGCATTCACTGCACAGAAACATATTCAGAGAAAGAACATTTCAAATAATTTATAAAATGACTATTGTCTTAATGAAATTTTATAGTTCAAATTTCCAGTCTTCTAGCTTCAGAAACAATAGTACACTGTAATGCTCAGTTGAAAATAGTCAAACAGAGCCTAAGGTTGTAAACTGCACATTTTACTATGGAAGGATCCCAGAAATAAGAGAAAGAAACAAGGTTATTTAATTAAAGTTAAGTAAATTATTTTTAAAATAAGCCTAAATAACTGGCTCAAACTAAAATCATATTTGAGACAAATGTAGTTTAAAACTGTTATTGCATTTTATTCTAATTGGAATACATGTTATAATTTGGTTCCAAATTTTTGCCCAGATGTTATTTTTGCCTCAAGCAACAAACCAAGTATGGGAGATGAAACTAAAAGAATGAAATTGGTCGCATCAATTTGACCTGTTTTTTGGTTTGATTTTATTGTTTGTACTATCTTTACTTCCAGATTATTCTTTTTCCTATTCTTTTTTTCTAATGTTCTTAAGTATCTTGGCTCAATTATCTAAGAAGGAAGAGAAACACAGTGCTGCCACATTTTCTTTTGATTTGTAGGTCCAGCATTCTATTTTATTTTAGGTATTTTGGTTGAAAGTGATTGTTGCCAAAGTAAGCAATAATTTTGAGTATGTGTTACACCCATTAGGTTTTATGAATTAGATGGAGTTAAGTGAAAGAGACTCTATTACTTTTAATTTAATACAAAAATATAACTCTTTATTATAAGAGAAAAGCACATGATTCCGATGTGCTATCTTTACAATATTATGTAAAGAGATGAAGAGTTTGAAGAAAACAAACATCCAGGCACAATTAGATACCTTTTTCATTATCTGTAATTGTTGCTTACTTATTCTCAACCCAATCTTATTAGACTTGGTTGAGAATGTTCTTTTAAAACTGACCAATTTATTTCAATGTAGGGACAAAACAAGGCTTTCTGGATCACGTGAATGCACACAGAGATTAAAAGTAGTTTTCTTTAACTTGCTTGATTTTGTTTTCCTGAGGATGGAGTTTTATAACTTGTTTTCCTCTTTCACTAAGTACTCTGTTTGCCTCTTCCGTACCCTGAACCAGTCAACTAGCTCAAAGTTACTTCCAAAGTAAAGCAGGAAGGAATTATAGACATCAATCACATGAAGTCTTATAACTTCCACTTCCAGTTTCTCTTAGTTTATATTCCTGTCTTTCTCAGTCCCAGATTTATCACAAAACTACAAAACAAAAATCTACAAGCAAAAAATTCACATTTGTAAGTTTTAAGAAAAAATCGAATATAAAGTACTTGAAACAGTAAATGATTTTCAAATATTTTCACTAATTTAGAGTGAGTTATTATTCCATAACTTTTGAGTGGATTATTATTCCATCAATTGTCTAAGCTTTTTAAATAGACTCTCAATCATAAATTTCATTGCTTTACAGCAAAAGAAATGTACTAGAAAGAGAAATTGTTATCATACAAACTGTATATCAAAGGAAGGAAGAAAATAATGAAAATGTCAAATTTCTTTCCTGGATGACTTGTGAAGACCTTGAATTGGAAATTGTATATGCTATGAAATTAGTATGTTATTGAAATTTGGATCTACTTATGAACTTTACCTTCCTTCCTTTTCTTTTATTTCATGGAAGCTAAAAAAATGAGCATAGTAGACAATTTGGACTGCTTCATTAAAAGCTATGATCCACATTGATGATGATGGTGCTGTTCCATTGAGTCAGTTCTGACTCTTAACCATCCTGTGAAGGTTTCTGAGACTGTAAATTTTTATGGGAGCAGAAAGCCTCATCTTTCTCCTCTGGACCAGCTGCTGGCCTTGTGGTTAGAAACCCAACTCGTAACCCATTATGCTACCAGGGCTCTTTAGGGTCCCCATTATTGTTGCTATTATTGTTCAGTGCCATCAAGTCAATTCCAACTCATAGTGACTCTGCCTAGGGTTTCCCAGAAGCAGCTGGTGGGTTTGAACTGCTGACTTTGTGGTTCACAGTTCAGTGCCACACTGGGAGTCCTTGCGATCTCCATTAGAAAGCTGCAAACCAAAATAACAAGAAATGCTTCATAACATGGATGAATCTACAGGACATTGGTTATGGTGGTTATGTGCTATAGAGTCGGTTCCGACTCATAGCAACCCTGTACAGGGTTTCCAAGGCTATAAATCTTTACAGGAACAGGAAACCTCATCTTTCTTCAGTGGAACAGCTGGTAGTTTTGAACTGCTGACCTTGCGGTTCACAGCCTGTTTTGTAACCACTACGCTACCAGA